>NC_133107.1:31895417-32252975 GCF_022965805.1 Primulina eburnea | reverse complement strand
TGGGTGAAGCATCTTTTGTATTGGGAATACAGATCTATAGAGATAGATCAAGAAGATTGCTTGGTCTCACGCAGTCCACATACATTGATACCATCGTGAAGCGGTTCTCGATGGATGAGTCCAAGAGAGGACATCTACCAATGTGTCATGGCGTGTCCCTATCCAAGTCTGTCTCCCAAGACTAATGCAAAGATAGCGGCGATGACAAGCATTCCTTATGCATCTACGATTGGTAGCATCATGTATGGGATGATATCTACTCGTCCTGACGTGGCTTTCGCACTAAGTGTAGTGAGTAGATATCAATCGAACCCTGGTCTTCCACACTGGAAAGCTGTGAAAGACATGCTCAAGTAGTTGAGAAGGACCAATAAATTGTTCTTGGTCTATGGAGTGGAGAACTGAAATTGGAAGGCTATACCGACGCTAGCTTCCAAAGCGATATCGATGACTCGAAGTCAACCTCTGGGTTTGTATTCATGCTCAATGGTGCTGCTGTCTCTTGTAAGAGTTCCAAGCAAGACAATACTGCGGATTCCAGCACAGAGGCGGAATACATTGCTGCATCAGATGCAGCAAGGAAGGCTGTTTGGATAAGGAGTTTCTTCTAAAAGTTGGACGTCATTCCTAATGAATTTGCTCCTCTCCCGGTGTTGTGTGACAACACGGGAGCTTTAGCTAAAGCAAAGAAGCCAAGGTCTTATCAGAAGTCCAAACATGTATTGAGAAAGTACCACATCCTCGGAGAGATTGTGGAAAGAGGAAGAAGTTTCTTTTGACAAAGTCGGCTCCGCAGATAATGTTTCCGATCCACTAGCTAAGCCTTTACTTGGACCATTATTCGAGATGCATCGCGAATCAATGGGTTTGAAGCATATGGGTAGTTGGCTCTAGTGCAAGTGGGAGATTGTTAGAGTAGGTGCCCGTCGAGCCAAGTGTTGGCCGAGTGTTCACAACGAAACTCTATGTATAAGCCATCTTTATTTTAATAATATTTGAAATTAATTTTTTGACAAATCTTTATCTGTATACCCATGCTAGTTGCATAGATAAAGACCTTGAATATACAAACAGTAGAAAGAATATGAGATGCACATATGATGAGTATCATGAAACTCATATTTGGAATACTGTATATTCTAAACAGTTCCTATAGATTCAGCCGCCGCTAAGAAGGATATAGGCCGATAGAGTTCGAGACTAGTATCTGTGATGTGAGTACCATGTTTCATTGGTAGGGGACATTGTGATGTCCGAGCATGTAGATAGGTGCTCCTGGTAGAGTGCACTGAACAACCCTCCATAAAGGACTTTCCAAGTGGTTCTCACTTATCGAGTGGAAACATCCTAGTTTATTGTTGTACACCAATAGTCCTTATGACCCGGGACAACATTGAGACTCTATGTGCTAGAATTACACTTTGACTTGTTTACCGACTCTCATGCGGTCATCAGGTGGCAAGGTTGGGTGTTTTGTCGAAACATATAGGAGTCGATACATTGTAGTCGGGAATTCACCGCTTACCTTCGGGTATGGATATCCTATGTGTTCTCATGTGTATGTAGTTTGAAATCTCTGATCAGAGTATGGTGGTAATTATGAAAGGGGTTTCATATATTACACCATCGATGCAACTACGACATGACACATAGTATCGATTCATTGACAACTCTCGATATAGCAATGGTTGTCGAATCGGTCGGGATATATGAGTTGAAGGGACCGTACTATACGCTAACCATAATTGAATAGTTCAATGTGTTGAACGGCTT
The DNA here is from genome assembly GCF_022965805.1 of Primulina eburnea. NCBI lineage: Eukaryota > Viridiplantae > Streptophyta > Magnoliopsida > Lamiales > Gesneriaceae > Primulina > Primulina eburnea. Next base: position 32,251,202 of record NC_133107.1, on the reverse strand, counting down.
ATAAAGGAGTTTATAAGCGTAAGGAAAAATTAGAAGTATGACTTCTATAAAGGAGAAATTAGTTCAATGTGTTGAACGGCTTATAAATGAGTTTATAAGCGTAAAGAAAAATAGAAGTATGACTTCTATGAGAGAAATGTCACTTTTAATTTATGAATGTGTTCCTAAATTAAAAGTTGGCCACGTAAATAATGTATTTGAAAATTGTGATTTTCATAAACATTATTATGGACTAAATTTAATTAATTCAAGTGTTGAATTAATTAAACACTAGTGGACCTAGTAGAGTCCAAATAATTAAATTAATTCAAGTGTTGAATTAATTAAATCATATTGAGTCTTGTACAGCTGAATTTAAATAAATTATTTAACTAGTGGACTTGAGTAAATTCAAGTAATGTTTAATTAATCTCAAAAATGTTTGAGATAATTAAATTAAGTCCATGGGTTTTTAATTTTTTAAAAACCATATAATATATGCATGCATGGGAGGTGAAGGGTTGGAGACTACTTTTTGGGTTATCAAGGCATGGCATGCAAAAAGATGTTTTAGCTTTTAGCTTTTTGCAAGTCCAAGACAAGTCTTCCTTCCTCCAATTTGAAGATGCAATGGCCGACATTTTGCTTGTTCTCTCCTCCATTTTTCTTCTTCAAGTGTTGAAGAAATAAAATAATTCTCATTGAAAAATCCTCTTAGTTTTCTAGTGCAAATTAAGAGGGGATCTACCTAGTTGGTGGTGGGCTTAATAGTTGAGCAAGGAGTGCTCAAAGGAAGCTTGAAGATAATTTCTACCATTGAAGAGCTAAAGTGTTTACACCTTAGTTGGAGCCATACATCAATCTTTGTGATTGATAGGTAACTATTTCGAAACACCCTATGTATGACATTTTGGTGTTTTGTTGTATTTGCTACACAATATCATGAGGTGGCCGAAATTTCTTCCATAAAAATTCGATTTTTTAACTTCCGTTGCGCTTCCGGTCACCGTAACCGATCCCCTTTCAAAGGCATGACAATAAATTCGTAGTGTCCATACCTGGTTCGGAATGCTGTCTTCGGTATATCAATATCTCGAACTCTGAGATGGTGATATCCCCATCGCAAATCAATCTTGGAATAGATAGAAGATCCCTGCAATTGATCAAATAAGTCATCGATACGAGGCAAAGGATACTTGTTCTTTATCGTTGCCTTATTCAGTTGTCGATAATCAATACATAATCTCATCGAACCGTCTTTCTTTCGCACAAATAACACTGGTGCGCCCCAAGGAGATACACTAGGTCTGATATATCCCTTGGCTAGAAGATCTTCTAATTGTGATTTCAGTTCTTTCAACTCTATCGGCGCCATCCTATACGGAGCTCGAGATATAGGAACAGTACCTGGCTTAAGATCTATGCTGAAATCTACCTCTCGAACTGGAGGTAACCCTGGAATCTCGTCAGGAAATACATCTGCAAACTCTCGTACTACTGGCAAATCTGCCAATGCCGGGCTCGATTTCTGTAGATCTACAGAATAGACAAGGAACCCCTCTGCTCCTTTCTGCAACAATCTACTCATAGTCAGAGCAGACACTAAGGGAATCCGAGATCTGGAACCCTTACCGTAGAATTTCCATTCTTCTGGCATTTCAGGTCTGAATCTGACAATCTTGTGAAAACTGTAAGGCTTGAGATTTATTAGTCTTCATTGATGTGATATTCGAAGATATGAGTATGCATGATGTAGGGTTTGAGATTTATTAGTCTTCATTGATGTGATATTCAAGATATGAGAATGCATGACATGTAATGAGAGGTGCACTTGATGATATAGTTACAGGTAACTGTTCTTTTATGATTATTTCGTGTATATATTGAGAGATTCTCGTACATCCTAGGTATGATTTCTGAATGAAATGCATCGATATATGCTTTATCTCTTGAGTTCATACCTACTGTAGTAGTTATCTCTTTACCTGTTTGGGAGATATTTGATATTAGTAAATTCTGTATAACATTGTATACTACAGTGAGATAAGAATGAAATTGAATTAGCTTGTGTTGTACTGGTGTTAACTGATTTTGACCGCATTATTGATATTGATGTGTTGGCCAAGTACAGAGTTGTCGCAGGCTATGTCCAGGAAATGTTACGATTCGGACCGGAAATGACCGAAGAATGAACATGGTACGGTAAGGATTTTGGATTTAGAATACCTTTGATATATGCGATGTTCATGACTCGATGATTATCGAAAGGAACAGAGTGATTCCTTATGTATTCAGTTGATTTACTGAGATGGAGCGTATCATTGACTGATTTGCCAGTGACTGGAGCATTGCTAATGTTCTTTCTCAGATGAGATCCTAGGTTTGATTCTAGCTAGGGCGATTGATTTCAGCCTTGACTCGATATCAGGTACTGTTATTATTTTCAGAACTTCGTGCCGAATGATATTGATTGAATTGAAAGATCAGTTAAAGAATTTATGGTCCGAGAGTTACATCGGAGTGAGTGTTTCTCTTTGGGATGCTTCAGTTATAGTTATGAACTGATAAACTCTGTGTTCAGAATATTTTGATGATTCTTTGATTTGTTGATCTGTGATATTCTGCTATATTCGAAGATTTTGACTGATTTTATTGAATATCTGAGTATTGTATTAAATATTCTGAGAACTGAAAAGTGGTACACAGAAACTGTTGAATTGTGAATCTTGATTGAGACAGATTGTATTCAGGCTAGCTGATATTCGAAGATAGTATACCGATTGATTCTAGCACAGTTGAGACCGTAATCAGTTGGCCGAGATTGATATCAGTGTCAGAAATTTGTAGTTGCATGAGTTAGCAGGCTATTATATCTGACTGTTGTTTTAAATCTGATTGAGAATTGTTATCTTCTGAAGCAGTATTTGATACAGATTGTATACAGTTGAGATTCGATACCGAACCACGATTTTGAGAGTTAAAACAGTTCAGAAAGTTGATCAGAATAGGCAGAACTTGATTATCATTAATCAGAGCAGAGTATTGATCCGAATATCAGGTATGTGATACTGCATTGTGTGTCAATAACCGATGGGTGGTGCCAGATATTTCGAGTTTGAAATGACTGATGTTTTCAGAAGTGCACAATAATTGATTTAGCATTCATCTTGATAGAAATAGATGAGACAGATGTGGCAGAGTTTGTATTGAAATGTTTGAATTGCTGACAGGTGAAGACAGAAAGAAAGAAACCAGGAAATTGATTATATAGCTTATCGATTCCTGAATGGAAATAGGATTACATTTCCAGGGATATTGTGATGAAGCTACCGCATTGCTCTCGGGATTGAGCATTGATTGAGTTAGGAGTGACAAATTGACCCATTCTGCGAGTGCTAGCTCGTACATGAAGACCTACAGATATGACTAGATTACTGAGATTTCGACCAAAGAAGTGATTAGACTACACAGAGTGGTGAGAGTTGATTATATCAGACCATGATTTTGGCTGACTTTGCATGTTTGGCAGAGTGTACATCAAGAATTGGGGTACAAGATTATCTCTGAGTACTGCATATCATTCACCGAATGACGGACAGTCAGAGTGGATTATCCGGATTTTGGGAGAATATGCTTAGAGTTGTAGTGCTTGATTTTAGCACTTGTTGGCACGATTTATGCCATGTCGTGAGTTTTCGTACAACGACAGCTATCAGACAAATATCGAGATAGCACCATTTGAAACGTTGTACGGTAAGAAGTGCAGATTCCTTCTTTATTGAGATAATATCTCTAAGGTTCCTGAGATTGGATCTGATATGATCAAAGATATGACTGAAAAAGTGAAGCTGGCCCAGAAAGGAAAAGAAGAAAGCCCATAATAGACAGACTAAATATGCCAACGTCGGACGATGACCGTTGATATTTGAGGCCAAAGAATGAATATTGAATTAACTGGGATTAAACAGATTTGATAGCAGATGATAGTATTGATTTGTTATGAGCTGTTAATTGGTATACACAATATTGTATAGCCAATATTCTGAGATTGATTTTATCAGAGTTACTTTGAGTTATATTATGATATTATATTTCTTGAAGTATTATTCCAGAAATTGAAATCAGAATCAGTAAAAGAAAGATAATTCAGAATGAAGACTATTCTGTTATTGAAAGTTAGATAGAGTTGTTAGAATATCGAAAAAGCTACTTGGATGACAGAATCCGAGATGATACAGAGATTCCAGAATTATTTTATTGAGGTGAGTTTTTTGTTGGCTTCTGTATATAACTCCTTTGGTATCTACGTTGATATATGATTTGATTGCCTGTGATTTCGGAGACGAAATCGGATCTTAGGGGGGAGAAATGTAATGCCCGAGAATTTGATTATTGTAATCTGAGATGATTTATTGATTATGAATTGATATGATTATAGCCGGGCCATTCCGAGATCAGATTTGGGCAAAGCATATGAAAAGCACAAGATTTGGGCCGAAGGTTGCGCGCTCGGGCGAAAGTGTTTGTAAGCCCGAGCGCCCTTTTTTAAAGGAAAAAAGCCGAACATCTCGCGCCCGGGCGGAACTTTATGTCCGCCCGAGCGCGATTGTTTAATTTACGAGGACCGAAGGTTCCGCGCCCGGGCGGAACTTTATGTTCGCCCGAGCGCGAGACGTGCAACACAAAAACTGTGCCACTTGCCTTAACCATGAAACGTGTATATATATATATATATATATATATATATATATATATATATATATATATACATATGTTACTATAAGCATTCAGAAGAAACAAGAAGGACGAACGGAAAATCTTCTGAGGAGATTTTATTAAATTGGAGAAATTGTGATTTACGAGAGATCCGTCCGTCTTATTTTCAATCCGACTTCAGTACTGTGATCCTATCATTGACAGCTACAACTGGACGTAAGTTTTATTATGTTTTGTGATGATTTGAAATTATGATACTGCCAGAATCAGATATGATCCATATCTGTTGTTCTTGCGATATCAGACATTGTATAATCGAAATCAGATCGAAGAACAGACTGGTTATGTAATTGTTATGAATTTTCAGAGTTGATTTGATTGTGATTAGATTGAATTGATATCAGATTTGTGTTGTTATCGATTATGAGGTGTTGAAATTGATATCTGATTGATATTGTATTGCTAGATATATGGATATTATTCAGACTTGGATCAGACGAGTTGTTGATTCGTATATACTGATATTGTACTGCCGGTATTGCGAGATCATACAGATTTGAGATTATGATATGTTATTGGTGAGATTATGGGTTGTACTGATATTGATTATGAGTCGTGTTATTATATCTGTGATGTTGAGATTGACGAGGTTAGTGAGATTGTATTATATGCCGTCGAAACATAAGTAGATTGACATTGAACATATTCAATATTGATTAAAATTGTATCATGATATCGTTGACATTGATCAGATTATGTCTTGATTTGAGTATTGATCAGAGCTAGTCTTGAATGAGTTGTATATTAATATTGTGTCTATTCGATATTGTCATTGACAGATTGGGTATGGACAGATTTGAATTAGAGACTTCGACTTCGTCAGATCGAGAAGAGAAATGTATAAATTGATGTTGATGCGGGATTGCACAACTCGAGTTTGATTTGACTTGAGTTTCCCAAAATCACATACTTTACTTTATCGCATTGATATTTGCAATTGAAAGAAATTGATATCCTTGATTTAGTGATTGATTTATGTATTGAGTCATAGGTAGATCTCATGACATGTGGGGACCCGGGCTCTAACTCGATTCTGTTTGGGATTTATTGGATCTTTTCTAAAAATTGCGGGTCAAAATTTTTGCTTTTTAACATTAATTCAAATGTATATAAATCATATATAAGCAACAACTCTATTTCATTCAAACATAAATAGATACAAGTCTTGTTCTATTTTCATAATATAAACTAGTGTTCACTACCAACTACAATTCATATATAGTACGTGTCTAGTAAAAACCACTAGTAATCTTCTGAGCCCGAAGTCACCACTCTATCAATCTCTCATCCTCGTCGAGACCCAGATCCTGTCCCACCTATTGCCATGCACACATACCGACACAACAGCCGGAAACTCCGGTGAGAACGAATCCCAGTATAAAACATATTATACATGCATATACTCAATATAAATCATGAAGCACACTAACATGAATAAAAGCAATAGAAATGGGTTCCATAATCTATGAAACCAAAGCAATATAAGCATGTAATTCAAATCAATTCATATCTTGACTCCACTCGAACTCTAACTCTAGGGATCCCGGTGTGAATAAGACGTCACTGTCTGTCACCTACCCTCCCAATCGTGATAACGGTACATATTATTTTTAGATTTCGGTCCTGTCTGTATCGAATGTCTACAATCGGAGGAAATCTGCTCCTATGCGTCGATACCACCGAACATCTAGAAATTTGACAAATCTGCCAATGACTCTCCTATCTTAAATGCTTGAATATAATCTATAAACAAGGCATAACATAACACAATATAAACAACAACTAATATGTGATTTTGGGAAACTCGAATCAATTCTAATTCGAGTTGTATCTCCACGAATTCACATGAATTATACCTTTCTTGTCGTTGGAATAAATCATAGTCTCGAAGTCGGTATCAAATCTGTCAATCCAAATCTGAAATGACAATGTTGAGATGCACAATGTCAAACCACAACTCAAACTAATACTAGTACGGTTCAATATCAATCTTGATACAATTCGACGGTATAACGGCATATTTTCTTGATACCGGTCACTCAATAACAATCAATATATTATCCACAAGCCATAGCATCAATAACAACAATCATAATCTCCCAAAATCTGCCTTATCTCAACTCATACAAGCTGGAATTTCATAACAATAGCATATGACATCCCATAATCGATTCGGTTGCAAATATACGTGTCCCCAAAATCTTAAGAACATATCATAGAGCTAAATTCATCATTCTCCCAACACATATATATCAAAACATGCTGGAATTTAATAAAACATATACCCTTTTGAAGCCCTTGATGCAAGGAACAACAATCTCTACTTGGATCAAAGTTTGGATAAATAATTCTTGCACAATCTCTTTTCTACAATGAAGAACCTTGCCCTCCTCTACAATCTCTCTCTCGGTTCTTCAGCTGAAAATGGGATGGAAATGACTCATGCTCGAAGTATATATATATATACCATGCCATGTGTCATCGTAAAATTCAAAGGTGGATTTCTCGCACAGAGCACCGCGGGTGCGGTTCTTCATGACCGCGGGTGCGCTAAGCTCAAGGCACTACTTTCATTTTCCACAATTCGACGACCGCGGGTGCGGTCCTGTTTTTACCGCGGGTACGGTGTCACAACTGTAAAAATGTCAGACCCTACTGGCCATCTACCGCGGGTGCGGTACATTTCTAGGCGTGGGTGCGCTCATGCTACTGTAACTCTTCCACATTTCATGAACCACAACCGCGGGTGCAGTCCTTCTCTAAGCGCGGGTGCGATCCTCCTTGCATTCAAAACTCTAGTTTTTCATGCCTTTTCCATGTCTTTCCTACTACCATCTCACTTAGTGCTTCTCATTACATGTCATGCATACTCATATCTTCGAATATCACATCAATGAAGACTAATAAATCTAGTGCCTCTCATTACTTGTCTTGCATTCTCATATCTTCGAATATCACATATATGAAGACTAATAAATCTCAAGCCTTACATTTCTCCCCCTCTAAGAAATGATTTCGTCCTCGAAATCGCAGGCAATTCTATCAAATCATATATGAAAAGAAATATAATCACAACTTGAACAAATACTCACATCATGTATATAACTCGGGATGTCTCTGTCTCATATCTGCTTTTGTCTCCCAAGTCGCTTCCTCGATGCCATGACGACTCCATTGAACTTTCACAAGCGGAATAGTATTCGTTCTGAGCTGCTTGTCTTTCCGATAAAGAATCTGTATCGGTTGCTCAACATAACTCAAAGTCTGATCAAGCTCGGCTTCGTCAGGCTGAATGACATGAGAAGCATCAGGCATATATCTACGCAGCATCGATACATGAAAAACATCATGTATCCCAGATAAATAAGGAGGAAGAGCAAGTCGATATGCTCGATTGCAAATCTTCTCCAGAATCTCGTAAGGACCGATGTATCTAGGAGACAACTTCCCACGTTTGCCAAATCTAACAACGCCTCTGAAAGGAGAAATCTTCAAAAACACTCTATCTCCTTGTTCAAATACTAACGGTCTACGTCTGATATTGGCATACTTGTCTTGTCTATCCTGCGCTGCCTTCATTCTCTTCTGAATTATCTTTACTTTCTCAGTCATTTCACGAATCATATCAGGCCCAAGTTCTGGTACCTCAGATATATCATCCCAGTACAACGGAGATCTGCACTTCTTGCCATACAAAGCTTCAAACGGTGCCATCTCGATACTCTTCTGATAGCTGTTGTTGTACGAAAATTCACAAAGTGGCAGTGAATCTTGCCAACTAGTGCCGAAATCTAGCACTACAGCTCTCAACATGTCCTCTAAAGTCTGGATAGTCCGCTCTGACTGTCCGTCTGTCTGAGGATGATAAGCAGTACTCAGGTGCAATGTCGTACCTAAAGCCTGCTGCAAAATGTGCCAGAAATGTGAAGTGAATCGTGGATCACGATCTGATACGATAGACTTCGGCACACCATGCAATCTGACAACCTCTCTGACATATATCTCAGGAATCTGATCGTGTCGGTATGTCATTCTGTATGGAATAAAACACGCTGATTTGGTCAATCTGTCAATAATAACCCAAATCGCATCACAGCCCCGGGATGATCGAGGTAACTTCGTCACGAAATCCTAGGAAATGTGATCCCATTTCCATTCAGGAATAGACAAACTCTGAAGTAGACCTCCTGGCTTCTTTCTCTCGGCTTTCACCTGTTGGCAATTCAAGCACTTAGACACAAATTCGGCAATATCTGACTTCATCTGTTTTCACTAGAACTGTGTCTTCAAGTCATTGTTTATCTTTCTGCCACCAGGATGAATACTAAACCGACTACAGTGCGCTTCTGACATAATTTGTTGTTTCAATTCTGGAACATCTGGCACTACATTACGGTTATTCATATACAGAACATAATCATGTACCTGATATTCTGACTGATGTCCTGATCTGACCATATCAATCGACTTCTACACATTCTGATCAGTTCTTTGGGCTTCCTTGATTCTCATAATCAAATCTGGCTCAACTTGAATCGAAACAAGTCGTAGCGGTTTACTATCTGTATCAAATGTCAATCCAGACAAACAAAAATCTTCCACTAAATTCAAAACACCTATCATCAATAAGGATACGGTACATACCTTTCGACTCAAGGCATCCGCTGCTGCATTTGACTTCCCTGGATAGTATTTGATCTCGCAATCAAAATCTTTCAACAAATCGAGCCATCTACGCTGTCTCATGTTCAGCTCTGATTGAGAAAACAGATACTTCAGGCTCTTGTGATCAGAGTAAATCTCAAATTTCTCGCCATACAGATAATGACACCAATTCTTTAGTGCAAATACAATGGCCGCCAATTCAAGATCATGAATTGGGTACTGGGTCTCGTGAGTCTTTAACTTTCTCGAGGCGTATGCGATCACATGTCCTCGCTGCATAAGAACACATCCTAGCCCTCTGTGAGATGCATCACAATATACAGTAAAATCACCAGTACCTGAAGGTATCGTCAATACTGGAGAACTGGTTAGCCTCTTCTTCAACTCTTGGAAGCTAGACTCACAATCCGTAGACCACACAAACAGTGTATTCTTCTGTGTCAACTGGGTAATCGGCTTCGCAATGCTGGAGAATTCTTTAATGAATCATCGATAGTACCCTGCCAGACCCATGAAACTGCGTATCTCTGGCACAGAAGTTGGTCTCGGCCAATTGATACTTTACTCGGATCTATAGAAATAACAGCTTTAGATATGATATGACCCAAGAAGACAACCCGTCTCAGCCAAAACTCACACTTTGACAGTTTAGCAAATAATCTTTCATTTCTCAATGTTTGCAACACAATTCTCAAATGTCGGCATGCTCACTCAGATTCTTAGAATAAACTAAGATATCATCGATAAAAACAATCAAAAACTCATCCAAATACCTCTAAAAGACACGGTTCATCAATCCCATAAATACCGCTGGAGCATTTGTTAAACCAAAAGGCATGACAATAAATTCGTAGTGTTCATACCTAGTTCGGAATGCTGTCTTCGGTATATCAACATCTCGAACTCTGAGCTGGTGATATCCTGATCTCAAATCGATCTTGGAATAGATAGAAGATCCATGCAACTGATCAAATAAGTCGTCGATACGAGGCAAAGGATACTTGTTCTTTATCGTTGTCTTATTCAGTTTCCGGTAGTCAATAGACAATCTCATCGAACCGTCTTTATTTCGCACAAATAACACTGGTGCGCCCCAAGGAGATACACTAGGTCTGATATATCCCTTGGCAAGAAGATCCTCTAATTGTGCTTTCAGTTCTTTCAATTCAATAGGTGCCATTCTATACGGGGCTCTCGAAATAGGAACGGTACCTGGAATGAGATCAATACTAAAATCTACCTCTCAAACTTGAGGTAACCCTGGAATCTCGTCAGGAAATGCATCTGCAAACTCCCGTACTACTGGAAAATCTGTCAATGCCGGGCTCGATTTCTGTATATCTACAAAATAGACAAGGAACCCCTTTGCTCCTTTCTGAAACTATCTACTCATAGTCAGAGCAGACACTAAGGGAATCCGAGATCTGGAACCCTTACCGTAGAATTTCCATTCTTCTGTCATTTCAGGTCTGAATTTGACAATCTTGTGAAAACAGTCTACGGTAGCTCTGTACTTAGTTAACATGTCAATTCCGACAATACAATCAAAATCAGATAAGCCAAGTACAACACGGTCTAAATCAATCTCATGCCCCTCAAACTGTAGTATATAATGTCTAATTGAAGTCACAGATATCAGACCACTTTCTAACGGAGAAGAAATAGACACTACAGTAGACAATGACTCGACGGGCAATGCATGTGTGAATGCAAAATTCTCAAAAATGAATGTATGGGATGCACATGTGTCTATCAATACATATGCAGGATAACCGCAAAGAAAACAGTCACCTGCAATCACATTGTCTGGCGCATCCTGGGCCTGCTCCTCTGTCAGTGCGAACACTCGAGCCTGCTATCTGGGAGGTTGGCTCACTATCTGGCTACCTCTGACTCAGGACTGGGTCTGTGTAGGTGGCGGCTGGAAGTAATGAACAGATGATGCTTGCCGCTCAGGCTGAGATACTGAACCAGATGCTCCTACACTCTGAGCTTGCCGTACACCTCTCTGGGGACAGACTCTGGCAAAGTGTCCCGGCTGTCTACAAATATTGCATCGGCCCATCACTATCTGACACTGCTCAGTGGCATGCCTGCCTCCACAAGAACTACAGTACACACCTGTATACTCGGTACTCTGGCCAGGACCTCTCTGTCGTGACCCACTGGAGCTCGACGAACTGCTCCCTGCTCTCTTGAACTGCTTGCCTCTAGCTTTCAAAGAATCTTTCTTGCCACTACTACTGCTTCCACTATCAAATCGAGGAGGAGGTGGTGTAAACTGGGCGGCAGGCTGTGGCTGTCTCTGACTCTGAACACTATAGGATGCTCCTCGCTGCCTAATCAAGCCAGCCTCTGCTCTTTTCGCTCTGTTCAGTGCATCTGAAAAAGTGTTGGGTCGCCCCATGTTCACCAAAGTAAAAATATCAGGGTTTAAACCATTGATGAATTGATCGGCGACCGCTTCATCATTTCTTGCCACGTGTGGCGCAAATCGGAGCAAGGAAGAAAATTTAGCAACATACTCTTCTATGTTCCACTGCCCTTGTCGTAGATTTGCAAATTCTGCCTCTTTGTCTTTTCGATACGACACTGGAAAGAAACGTTGATAAAATTCATCTTTGAATACCTTCCAAGTAATATCGATCCCTCGATGCTCTAATGCTCTTTTCGTGGTAAGCCACCAACTCTTTGCCACTTCTTGTAACTGATGCCCAACAAGTTTCACTCTTCGTTCATCTGTATAGGCAAGAGATTCAAATAGCATCTCTATATCGTCTAGCCAGCTCTCTCAATCCACTGCAGTCTCCGTGCCCTTCAAAGTCGGGGGATGGAATGACTGAAACCTCTTCAATAACGTCTCCATAGGTGTAGCGGTTACATCCATCTGAGTACCTGACGTACTACCATGTTCTGGCACTTGACCTGCAGCTGGTTGTGGTATTCTTCTAGGCGGCATATCTGATTATTCAACTGATTAGTATACAATCTATACAAGCTGTCTCAGCCCTCCTCTGATCATATACCTCTGATCCAGAATCAGATATGATTCAGTCTTTACAAATACATGATGCAATCAACTCAGATAACAATACAACATGTAATAGGGAAAGCAATAAATCATGCTAGCATATCAAAAGCAAGGAAGATGACTCATCTACCCCGCTCATTCTATTCTATCTCAGTCTACAGAACGTACTGCTCTGATACCACCTGTTGTGGGGACCCGGGTACTAACTCGATTCTGTTTGGGATTTATTGGATCTTTTCTAAAAATTGAGGGTCAAAATTTTTGCTTTTAACATTAATTCAAATGTATATAAATCATATATAAGAAATCTATTTCATTCAAACATAAATAGATACGAGTCTTGTTCTATTTTCATAAACAAACTAGTGTTCACTACCAACTACAATTCATATATAGTACATGTCTAGTAAAAACCACTAGTAATCTTTTGCGCCCGAAGTCACCACTCTATCAATCTCTCATCCTCGTCGAGACCCAGATCCTATCCCACCTGTTGCCATGCACACATACAGACACAACAACAGCCGGAAACTCCGGTGAGAACGAATCCCAGTATAAAACATATTATAGATGCATATACGCAATATAAATCATGAAGCACACTAACATGAATAAAAGCAATAGAAATGAGTTCCATAATCTATGAAACCAAAGCAATATAAGCATGTAACTCAATTCAATTCATATCTTGACTCGACTCGAACTCTAACTCTAGGGATCCCGGTGTGAATAAGACGTCATTGTCTGTCACCCACCCTCCCAATCGGGGTCACAGTACATCTTATTCCTAGATTTCGGTTCTGTCTGTATCGAATATCTACAATCGGAGGAAATCTACTCCTATTCGTCGATACCACCGAACATCTAGAAATTTGGCAAATCTGTCAATGACTCTCCTATCTTAAATGCTTGAATATAATCTATAAACAATGCATAACATAACACAATATAAAAAAACAACTAGTATGTGATTTTGGGAAACTCGAATCAATTCTAATTCGAGTTGTATCTCAACGAATTCATATGAATTATACCTTTCTTGTCGTTGGAATAAATCGTAGTCTCGAAGTCGGTATCAAATCTGTCAATCCAAATCTGAAATGAAAATGTTGAGATGCACAATGTCAAACCACAACTCAAACTAATACTAGTACGGTTCAATATCAATCTTGATACAATTCGACGGTATAACGGCATATTTTCTCGATACCTGTCACTCAATAAAAATCAATATATTATCCACAAGCCATATCATCAATAACAACAATCATAATCTCCCAAAATCTGCCTTATCTCAACTCATACAAGCTGGAATTTCATAACAATAGCATATGACATCCGATAATCGATTCGGTTGCAAATATACGTGTCCCCAAAATCTTAAGAACATTTCATAGAGCTCAATTCATCATTCTCCCAACACATATATATCAAAACATGCTGAAATTTAATAAAACATATACCCTTTTGAAACCCTTGATGCAAGGAACAAGAATATCTTCTTGGATCAAAGTTTGGATAAATAATTCTTGCACAATCTCTTTTCTACAATGAGGAACCTTGCCCTCCTCTACAATCTCTCTCTCGGTTCTTCAACTGAAAATGGGAAGGAAGTGACTCATGCTCGAAGTATATATATACCATGCCATGTGTCATCATAAATTCAAAGGTGGATTTCTCGCACAGAGCACCGCGGGTGCGCTTCTTCATGACTGATCGAGCAAAACTTGCACTGTGGAATCCTCAATAAAAATATGTTTTATATGCTCAAAATAATCGCAAGTGCACGATGTCAAGTTATAATATAGTGTACGTGAGTACGAGTATCGTTCCACTGAAGACTGTATTTAACAATTGTTATTTTCAGTTATTGAACATTTAGCGACGAAAATGGATTTGGTTGTTTTAACACTACTATGCTCAAATAAACGTGCAAATAAAACAATTCGATGACTAACGAATGAGAATTAATATCTAAAATGTTGAGTAAAATTCAATGAGAAATGAATTTGTTGGGAATATCGGTTCACCTACCACTCGTTAATTAAATAATTCGTTCGATAGTGATTATAGGCTTCCGACAGGATTTCCTATTCTACTGAACACACTCTCTCGAGTTGTGCCAAACTAATTCAACTCAATGAAGTAATTAAATGTCTTTAATTATTTATCAAGAGTGAATCGCATTTCAATTTATGAAATCCCCTAGTTTTTGACCCTAAAGACTATGACTATCGGCGCGTATCCAATTTCATATGTCTATGTAAATTGTAGATCCACGAATTATACTACTCGTTCCTATCACAAGTTATTCTCTCGAACTCACTCGCAATATAAAAACGTTGTTAAAGTTAGCTACGCTCTAACAAAACGAAGAAAAACAATAGTATAATCAAGAATAACGCAACAATCGAACATAAATTAATCCAAATCAAAGTTTGGGGTAGGCTCCCCTTAAATCCCAACAAATATTAGAGTTTAGCTACTAAAGTTCATGATTGAAAATCAACAAAACAAAGTTCAAATGATAAAAACTAAATAAGAAATACTAGAGTTGGTGAAAAATGCGAAGAACGACGCCCGGAAACTTCAAATCTTCAATCCAAGCGCAAATTGCTCTCCAAGCCTTGTGCTCCTCCTCAATAATGTCTGGTAAACCCTCAAAAAGTCGTCCACCCCCTTCCATATCAGCCATACCTCCGAAATAAGGAAAAAATCGGATGCAAAATCTTGCCAAAATTAGGTGGCGCTCGGGCGGTAGAGAATTACCGCTCGAGCGCCACACTCTCTGTAAAACACTTGGGGCATGAGGATTCTCGTGCTCGGGCGGTAAAGAATTACCGCCCGAGCGCCATATGTTCTGTATCTTGGCTATTCGGAATATTTTCTCGCGCCCGGGCGGTAGAAAATTACCGCCCGAGCGCCGTACTTTCAGTAATTCCTCTCTGCAATCCACATCTCGCGCCCGGGCGGTAGCAAATTACCGCTCGGGCGCCAACTTTTCTGTACATCATCTTGTTGGCTTAGAACTTGGCTTCGAGTTCCGTTCTTCCGGCCGTTTTTCCTGCGAATTCGTCACATCAAAGTGAGGCACGATCACATGCAAATGTTTACTCTAGAATGAACAGAATGTAAACAAAATGTACGCATGCATAATGCAAACACACACCAACTAATGCAATAAAACACGTAAAAATCACACACATCAATGACCGCGGGTGCGCTAAGCTCACGGCACCACTTTCATTTTCCACAATTCGACGACCGCGGGTGCGGTCCTGTTTTTACCACGGGTGCGGTGTCACTACTGTAAAAATGTCATACCCTACTGGCCATCTACCGCGGGTGCGGTACATTTCTAGGCGCGGGTGCGCTCATGCTACTGCAACTCTTCCACATTTCATGAACCACAACCGCGGGTGCAGTCTTTCTATAGGCGCGGGTGCGGTCCTCCTTGCATTCAAAACTCTAGTTTTTCATGCCTTTTCCATGTCTTTCCTACTCCCATCTCACTTAGTGCTTCTCATTACATGTCATGCATACTCATATCTTCGAATATCACATCAATGAAGACTAATAAATCTAGTGCCTCTCATTACATATCATGCATTCTCATATCTTCGAATATCACATCAATGAAGACTAATAAATCTCAAGCCTTACATGAAAGGGGTGCCTGATAGTGATGGAATCGTCACGGGCACATTGCACCTTGTCACAAGATACTGATTTGGCGAAAGTTCCAAGGTCTGTGACGGATAGGTCAAGACACCGGATGTTTGGTCATATCGAAGTGGATAGAATTGGAGTTTCTTCTATTACTGATGTTCGATATGGAAAGGGCCAAAGTCCGTGAGTAAGAACGTACCACCACCCCGATCGGGAGTGTAGGTAGGTGTATGTTCTTATTCAGATCGGGATCCCTAGATTAGGAAGAGTCGAGTCAGAGTCTTAGAATCACGGAGTGTGCTTCAGAGTTTGTATTGCTTCATGTGATTCCGAGTTTGTATTCATTCATGTTTCTGATTTTGATACATGTTATAATTATCTATTTCATGCTTTTATATCTGTTTATATGAAATGCATGTACACATGATTTATACTGGGAATGTAATTCTCACCGGAGTTATCCGGCTGTTGTCTTGTTTGTATGTGTGCTTGACAACAGGTGGGACAGGATCAGGATCAGGAAGAGGATGAGAGATTTTAGTTAGCGTGGAGATCCGGGCCCAGAAGCAGAATAGGATTCAGCACTTGATAGATAGCTGTTGAACCTAGTTGAGATAGAGACATGTAGTACATAAGTTGTACTTTTATATTGAAATGTATATTAAATAGAATACATTTCCGCCTTTATATTTTAAAAAGAAAAAATTTAGTCCCACTTTTCTTAATTGTTGTATTTGACCTTAATAATGATTAAGATATGAATTAGCGTCCGGGTCCCCACACATAAGCTAACACTCGGTCATTTTGCACCAAGACTGCGCCTCAACCAAGCTTCTAAGCATCCGTATAAATAACATACTCTCCTTGCCCCGTTGGCATCGATAGAACTGACTCTTAATTCAAAGCTTGCTTCAACTTCTCATAACTCGCTTGGCATTCAGGTTTCCAAATAAAATTTGCATTTTTGTTTGTCAAGGTGGTCAAGGGTACAACAATACATGAAAAATCTTGAATGAACTTTCGATAGTAGCCAGCTAGACCCAAGAAGCTACAGATCTCGGTTACGCTTTTTGGTACTGGCCACTCTCTAACAGCCTCGAATTTGCTTGGATCGACTTCCACTCCACCTCTAGAAATAGCGCGACCTAAGAACACCATTCCCTCGAGCCAAAACTCGCACTTTCTGAACATAGCGAATAAATTTCTATCTTGCAACAATTGCAAAGCCATTAGATCAGAATATCATCTATGAAGACTATGATAAATTAATCCAGGTACAGCTGAAATACGATATTCATGAGATCCATGAAGATCTCTGGCGTTTTGGTCAACCCAAATGATATGACCATAAACTCGTAGTGCCCATATCGAGTCCTAAAAGACGTCTTATGAACATCAGACTCCTTCACCTTCAGCCGATGTTAACCTGAACAAAGATCTATCTTCGAGAAAATTGACGCTCCTTGTATTTGATCAAATAAGTCCTCGACTCTAGGCAAGGGTTACTTATTCTTGATGGTGACTCTATTCAGCTTTCGATAATCAATGTAGAGTCACATACTACCAACTTTTTTCTTCACAAATCATACCAGTGCGCTCCACGGAGAACAACAAGGGCGAATAAAACCCTTGTCCAGCAATTCTTTAATTCGATCCTTTAGCTCTTTCATTTCGACAGGTGCTAGACGGTTGGGTGTCTTTGAATTTGACACAGTGCGCTACATCAACTCAAAATAAAATTCCACCTCTCGGTCCAGTGGAATGCCAGAACTTCTTCAGGAAAGATGCTAGGAAAGTCTCTGACGACCTCAACATCCTCTAACTTCTGATTGACGAGAACATGCGCTGAAATAATACATGCTAGAAAAGTTTGGCAGCCTCGCTTCATAAGTTTCCTCGCACGGATGCAGGAGATAATGTGCGGCATTTGCTTGTTCCTCGTAGCCTCAAAGACAAAAGATTTCCCACTGGAGGTGGAATAGAAACTGACCTTGTAGAGGCCCGTATTTCGTATTTGTAAATTTGCGGAATTATTTAAAAAATTTCTCTATAAATAAATAGCATGCCTCTTTCATAAAATAAACTGATAAAAAGATTTAATGTTAAAGTAACAGAGGAAGAAACTATTGTTTTCAAAACAACAACTTAAAATAATTCAACATGATGAAAATGAGTTTTGAGCATAAAAAGATAAATAAACTGAAGCATGAGGCCCTCGGGTTCCTACTACTGCTGACCCAAGCTAGCTCACTGGTCCCCGCCCTCGGTCCAGACCTCATCAGTACCTACAACAATCAAGTCTAGTATGTCTAAAGACTCTGCATGCATATATCGTGAATAACAAGTAAATATATCATAAAATTTCGCATAACATAAAAATATCGTATCGTAAAGCGTAAGGTGAAAATGGTGTCATGGATAATTATAAGTGCGTGCATATCTGAATATCTGTGATACACAAAAATAGTGAATGGATGCAAAAAATGTAAAACTCTCTTTCGAGAGTTACTTTGGCACATTGCACCGTAAATTCTCGTACAACCTCTAAACTTAACCAAATCACGAACGGCCAAAAACATGACCTCCCTAACTCATTGAGGTACTGTCCAGTCCAAGTCCATAGGCTAAAAGCCAACCAAGAACTCGCACAATACCTCTGAACTGCAGCAAAGCTGTTGTCCAAAGCCATGACAGCAGCCGTGCTTTCCTTTGCGTGGTTTGCGAAACCAAGGCCATTGGGGCTTGAACCACTGACCAGAGTCTCTTCCCAACGTCCTAAGGTGTGGCTTGAACCATCGGTAAGGGCACTTGGCCAACCACAACTCAAGCAAACACCTAGGACAACCGAAGCTTGAAACCGAGAACCCCAAAGAAAATTCTATGATGTGCAATTGTTTGAATCACCTTGTTGTCTTGTATCGTTCCATTGGCCATATGATCAACCATGGCTCAATCTTGACTTAATGAAGTGTTGTATGAACCAAGGGTAAGGGCTAAAAGCCAAACGAGATCCATCCAAACACCTAAAAGTCGAAACTCATCACCCAAAACGAAAAATGAACCGAGGGACATGTGTGTGTTTTGTTTTAAACATCGATGGGACTATGAACCAAGCCTTGAAAGGCCATCTTGGTCACGTCCTAGACATGCTAAGGAAGGGTTCTAACCATGGTTACTGGCCTTAGACCAACCATGATCCGAACTTTCAACTTAGCCGACCAAGAACTCAGAAATCGAGACTCAACTTGCAACCATGGGAAGGTTGTTGTCCAGTCTTCTTCCAGCGGTTAGGGGCTTGAACTAATGGACCAACATGACCTTAACACATCCTAGTACGTGTCTAGATGCAGCCTTGAGCGCCTGGAACCGAGCCAATCCCTGAAATCACAAAAACAAGCCAAAACCGTGAAGCATGAAAGAAAACTGAAAAATTCTGCACAGATTTTCGAAGAAGTTTCTGTCCTATTTTCGAAATTTGCTTCATGATTTATGAACACAATATGGTTTAAAAATATGTATAAGACTTTATTGAAGAGAAAAGAATAACATATACATGCCTGAAGTTCATTTAAGAAAGAAAACAAATGATACGACGAACGCGGCGCGGCAGAGACGGAGTTTTCTTTTTATTTTCTCTCTTGTTGATGGTTCATGATTTTGCTGCTGGTTTTGCTCTGAAAATTTGAAGGGATGGTGGGGGAGGAAGGCTAGGTAATGAGGGTGAAAGTTACCAATTAAATGAGGAGGTTGAATGGCAAATAAAAATCTTTCTATCCCAATTGCTTGTGAGATATGGAATGAGGTGTGATATCATGGGATTGAGGGAGATTTGATGGGATGAGATGACCGAAATTTGCTAGCCAAATTAAGGTAGAAATATTGCTTAATTATTAATTGTTGGTGATTAAAAGTGATGGAATTATCGACGAAGAAAGGATAAGGAAAGGTGGCAATAAAGGAGAGTTGTCAATCATGATTAAATCTTCAAAGGGGTGGCCGAAATATTGATTAATTCATGAATGTTAAATCTTTAAAGTTTTAAACACTTATTAAGGTAGAAATATTGATTAATTCATGAATGTTAACTCTTTAAAGTTTTAAACACTTATTATGTATTTTAGTGAAATAATAAATTAATTTAGGGTAGAAGTTTTCTTGCATGCATGGTCAAATCTTAAAATAAATTACTAACATGTTAAGTTACAATTTCTTAAATAAAATAGGCCTATATTAATTTATCCCAATTGGTTACACATTTTAATTTAGGCTTTTAATTAATTATTGGACATAAAAGAACTTATTTAATACTTAACTCCAATTAATTAAATAAATCCTTAAACATAATTTTACCTTAAAATAAATTATTCTTTGACTTAAATTAAATTTAGGAATATTTTCTTATTATGAAATTTTATCTCAATACTCCAACTCCAGTCCGGACTCGCTAATTTAACTGAAAAGGTAAAACTAAACCTTTGCGATTTAAAATAAATGATCATGACTTAAAAATTTTATAATGAATTAAACACTCCATAAATATATAAAAATTATTTTTAATTTAAATAATAGCAATTATGCATGGCTTATATGTAATCTAATTTATCGGGTTCTACATCTCTCCCCCCTTAAAAGAAATTTCGTCCTCGAAATCAAAACTTACCGAATAACTCGGGATACCGACTCCTCATTTCTGGCTCAGATTCCCATGTAGCTTCCTCCTCCGAATGATTAAGACATTTGACCTTCACTAGCTTCACCAGTTTGTCCCGAAGCTTCTTCTCCTGTCTATCTAAGATTTGCACTGGTCTTTCTTCATGAGACAAGTTCGGAGTGAGCTGCAACGGTTCAAAGTTCAAGACATGCGAAGGATTCGCCATATAATCCTCAGCATAGAGACGTGGAACACATTGTGTACTCCGGCCAGATTCGGCGGAAGAGCAACACGATAAGCTAGCGTCCCAATCCTGACGAGGATATCAAATGGTCCGATGAATCTCGGACTCAGCTTTCCTTTCTTCCCGAACCGCATGACACCTTTCATAGGTGCTATCTTCACGAAAACATGGTCGCCAACGGCAAACTCTAGATCTCTCCTTCTCTAATCCGCATAACTCTTCTGTCGACTCTGAGCAGTCCTCAACCTATCATGGATCTTGACTACTACATCGGTAGTCTGTTGAATAATCTCCGGACCCAATTCTGATCTCTCCCTACTTAATCCCAATGAATAGGAGATCTACACTTACGACCGTACAGCGCTTCATACGAAGCCATACCTATAGAGGACTGATAACTGTTGTTATAGGTGAACTCTACCAATAACAACTTCGACTCCCAACTCCCTGAGAAATCGATGACACATGCACGGAGAAGATCCTCCAAACTTTGGATAACTCTCTCTGACTGACCATCCGTCTGAAGATGGAAGGCTGTGCTGAACAACAACTTCGTACCCACAACTGAATGCAGATTCTTCCAAAAGGAGGAAGTGAATCTAGGATCTCGGTCGGATACTCTAGAAACGGGAATACCATGAAGTTAGACTATCTCTCGGATACACAACTCGGCATACTGAATCATGGTGAAAGTCGTCTTAATGGGCAAGAAGTGC
The DNA here is from genome assembly GCF_022965805.1 of Primulina eburnea. Classification (NCBI taxonomy): domain Eukaryota; kingdom Viridiplantae; phylum Streptophyta; class Magnoliopsida; order Lamiales; family Gesneriaceae; genus Primulina; species Primulina eburnea. The sequence goes on along the minus strand of NC_133107.1, from coordinate 32,229,471 downwards.
ACGGATTTGGTAAGACGATCAACAATCACCCTGATAGCATTGGAACCTCTGGCTGACTTCGGCAAGCCTACCACGAAGTTCATGGTAATATTCTCCCACTTCCACTCGGGAATAGGCAGAGGTTTGAGCAAGTCTGCTGGGCTCTGATGCTCCGCTTTCACTAGCTGGCATGTCAGACACTTGGATACAAAACGTCTGATATCTTTCTTCATCCCGGGCCACCAATACATTAACTGTGGAATAGGCAGAGGTTTGAGCAAGTCTGCTGGGCTCTGATGCTCCGCTTTCACTAGCTGGCATGTCAGACACTTGGATACAAAACGTCTGATATCTTTCTTCATCCCGGGCCACCAATACATTAACTGTAGATCTTTATACATCTTCGTATTCCCAGGATGAATAGAGTACGGCGACATGTGGGCCTCGGACAAAATATCTGCTCGAATAGAATCACTGCTACGAACCACATTCTGTCTCGATATCTCACAATACCGTCGTTAACTGTATACAAAATACTTCCCTTAGCCTCATCTCTCCGCCTCCACTTCGCAAACTGCTCATCTGCTGACTGTCCACTGCGAATACGGTCTAGAAATGAAGACTGAATCGTCAAAGTAGATAGATGGGGAACTCTACCTCGAGGATAAGTCTCTAGTTCAAACCTTTACATCTCAAACTGAAGAGGTCTCAGAATCACCAGATGAGCCATCACTGCGACTTTCATGCTCAATGCATCCGCAACTACATTAGCTTTGCCCTGGTAGTAGCTAATGTCACAGTCATAGTCCTTCACTAGCTCCAACCAATGCCTCTGACGCATATTCAGCTCTTTCTGCGTAAAGAAGTACTTGAGGCTCTTATGGTCGGTAAAAATCTGGCACTTCTCTCCGTACACATAATGCATCCAAATTTTCAAGGCAAAAATTACGGCTGCCAACCCTAGATCATGGGTAGAGTTGTTCTTCTCATGGATTTTCAACTGACGAGAAGCATACGCTATCACCTTCCCATGCTGCATCAATCTGCACCTAGACCGAGCTTCGAAGCATCGGTATACAAAAAAAAGTCTCCGTGACCTGACGGCATGGCCAATACTGGTGCTGAGATAAAAGCTTGCTTCAAAGTATCGAAACTCTTCTGACACTCATCGCTCCACACAAATTTAGCATTCTTCTTTGTCAACGACGTGAGTGGGAACGGAGATAGAGGAGAATCCCTGAATAAACTTCCTATATTATCCTGCTAGGCCCAGGAAACTACGGATCTCTAATGCATTATGCGGTACAACCTAATCTCTGACTGCTGCAATTTTCGCTGGGTCTACCTCGATACCGCTGCTAGAAACGATGTGGCCTAAGAACACCCCCTTCTCTAACCAGAACTCACACTTACTGAACTTCACGAATAGCTTGTGCTTCTGTAAGATCTGTAAAACTGCGGTCAGATGTGTGCTGTGATCCTCTTGATTCTTTGAGTAGACGAGAATGTCTTCTATGAATACTATCACGAACTGATCAAGATACAACTGAAATACGCGATTCATGAGATCCATGAAGATCGCTGGCGCATTCATCAAACCAAACGACATCACAAGGAACTCGAAGTTGCCGTAACGAGTCCTAAAAGCAGTCTTGAGAACATCGGCATCTTTCACCCTCAAATGGTGATAAACAGAACGCAGATCAATCTTTGAGAATACTGAGGCTCCTTGAAACTGGTCAAATAAATCATCAATCCTCGGGAGTGGGTATTTGTTCTTCACTGTAACCATATTCAATTCCCGGTAATCGACGCAGAGCCTCATCGAACCATCCTTCTTCTTCACAAATAAGACTGGCGCGCCCCATGGTGAAAAACTCGGGCTAATGAACTCCTTTTCAAGAAGTTCCTGAATATGCTTCTTGAGTTCTGCCATCTCTGTCGGTGCTAATTGGTACGGTGCTTTTGAGATCGGTGCGATAATCGGCATAAGCTCAATAGAAAACTCCACTTCCCGCACAGGTGGCATACCAGATACGTCATCAGGAAACACGTCTAGAAAGTCCCTAACGATAGGGACATCGGAGACTGACTGACTGGGTGTCTCGGAAACAGATACAAAAGTCGCTAAAAACGCTCGACACCCTCTGCGCATGAGCTTCCTAGCCTAGACACAAGGTATAATACGCGGTAAAGGAAAGTACATGTCTGGCTCAAATAAGAACTGGTCTGTCCCAAGAGGTCGGACTAGAACAGATCTCCTCTGAAAGTCAATAAAAACTCTGTTCCTTAATAGCCAGTCCATCCCCAAAATTATGTCAAACTCTGGCATCGGCAATACGATCAGATCCACATAAACGAGATTACTATGAAGCTCGAGGCCTATGTCTCGAATCACATTAGTAGCTGCCAGCTCTTCTCCAGAAGGCAATACTACTGAATACGCTACATCTAGCCCAATGGTCTTGATCTGGAGAAAATTAGCAAAGATCTCCGAAATGAACGAATGAGTAGCCCCTGAATCTATCAAGGCATTCGTAGCTGAACCAGCTATAAAAATTCTCCCTGAAAGGTTGGAACATCAAGCTGAATCCAATAATTACAAAAACTAAACTTATAAACATGCGGAGGTCAAAGTTCTTCTAATATAAATTCTCGAAATAACGAGGATTAGAGCATGCAATCCTATTACAAATTCTAAGTTCAAAACCTGAACCAAACCCTCGAAACATTAACTTTCAAATATAAACTTAAAGCTTTAAGATACCTGTCAAGAGCATCGTCTCTGGGTTCGTCTCTATTGTATGGAGGGCAAAAACTCTGCCTTGGGTAGGCAGACTCCCCTGCGAGCAATACTTCAGTAAGTGGTCAGGAATACCACACTTGTAGCACTTCCCTGAGCCATACATACAAGCTCCAGCTTGACGGCGCGTGCACTTAGCACAGACTGGGTACTCTACGGTCCTCGAGACTGCCCGTCCCTGCTGCTGCTGTCCTCTATTCCTGGATGGGCCGTGGAAAGGCCTCTTACTCTGATGCTGCTGATGAGGAGGGATTTGCGGCGCTTGGACTGATCGCGTGCCCTGGCGATCTCTCTCAATATCATTAAGATCCTGCTCTGCAGCTAAAGCTATGGAGACAACGACATCATAGGTAGTAGGGCCAGCCACCCTAACATCACGGCACAAGATCGGTCATAGACCATCCATAAATTACCTCAACTTGGCTCCAGCATCATTTGCAATCAGGGGTACAAAAGGGAAATCCCTCTCAAACTTAACGGATGAACTCCGTAACAGTCAAGTCTTCCTGCCTCACTGCCTCAGGGTCATAAACTCCCTGGTCAACCTGGAACGCACCTCTTCAGTAAAATATTTAGAGTAGAATACCTCTGTAAAGCGCGTCCAAATCAGAGTGGCCAAATTCAGGGCTACAGATGCTCCTTCCACCCACAAGCGAGCGTCTCCTCCAAACAGATAGGTTGCACAACAAACCCTCCCTATCCTCATCTGCAAGCTCCATGAACTCAAAGATAACCTCGAGGGACTTAACCAGCCCTCGGCAATCATAGGATCTATCATCCCTGAGAACTCCTTCGGTCTCATCTTCATGAACCGTTCATAGGTAGCCTCAGGCCCCGTCTGCCTGGCTACCCCAGCATTGTTTGTTCCCCGCAAACTGTGCAAAGAATTGCGTCATTCCAGCTAGCATCTGGGCGTTCATGTCCGGTGGAGGGGGTGGTGGTAAATCTCTCTCCTGCCTATGATCCTCACCGTCCTCATGATGATGCTCATCATCTCTCATGCGCTCAGGAATGCGTCTAGGAGGCATACTGTTCCATACATAACCATACGTAACTAACATGCATAATTTCTATTATTTCTTTAAATTTAAATAGATACTGCATAATCATAATCTTGAAATAAATCATTTCATGAAAACATGTTGTTAAAATATTTCATGCTTTAAACGAAATGCGTAAACGTAAAACTTACAGACCGAAGACGTGACTTGGTGAGCTTCTCGAGATCAGTAGTAGTACAACCCTTTACAAGAACATAGGCTCTGATACCAACTGTAGAGGTCCGTATTTCGTATTTGTAAATTTTCGGAATTATTTAAAATTTTTCTCTTTAAATAAATAACATGCCTCATTCAAAAAATAAACTGATAAAAAGATTTAATGTTAAAGTAATAGCGGAAGAAATTATTATTTTCAAAACAACAACTTAAAATAATTCAACATGATGAAAACGATTTTTGAGCATAAAAAAATAAATAAACTGAAGCATGAGGTCCTCGGGTTCCTATTACTGCTGACCGAAGCTAGCTCACTGGTCCCCGCCCTCGGTCCCGACCTCATCAGTACCTACAACAATCAATTCTAGTGACTCTAAAGACTCAGCATGCATATATCGTGAATAACAAGTAAATATATCATAAAATTTCGCGTAACATAAAAATATCGTATCATAAAGCGTAAGGTGAAAATCGTGTCATGGATAATTAAAGTACGTGCATATTTGAAAATCATACGTAAAAGCTTTGCTCGATAGAGCTCTGTCATAACATATCATATCGTAATTTTTTTGTAGAGATAATGTTTCTACGCAAGTGGCCCATAACATCACATGCACGTCTGATCAGACTAAACCACAGTATACTGGGCGGTAGAGATCATCACAGCCCTTGAACTGGATATCCGTACCCATACATAATCGTAAACCGGTCGTAAGTCACCGGATGAAGCAATCCCATAAGCGTAAGGTGGCCACAAGATATATCGCATATATTTCAAAAATAAACATTTTATATTTTATGCACGTAATATAATTATAACCCCGTTTTACCGAATGAGTTGGATCTTTCCCAGGCTCGCTGCGACCTAATTCTAACTTGAGAAACATGCAAAGAAACTTTACTTGACCAACACTTCATAATCGAACTAGAAACGAGACAATTACGCCCAACAAACTTATTATTCAACCATGGCTCTGTACCAACCTGAATCAACATTGAACCATCGTTTATCCATGATTAAAATACTCCTAAAATACTGTAAAACATAACCATAGGGCTGTAATACACGAAAATAGTGAATGGAGGCCAAAATTGTAAAACGTTTTTTCGAGAGTCACTTTGGCACATTGCACCGTAAATTCTCGTACGACCTCTAAACTTAACCAAATTACAAACGGCCAAAAACATGACCTCCCTAACTCATTGAGGAACTGTTCAGTCCAAGGCCATAGGCTAAAAATCAACCAAGAACTCGCACTATACCAATGAACCGCAGCAAAGCTGCTGTCCAAAGCCGTGACAGCAGCCGTGCTTTCCTTTGCGTGGTTTGCGAAACCAAGGCCATTGGGTATTGAACCACCGACCAGAGTCTCTTCCCAACGTCCTAAGATGTGGCTTGAACCATGGCTAAGGGCACTTGGCCAACCAAAACTCAAGCAAACACCTAGGACAACCGAAGCTTGAAACCGAGAACCCCATAGAAAATTCTGTGATGTGCAATTGTTAGAATCACCTTGCTATCTTGTATCGTTCCATTGGCCATATGATTGACCATGGCTCAATCTAGACTTGATGAAGTGTTGTATGAAACAAGGCTAAGGGCTAAAAGCCAACCGAGATCCATCCAAACACCTAAAAGTCGAAACTCATTACCCAAACCGAAAAATGAACCGAGGGGCATGTGTGTCTTTTATTTTAAAAAAAAAGATGGGACTATGAACCAAGGCTTGAAAGGCCATCTTGGTCACGTCCTAGACATGCTAAGGAAGGGTTCTAACCATGGTTACAGGCCTAAGAACAATCATGATCCGAACTTTCATCTTAGCCGACCAAGAACTCAAAAATCGAGACTCAACTTGCAACCATGGGAAGGTTGCTGTCAAGTATTCTTCCAGCGGTTAGGTGCTTGAATTAATGGACCAACATGACCTTAACACACCCTAGTACGTGTCCAGATGCAGCCTTGAGCGCCTGGAACCGAGCCAATCCCTGAAATCACAAAAACAAGCCAAAATCGTGAAGCATGAAAGAAAGTCGAAAAAGTCTGCACAGATTTTCGAAGAAGTTGCTGTCCTATTTTCGAATTTTGCTTCATGATTTATGAACACAATATGGTTTAAAAATATGTATAAGATTTGTTTGAAGAGAAAAGAATAACATATACATGCCTGAATTTCGTTTAAGAAAGAAAACAAATGATACGACGAACGCGGCGCGACGGAGACGGAGTTTTCTTTTTCTTTTCTCTCTTGTTGATGGTTCATGATTTTGCTGCTGGTTTTGCTCTGAAAATTCGAAGGGATGGTGGGGGAGGAAGGCTAGGTAATGAGGGTGAAAGTTACCAATTAAATGAGGAGGTTGAATGGCAAATAAAAATCTTTCTATCCTAGTTTCTTGTGAGATATGGAATGAGGTGTGATATCATGAGATTAAAGGAGATTTGATGGGATGAGATGACCGAAATTTGCTAGCCAAAGTAAGGTAAAAATATTGCTTAATTATTAATTGTTGGTGATTAAAAGTGAGGGAATTATCTACCAAGAAAGGATAAGGAAAGGTGGCAATAAAGGAGAGTTGCCAATCATGATTAAATCTTCAAGGGGGTGGCCGAAATCTTGCTAGCAAAATAGGGTAAAAATATTGCTTAATTCATGAATTTTAACTCTTTAAAGTTTTAAACACTTTTTAGTGAAATAATAAATTAATTTAGGATAGAATTTTTCTTGCATGCATGACCAAATCTTAAAATAAATTACTAACATGTTAAGTTACAATTTCTTAAATAAAATAGGCCTAGATTAATTTATCTCAACTGGTTACACTTTTTAATTTAGGCTTTTAATTAATTATTGGACATAAAAGAACTTATTTACTACTTAACTCTAATGAATTAAATAAATCCTTAAACATACTTTTTACCTTAAAATAAATTATTCTTTGACTTAAATTAAATTTAAGAATATTTTCTTATCATTAAATTTTATCTCAATATTCCAACTCCAGTCCGGCCTCGCTTATTTAACTGAAAAGGTAAAACTAAACCTCTGCGATTTAAAATAAATGATCATGACTTAACAAGTTTTAAAATGAATTAAACACTCCATAAATATATAAAAATTATTTTTAATTTAAATAATAGAAATTATGCGTGGCTTATACGTAATCTGATTTATCGGGTTCTACAGACCTATGCCAAAAATATATCGAAGCTCCGTACAATGATAGCCAATCCATGATAAGATCTGCCCGAACCACATCTTTTAGCAGAAGAAGCTCAAGATTCTTCACAATGCTCGAAGAGACCATTTGATCACCACAAGGAATATAAAATTTGAAGCCCAATTCCATATCCTCAGGTATAATATTTAGTCGGTTGATGAAAGTCTTGAATATAAACCTAAAATAAATATCATTCATGTGACAAATATACCGACAAATCCATTCGTGTCGAACTTAAAAAGTTTCTATCAATAGTTACCCAAAATATTTCGAAAATTAACAATTTGACCCTAATATATCTCAAAAAATGCACATTTTTTGAAAATTGCATTTTCAACCCCTTAAAGTTTCGAAATTCCTCTATTTTCTCCTAAATTTTCGACAATTTTCTTTCTTGCCCCATTAAATTTCGAATCCAATCACATGAGTCCCTAAATCCTCTAGATTCATTGTTTTGATCCCTAAAATTCCAGAAATTACGAAAATAGCCCTTGAACTTCTTGATCTTTACAATTTATTCCTTGAATTTTTGAAAATTCAAAATTTTACTTGGAATTTTCGATTGTCATTTCAGTACGTGGACTTCTTAAAGTTACATATTAGCCCTTTAATTCTCGGCCTTGTGCAATTAAACCCTTGAGCTCTCGATTTTTGCACTTTAGCTCCTTTTATTCTCGATTTATGCAATGCAATCCTCATGAGTATCAGCCTATCTATCAGTACTAGGTGCGCGTCTAGGAGGCATTTTATTTTAACGTAGTCCAAATTCTAAACGTGACCAACTTACATTTAAATCTAAGCTTTTAATAATGCAGCATATAAAAATCATTTTTTCGAGCAACTTTAAGCATAAATATCATTTAAATTCAAAAAAAAATTAAACATGTAACTTAAGCATATAAACCATGTAAAATTCCAGGTACCATCATAAAAACATTTAAACTTACAGACTTGAGACTTGATGACTGAGCTTTCCGGAACTGGCGGTGTCACAACTCTTTGCAAGAACATTGCTCTGATACTAACTGAAACGTCCAATATTCGTTTTTCACTAAAATTTACAAAAAAATTTCTTTCTTAAGCTTTCGGAAAAAGAAATACACATATATATATAAATATTTTGCATCATTTAAAAATAAACCAACCAACCAAATATATCCAAAAGCACAATTTGAAAGATCAAATTGTTAACGTCAATCAAACCTAAATTTAGCATTCTTCAAAATAAAGCATAAACATCTTAATCCCTCAAGAATCTCTCAAAAGTATCATAAGTTATAAAATCTTTAAAATAAACTTAAATCATAAACAAAATGCGGAAAACTAGCAAAGGTCCTCGGGTTATATGCACCATCAATCCAGCTAGTTCAACCATCAAGTCCTCAAAAAAAATCATGCTCACCTGCATCGATCAAACCTAATGAGTCTAATGACTCAGCATACCTTAATCATGATAACAAGTAGTACGTATACAATTACATGTATCAATAAAATATTACACTAAAAATAGAATTTCATGAATTTGCATAACTTTAAAACTTTCATCATAAACATTTCCTTTAATCATATACGTATACGTTTTCCGTTTATTCAATTAAGATCGTTAATTGTGACTTCATTTCAGCTGTAGGTTGATGGATCCATCTACATATAACCATGGTACCAGGCGGTAGGGAAATCAACGACACTCTCACCCGTCTACTGAGTCTTGGCTTAACATATCATCATATCATTTCAATGGAAATACGATGGTCGGACTCCTTCAGAGGTTTTCTCCCATATCCCCAATCATATCCTTTTATGTCACAAACAAATCACCTCCTTCAACCTTTCATTATTTTCATCAGTTATAAAAATTCTTGCATATATGTATCATTTTTCTTTTAAACCAAGCATCCAAAACATCTTTTAGCATTAACGTTTTATCATAAAATTGCATAAACATTTTAGCATTCATTACAGCATTCAGGGCAATTCTAGGACGTCTAACTTTCTCAATTTATCCTTATACCTTAAAACGAAGACCCGAATCCATCTAAACTTTACATAACACATTAAACTACATAAATAAATATTTCTTAGACGTAAACTTACGCGACTAATTTCCCAACTCGTTTTAAAAGCTTAATCGTACGTCTCGGTTTTAATCCGGATCGACTCGAAACTTAACCAAACTTGAACTATAGCTTATTAAAACCTAACCATACCTTATACCACCCAAATCAAGCCAATTAATGCCCTTTCATAAGCTTGGAACAGCCGCTGAAAATCTGTAATATTTCATTCGAATCCTAGCTTGGTCAACCGAAATGTCCCTCGACTCCAGTCCTTAACCACCGTGTCCAGACCCAAACCAGTCATCCTAAGACCTAGAAAAATTCCTTAGGACACTCCTGGACCAGCCTCTATAGTCCTTACACGACCTGTAATGCCCGAGAATTTATATATCATGATAATCTGCGATTATTGATTTTGAGTTGGTGTGATTATGAAGGATCGTTCCGAGGCTTGAAATGTGATTGCATGTGATATCGAATGTGCAAGGACAGTACCTCTCGCACACAGGCGCGACGTGATGCGCGTACATGCGCGAGGTGGGTAGATGACCTCTCGCATATGCGCGGATTGAGGGCGCGCATATGCGCGAGATGTGCGAGGAGCCAAGTCCATGTCCAGAGAACCTCACGCATATGCGTGGAAGTCGTGCGCGCATATATGCGAGTCATGCGAGAAGTTAAAGTAAATTCCAGTGGACCTCGCGCATATGCACGGAATATTGGCGCGCATATGCGCGAGCTGTCGAGAACACAATCGCTGAGACCCGAAGGTCTCGCGCATATGCGCCGTGGAAGGTCGCGCATATGCACGAGACGTGTTGAGCAAACATGAAGCCATTTGCCCTTGGACATGCAACATATATATATAAATCGTCTAGTGCTTTCAGAATACAAGGAGAGAGGAAATAGAAAGGCTCTGGGGATTGTCAAGCTTTTCGATACCAAAATTTAATTTACGAGAAATCTGTCCGTCCGATTTTGAATCCGACTTCAGTACCGTGTTCCTATCGTTGACAACTACAACTGAACGTAAGTTTAACTACGTTTTGTTAAGATTTGAACATATGATATTGCTGGAATCGAATATGATTCATATATGATGTTCTTGACATGTTAGACATCGTAGAATGGAAGTCAGATTAAGAAACAGATTGATTATGAATTGTTATGGTTTTTCAGATTATATTGGTTGATATTGGACAGATTTTAATTATGGAATGATTACAGATTGTATTGGATATCAATTATGGATTGTAATTATTATCTGCTGATGTTGTATTGACGGGGATATCAGGATTGTTCCGTTATGCCGTTGATTTTGAGTTAAATCTAGATTTATTATATTCGGTATTGATTTGAGTAGTATATTGATATGGTACTATTGATATTGTCATTGCCAGACTGAATATTGACAGATTTGGAATTCCCGACAAGAACATCGTCAGAACTGCAATAAAAGAAAGGTATAAATCAATGTGGTACCAGGAGAACGACTCGAGTATGATATACTTGAGTTTCCCTAAATCATACACTTATTGTTATTGTGTGCATTTATTTGAATTGATATGATTGTTCTATTTATTTATAGAAAGCATGTAATAGACGAGTATTAGACGAGTCATCTTGTGACATAGGTGCCAGATAGTGATGGAATTGTCACTGGCACATTGCACATTGTCATAGGATAGTGATTTGGCGAAAGTGCCAAAGTCTGTGACGAATAGGTCAAGACATCGGATATTTGGTTATATCGATGTTGAATAGAATTGGAGTTTCTTCTTACTGATATTCGATATGGAATGCCAACGTCTGGAAACCGGGATCCCTAGACTAGGATTGAGTCTAGTCTTAGACATGGAGTCACGAGTCTGATTGAAGATTTTATATTGGTTATTTTTCAGATTTTGATACATGTTACTGATATCTGTTACATGCTTTTACATTGTTTATATAATTGCATGTTTCGTTGACTGGGATGTATTTCTCACCGGAGTTATCCGGCTATTGTCGTGTTTGTATGTGTGCATGGCAACAGGTGGGACAGGTTCAGGGTCGAGGAGATAAAGAAAGATCCTGATTAGAGTGGAGACTACGGACTTTGATTAGAGATAGGGTTTGAACACTTGATATGTAGTCGATAAACCTTATTTTGGATTGATTGTATATAGTATAAGACTTGTACTTTGCTTTCGATGTATATAATCGAATGAATTCCATTACGTTCCGCATTTGATATTTGTATATATAAAAAAATTTAAACCATGTTATTGATTAAATTGTCCCAATGATGATTAAGAACTTGATTACCGTCCGGGTCCCCACAACAGGTGGTATCAGAGCAATAGATCATTTACATTGAGATATGAGCTAGTGAGCGGGGCAGAATGAGGTTTATTTCCTTGCTTTTGATTGCTATCATGATTTACTGCTTTAATACATTTTTACTTGATTATCTGATTTTGATATGGTAATGTGTACTATTGAGAATGGATAATAAGCGATTCTTGATTGGAGGTAAGATGAACAGAAAGGGACTGAGACAGAATTGTTAATTTTGATGGCTAACTCTTTTGATAATCAGATATGCCTCCTCGAAGAGTACCGGAACAGGGTAGCACTTCGAATCCTCCAATAGATGTGACAGCAACACCGATGGAGACATTGTTGAAGAGATTTCAGTCAATCCATCCACCGACTCTGAAGGGTACTGAGACTTCAGTTGATTGCGAGAGTTGGTTAGACGATATCGAGATGCTGTTAGAATCCTTGGATTACACTGATGAGTGGAGAGTGAAACTGATAGGTCACCAGTTTCATGATGTGGCAAAGAACCGGTGGATTACAACCAAGCGAGCATTGGAACATCGAGGTACAGTTATCACCTGGAATGTGTTTAGAACTGAGTTTTCTCAGAGATTCTTTCCAGTGTCATACAGGAAGGATAAGGGAGCAGAATTTGCAAATCTGAGATAGGGTCAGCTGAACATCGAGGAATATGTGGCCAAGTTCTCTACACTGCTACGATTTGCTCCACATGTGGCCGAGAATGACGAAGCCTTTGCTGATCAGTTCATTAATGACCTGAATCCTGAAATCTTTACCTTGGTGAACACTGGGAGACCGAATAATTTTACCGATGCTTTGAACAGAGCGAAGGGAGCCGAAGCCGGTCTGATGAGACAGAGATGAGCTTTTTTTGTGCCTCCATCCCCGACACTACATCAACCACCAAGCAATGCTTTTCAAGCGTTTATCTTAAATTAATGTGTTAATTCACTAAAATATATAATGGGGGTTAAAACATTAACAATTTAAAATGCAAAGTTTAAATACTAATATACCATACAAATGAGTAGTAACTTGCGGTCAAGCCATTTCAAAGGCGTAGTAAATTTTCCTTTTAAAGCACCTCTAATGGGACTTCATGATGTATTCATTCCTTTGATCATTATAATTCACAAATTAGCAATAAATTCAAATACCATATTACAACTCATTTCTCCTCAACTAATTACCCAAACCAAATCAACGTGAATATGCAACAATAATAAAAACAAGACCAACGGCAGCAAGGAATGAGAAGCCATCCAAATCCATTCAACTTCTTGACTTGTAACCTCACAACTTAATGTATATTATGGCACCTTTAACACCTCCTATAACACTCATATTCAGTGTCTAGCAAACCCACACTATTACCTTCGAAAAACATCAGAAAACAACAGCTTAAATCGGGTAAGAACAACAGAAACAAAGAAGAGAAATCTAACTCCGACTCCGTCGCTCGTATTCGTCGTATTGGTTTGTTTTGTTCAAAACAAATTCTAGGCATGTATATATGGTTTCTTTTCTCTTCAATCAAGTCCCTATAGATAATTTTAAAACATTATATGTTCAAGATTCATGATGCAAAACGAAATTTGGACAGTAAGTACTTAAAAATCTGTACAAAGCTCATCGGCCCTATGCTATGTGCTTCACGTTTTGGTGTGTTTTGTTGCTTACAGGGAGTTGATCGGTTCCAGGCACACATGGCTGCTTCTAGGCATTAGTTAGAGTGTGTTAGGGTGTTGATGGTTCAATGGGCTACATCCATACACACATAAACCAAGAAATGACAGCAACTTTCCTTTAGGTGCAGAAATGAGGCACGGTTTTGGTCATTTGAGTTGTTACGGTGTGTGTTCGAATCATGTTTGTTCTAGGCACTGTAACCATGGTTAGAACCCTCACTTATCATGTCTAGGACGTGACCAAGGTGTCCTTTCAAAGCCTGGTTCATGGTTCCATCAGATTTTTAAAACAGCAACACAAGCATCACTCGGTTTCTTTAGTTTCTGGTTGTGTGAGTATGGTTTCGGTTTTTGGGTGTTGGATGGATTGTGTTTGGCTTTTAGCCCATAGCCATGATTCATACATCACTTCATCATGTCTATATTGAGCCATGGCTGACCATATAGCCACTGTAACGATCTACGACATCAAAGCAACGCAAGACATCCCACTGCACAGATTGGGTGTTCTCGGTAAGAGCTTGATTTTTTCCTAGGTATTTGTTTGGGTTGTTGTTGGCTTTTAGCCCTTAGCCATGGTCCAAGAAATGCCTTAGGATGTCGGTAAGAGTCTCTGGTCGATGGTTCAAGCAAACGACCAATTGTTTCAGAGTTTCATCCTAAATAAGCAACACAGCCGCTGCTGTAATTTCTGTTCTTGACAACAACTTTGAGTTGCGGTTCAGGAGGTGGTTTGAGTTCTTGGTTGGCTTTTAGCCCATGGCCTTGAACTGGACAATACCTCAATGAGTTAGGAAAGTCATGTTTTTGGTCGTTGGTGATTTGGTCGAGCTTAGAGGTCGTACGAGAATTTACGGTGCAATGTGCCAAAATGACTCTCGAAAGAGTGTTTTATGTTTTTGGATTCCATTCAACGATTTTCGTGTACAGCTATCATCATGAATATTTTTCAGTATGTTAGGGGTATTTTAATCATGGTTAAATTTCGGTTTAATGTTGGTTCGGGTTGGTACGAAGCCGTGATTTAAAGATTAAGTTGTTGGTCATAATCGTCTCATTTTTTGTTCTATTGTTAAATTTTGGTCAAGATAAGAATATTTTCATGTGTCACATATTAGAATTAGGTTGCAGCAAGCCTGGGAGCGATACAACTCATCCGGTAAAAATAAGGTTATAATTATATTACCTGCATAAAAATATAAAATGTTTATTTTTGAGATAAATGCGATATGTCTTGTGGCCATGTTATGTTATGGGTTTGGAAGTCGGTATGCGCAACCGAGGACCTCTCCACCCAGTGACTTACGACCGGTTTACGATTATGTATGGGTACGGATATCCAGTCCAAGGGCTGTGGTAATCTCTACTGCCCAATATACTGTGGTTTAGTCTGATCAGGCGCTCACGTTATGTTATGGGCCACTTGCTTAGAAACATTATCTCTACCAGAAAATTATGATATAATATGACAGAGCTCTATTGAGCAAAACTTTTACGTATGATTTTCAGATATGCACGAAGTTATAATTATTCATGATACGATTTTCACCATGCGCTTTACGATACCATATTTTTACGTTGCATGCGATTTTATGATATATTTACTTGTTATTCAAGATATATACATGTTGAGTCTTTAGACTCACTAGACTTGATTGTTGTAGGTATTGATGAGGTCGAGACTGCGGGCGGAGACCAGTGAGCTATTTTGGGACAGCAGTAGTAAACCCCAGGACCTCACGTTTTAGTTTATGCACCTTTTATCGTTCAAATTAAGTTTTATTATGTTGGATTATTTTAAGTTGTTGTTGGAAACACAATGTTGACTTCCGCTGTTATTTTAAAGTTAAACTTATTTACATGTTTATTTTATAAATGAGGCAAGATAATTATTTATTTAGAAAATTTTTAATAATTCCACTAAAATATGAATACGAAATACGGGCCTTTACACAGCAGGCCAGAGTGTTTGCTTTGACAGAGGAGCAGGCCCAGGAAGCACCAGATGACGTTGTTGCAGTTAACTGTTCTTTATGTGGTTACCCTGCATATATATTGATTGATACCGGTGCTTCACATACTTTTATTGCTGAACGATTTGCATTGATTCATGCATTGCCTGTTGAGTCATTATCTGCTGTAGTGTCTGTATCTTCTCCTTTTGGGGACAGGATTGATATCATTGAAGTCTGTGAAACATTATATGCTAGAGTATGATGGGCATGAGATTGAATTAGACTGTATTGTGCTTGGGTTGTCTGATTTTGACTGTATTATCGGTATCGAGATGTTGACCAAGTACAGAGTTACTGTTGATTGTTTCCACAAGACTGTGAGATTCAGACCTGAGATGGCTGATGAGTGGAAATTTTATGGTAAGGGTTCTCGAGCTAGAATTCCTTTGATATCTGCTATGAATATGACTCGATTATTGCATAAAGAAGCGGATGGATTCCTTGTTTATTCAGTTGATTTACTGAAATCAAGTCCATCATTGGCGGATTTGCCAGTGGTGTGTGAGCTTGCTGATGTCTTACCAGATGAAATTCCTGGTTTGCCTCCGATTCGAGAGATAAACTTCAGCATTGAGTTGATGCCAGGTACAGTTCCGATATCTAGAGCTCCTTACAGAATGGCACCGATAGAATTGAAAGAGTAGAAAGATCAATTGGAGGATTTATTGGCTAAGGGATATATCACACTGAGTGTGTCTCCTTGGGGTGCTCCAGTTGTGTTTGTGAGAAAGAAATACGGTTCGATGAGACTCTGTATCGATTACCGGAAATTGAACAAGGCTATGGTAAAGAACAAATGCCCTTTGCCTCATATTGATGATTTGTTTGATCAGTTGCAAGGTTCATCTGTATATTCCAAGATCGATCTGAGATCTGGATACCATCAGCTGAGAGTCAAAGATTCTGATATCTCGAAGACAACATTTAGAACCAGGTATGGACACTATGAATTTATTGTCATGCCATTCGTTTGACGAATGCACCGGCTGTATTTATGGGATTGATTAACCGTGTTTTTCAGAGATACCTCGATGAGTTTGTAATTATATTCATTGATGATATCTTGATATATTCGAAAAATATGATTGACCATGCCGAGCATCTAAGAATTGTATTGAAAATTTTAAGGGCTGAGAAATTGTATGCTAAACTGTCGAAATGCGAGTTCTGGTTGAGACAAGTTGTATTTCTGGGACATATTATATCCGGAGCCGGTATATCAGTGGATCCCAGTAAGTTTGAAGCTGTGATTTCCTTGCCAAGACCGACATCAGTGCCCGAGATTCGTAGTTTTATGGGTTTGGCAGGATATTACCGTCGATTTATAAAAGATTTTTCCAGCATTGCCAAACCGATTACTCAGTTGACTCAGAAGAATGCTCCGTTTGTTTGGTCAGAAGACTGTGAGTCTAGTTTTCTGGAATTGAAGAAGATATTGACCAGTGCTCCGGTGTTGACTATCTCGTCAGGTACTGGTAATTTTGTGGTTTATTGTGATGCATCTCCCCAAGGATTGGGTTGTGTTTTGATGTAGCGAGGGCATGTTATTGCATATGCTTCGAGACAGCTGAAGCCACACGAGACTCGCTATCCAATTCATGATATTGAATTAGCTGCCATCGTCTTTGCATTGAAAATATGGCGACAATACATGTACGGTGAAAATTTTGAAATTTATTCTGATCACAAGAGCCTGAAGTATCTGTTTTCACAGTCCGAGTTGAACATGAGGCAGCGAAGATGACTTGATTTACTAAAGGATTCCGATTGTGAAATCAAGTATTATCCAGGAAAATCCAATGTAGCAGCTGATGCACTGAGTCGAAAGGTATGTTCTTTATCTTTATCGACAAATGGTGTTTCAAATTTGATAGAAGATTGCTGTTTGTCTGGATTAGCCTTTGAAACAGATTGTCAGCCTCTGAGATTATGTGCTATTCGGGCCAAACCAGAACTGATATTGCGAATTAAAGAAGCACAGAAAGTGGATCAGAATGTACATAATTAGATTACTATGGTCAGAGCTGGACATCAATCGGAGTATTAGGTTCGTGACAGTGTTTTGTATGTGAATAATCGTATTGTTGTGCCGAATGTTTCAGATTTGAGACAGCAGATCCTAGCAGAAGCGCACAGCAGTCGTTTTAGCATTCATCCTGGTGGCACGAAGATGTACAATGAAATCTGATGTTACTGAATTTGTATCCAAGTGTCTGAATTGCCAACAGGTGAAAGCAGAAAGAAAGAAACCAAGAGAATTGTTACAGAGTTTGTCCATTCCTGAATGGAAATGAGATCACATTTCCATGGATTTTGTGACACAAGTGCCACGTTCCTCTCGAGGTTGTGATGCGATTTGGATCGTGATTGATCGATTGACCAAATCCGCATGTTTTATTCCATACAAGATGACATACAGACATGATTAGATGGCCGATATCTATGTCAGAGAAGTGGTCAGATTGCACGGAGTGCTGAAGTCGATTGTATCAGACCGTGATCCTCGGTTTACTTCGCACTTCTGGCAGAGTTTGGAGCAGGCTCTCGGTATGAAGTTACATCTGAGTACCACATATCATCCACAGACCGACGGACAGTCAGAGCGGACTATCCAGACACTGGAAGATATGCTGAGAGCTGTAGTGCTTGACTTTAGCACTAATTGGCAAGATGCATTGCCGCTTTGTGAGTTTTCATACAACAACAGCTATCAGACGAGTATTGGGATGACACCATTTGAGGCGTTGCATGGAAAGAAGTGTCGATCCTGAAGCTGATTCAGAAGAAAATGAAGGCAGCTCAAGACATACATGCCAAATATGCCAACATCAGACAACGACCGTTGGTCTTTGAGACTGGAGACCAAGTGTTCTTAAAGTTTTCACCTTTCCGAGGAGTTGTTAGATTTGGCAAGAAAGGGAAATTGTCTCCACGATACATTGGGCCATATGAGATTCTTGTAAAGATAGGAGATCGTGCCTATCGACTCGCCTTACCGCCTTCATTATCCGGGATACATGATGTCTTTCATGTATCATTATTGCGGAAATATTTTCCTGATGCTTCACATGTTATTCAACCAAATGAGGCCGCACTTGACGAGACATTGAGCTATTTTGAAAAGCCGATTCAGATTCTTGATCGAAAGGAAAAACAGCTCAGAACGAAGACAATTCCGCTTGTGAAAGTTCAGTGGAGTCGTCATGACATCGAAGAAGATACCTGCGAGACTGAATCAGACATGAGACAGAGATTCCAAAAATTATTTCATTGATGTGAGTATTTTATTCAGCTTCTGTTATACATTCCTTCTTATTGATATGATTGTTTGCCTGTGATTTCGGGGACGAAATCGTATCTTAGGGGGGAAGAAATGTAATGCTCGAGAATTTATATATCATGCTAATCTGTGATTATTGATTTTGAGTTGATATGATTATGAAGGATCGTTCCGAGGCTTGAAATGTGATTGCATGTGATATCGAATGTGCGAGGACAGTAACTCTCGTGCACATGCGCGACGTGATGCGCACATGTGCGAGGTGGGCAGAAGACCTCGCGCATATGCGCGGATTGAGGGCGCGCATATGCGTGAGATGTGCGAGGAGCCAAGTCCATGTCCAGAGAACCTCGTGCATATGCGCGGAAGTGGTGCGCGCATGCGCGAGTCATGCGAAAAGTTAAACTGAATTCCAGTGGACCTCGCGCATATGCGCAGAAGATGGACGCGCATATGCGCGAGCTGTCGAGAACACAAGCGCTGAGACCCGAAGGTCTCGCGCATATGCGCCGTGGAAGGTCGCGCATATGCGTGAGACGTGTTGAGCAAACATGAAGCCATTTGCCCTTGGACATGCAACATATATATATAAATCGTCTAGTGCTTTCAGAATACAAGGAGAGAGGAAATAGAAAGGCTCTGGGGATTGTCAAGCTTTTCGATACCAAAATTTAATTTACGAGAAATCCGTCTGTCCGATTTTGAATCCGACTTCAGACCGTGTTCCTATCGTTGACAACTACAACTGAACGTAAGTTTTACTACTTTTTGTTAAGATTTGAACATATGATATTGCTGGAATCGAATATGATTCATATATGATGTTCTTAACATGTTAGACATCGTAGAATGGAAGTCAGATTAAGAAACAGATTGATTATGGAATTGTTATGGTTTTTTAGGTTATATTGGTTGATATTGGACAGATTTGAATTATGGATTGATTACAGATTGTATTGGATATCAATTATGGATTGTAATTATTATCTGCTGATGTTGATTTGACGGGGATATCGGGATTGTTCCGTTATGCCATTGATTTTGAGTTAAATCCAGATTTATCAGATTCGGTATTGATTTGAGCAGTATATTGATATGGTACTATTGATATTGTCATTGCTAGATTGAATATTGACAGACTTGGAATTCCCGACAAGAACGTCGTCAGAACTGCAATAAAGAAAGATATACGTCAATGTGGTACCGGGAGAACGACTCGAGTATGATATACTCGAGTTTCCCTAAATCACATACTTCTTGTTATTGTGTGCATTGATTTGAATTGATATGCTTTTTCTATTGATTTATAGAAAGCATGTAATAGACGAGTATTAGACGAGTGATCTTGTGACATAGGTGCCAGATAGTGATGGAATCGTCACTGGCACATTGCACATTGTCACAGGATAGTGATTTGGCGAAAGTGCCAAAGTCTATGACGGATAGGTCAAGACATCGGATGTTTGGTTATATCGATGTTGAATAGAATTTGAGTTTCTTCTATTACTGATATTCGATATGGAATGCCAACGTCTGGAAACCGGGATCCCTAGACTAGGATTGAGTCTAGTCTGAGACGTGGAGTCACGAGTCTGATTGACGATTTTATATTGATTATGTTTCAGATTTTGATACATGTTAATGATATCTGTTACATGCTTTTACATTGTTTATATGATTGCATGTTTCGATGATTTATACTGGGATGTATTTATCACTGTAGTTATCCGGCTGTTGTCGTGTTTGTATGTGTGCATGGCAACAGGTGGGACAGGTTCATGGTCGAGGAGATAAAGAAAGATCGTTATTAGAGTGGAGACTACGGACTTTGATTAGAGATAAGATTTGAACACTTGATATGTAGTCGTTAAACCTTATTTTGGATTGATTGTATATAGGATAAGACTTTTACTTTGCTTTCGATGTATATAATCGAATGAATTCCATTACGTTCCGCATTTGATATTTGTATATAAAAAAATTTAGATCTGTTTATTGTAATTGATTAAATTGTCCCAATGATGATTAAGAACTTGATTAGCGTCCGGGTCCCCACACGAGAAGTCCTCCAACCCGTGCCCTTCAAGCCCTACGCGACCCCCAAACGGCTGCAGCCTTCCACCTCCCCTTTCAGCCCTTGCACTGCCCATCTAGCACCATGAATAAACCACCCTAGGACCCTTGAAAACTGTGCCCATATAGAACCCAAGTTAGAAATCCTAGGAATATAGAAACCCAATTTTCGTGCATCATGTTACCCTATCTTATCCAGCCATTAAACATGTACCTATGGACCCTTAAACATGTGAAAAAACTCCACCTCAAGTAACCCTACCATGGCAGCCCCTTTGTGCATAGGAAGCAAGAGTTTTAAAAGATGAAAATTGTAGTCTGGTTCATGTTATGCCATAAAAAATAAAAAAAAAACAAAGTGTATCATATTTTTCATGCAATCATGTATCAAAACATATAATATGGTGTGAAATATGAGTGAAGGAACATTAAGACATGCCTTTGCATATTTTACACATGAAAAAAAATTTTTGATGTGACGAACGTCGACGGAAAGACGTGGGGTGAAGCTTTGCTGAATTTCCTTCGAAAATTTTGTGAGTTTGCTTGAAAAAATGGGTGTGTGCTCATGTAGGCTACTGGTGGGAGAGTCTTAGCTCTTTGTGTGATCTGTGCATGTGTTTTGGGGGTTAAGGTTAGGGTTTTTAAGACTTATTTTACATATAAAATACATGGCACAAGTTTAGGTAGGGTTTTTAAGATTTATTTTATATATAAAATACATAGCACAAGTTTAGGCTCAATAAATTGGGTATATTAGGGTCATTAGATGGTAATTAAAATATTTTGTTTAGGCTGCTTTTCGAAAATATTAACCGAGCCTCCAAAAAATCTTTTTTTTAGTCAAAAAATGATTGCCTGTTTAAACTATGACTCAAGTATAAAAACACCTCAAAATACCAAATTTTCGAAAATATTCATTAAATTATACCATATATTAAATAATTAAAAATAACTATTTAATAAAAAAATTTCCTTTATGGTCATCGATCTCCGTTTTTCGATCGCGTCTCGAATACCCTTTAAAACACAGTTTTATGCATTCAATTATAAAACCACATTTTAACCATGTACACATGCATACCATATTCAATAAATGCAATTAAAATAATTTAATTATCTATTTTCTATTTTCCCTTAGTTGCATACAGTTGGATTACGTTATCACATTTTGGACCTTACGCAACACACATCCGCCACTTTCCCGAAGATTTAGACACTAGAACTACATTTTACAGCTAGGTCATGAAATATACTGTCTGAATGTGTCCGCCTTCAATATCTCTTCTAATTTTTCATGAATAATGGCGTCTTTTTCCGTGCCAAATTTACGTTTCTTTTGGATGACTGGTTGGAATTCGTTTGAGACTTTCAGCTTATGTTCCATCACTTCTCTTCAGACACCGTTGAGGTCAGCCACTGACACGGCAAAGACATCTTTGTTTTTTTTAAACATTATATCAACTGACCCCACATAGTTTTTTTCCCAATGTTTTGGTTATTTTAACTATCCCGATGGGTGGGATATTCGAATTCCCTCACACTACTTTAATCATATACGTACACGTTTTCCGTTTATTGAATTCAGATCGTTAATTGTGACTTTGTTTTAGTTGTAGGTCGATGGATCCATCTACGTATAACCATGGTATGAGACGGCGGGGACATCAGCGACACTCTTACCCGTCAACTGAGCCATGTACTAACACATCATCATATCATTTGATGGAAATACGATGGTCGGGCTCCCTCTGGAGCCTTCTCTCGTATCCCCAATCATATCTTTTTATGTCACAATCAAGTCACATCCTTCAACCTTTCATTATTTTCATCACTTATAAAAATCCATGCATATATGTATCATTTTTTTTTAAACCAAGCATGCAACACGTCTTTTTAGCATTGACGTTTCATCATAAAATTCCATAAACATTTAAAATAAACATTTTAGCATTCATTACAGGTTTCAGGGCACTTCCAGGACGTCTAACAATTTTCAGGTGTTAAATGACTGTTTTGCCCCTGAAATTCTAACTTTCTCAATTTATCCTTAGACCTTAAAACGACGACCCAAATCCATCCAAACTTAACATAACGCCTTAAAATATAGTCATAAATATTTTTTAGACATTAACTTACGTTCCTCGACTAATTTTTCAATTCTTTTTAATAGCTTAATCGTACGTCTCGGTTTTAACCGAATCGAATCGGAAGTTAGCCAAACTTTAACCATAGCTTATTAAAACCTAACCATAACTTATACCACCCAAATCAAGCCAATTAAAACCCTTGCATAATCTTGGAACAGCCGCTGAAAATCTGCACTATTTTATTCGAACCCTAGCTTGATCAACCGATATGTCCCTCGACTCCATCCCGTAACCACCATGTCCAGACACTAACCAGCCATCCTAGGACCTAGACTGAACCCTTAGGACACTCTTGGACCAGCCTCTGCAGCCCTTACACGAACAACCATCCAACCCATGCCCTTCAAGCCATATGCGACCCCAAACGGCTAGCAGCCTTCCACCTCCCCTTCCAGCCCTTGAACAGCCCGTCTAGTATCATGAGTAGACCACCATAGGACCCTTGAACACACCCCCAAATGAAATCCCACAGCTGTGCCCAACTAGAACCCAAGTTCGAAACCCTAGGAATGTAGAAACCCAATTTTCGTGCATCACGTTACCCTATCTTGTCCAGCCCTTAAACATGTGGAAAAATGTCCCTTCTAGTAACCCTACCATGGCAGCCCCTTTGTGCATCGTAAGCAAGAGTTTTAAAAGATGAAAACTCTAGTTTGCTTCATGTAATTCCATGAAAACGAAAATATACGACGTTTTTCATGTTTTTAATGAAATCATGTATCTAAACATATAATATGGTGTGAAGATGAGTGAATAAATATTAAGGCATGCCTTTGCATATTTTACGCACTAAAAACGATTTGTGATGCGAAGAACGTCGACGGAGAGATGCGGGGTGAAGCCTTGCTGAATTCCCTTCGAAAGGTTCGTGAGTTTTCCTTGAAAAAGTGAGTGTGTGCTCGTTTAGGCTATTGGTGGGAGAGTCTTAGCTCTTTGTGGATGTGTGCGTGTGTTTTAGGTGTCATGGTTAGGGTTTTTAAGGCTTATTTTATATATAAAATACATGACACAAGTTTTAGCCCAATAACTTGGGTATAATAGGTCCATTAGGACCATTAGATGGTAATTAAAATATTTTGTTTGGGTTTTTTTTTGAAATTATTAACCGAACCTCCAAAAAGTCCTTATTTTCGTTAAAAATTTATTGTCGGTTTAAAATACGACTCGACGTGTAAAATCACCTCAAAATACCAAATTTTTGAAAATATTCATTAAATTATACCATATATTAAATAATTAAAAATAATAATTTAATTAAGATATTTTTCCTTTATGGTCCAGTCTCCGTTATTCGATATCGTCTCGAATACCCTTTAAAAACACACTTTTAAACATTCAATTATTAAACCACATTTTAACCATGTACACATGCCTACCATATTCAATAAATGCAATTAAAATAATTTAATTAGACATTTTCCATTTTCCCTATATTTGCATGCAATTGTAATATGTTATCGTATTGTGAACCTTACACAACACACATTCGCCACTTTCCCGAAGATTTAGACAATAGAACTACATTTTACAGCCAGTTCATGAAATATAATGCCTGAATGTGTCCGGCCTTTACTAGCTCTTCTACTTTTTCCTGAAAAATGGCGTCCTTTTCTGGGCAAAAGTTAAGTTTCTTTTTTATGACTGGTCGGAATTCGTTTGAGACATTCAGCTTATATTCCATCACTTCTCTCCGGACACCGTTGAGGTCAGCCACTGACCAGGAAAAGACATCTTTATTTTTTTGTAAGCATTTGATCTACTGACCCCTCAGAGGTTTTTTCAATGTTTTGTTTATTTTAACTGTCTCCACGGGTGGGATATTCCAATCCCCTCACACTCCTCTTTGGAAGTCACTAGGGCGTTGTCTTTGATTAGATTCAAATAGTCACACCCCAGGGACTCAGGTCCGCCAGGGTTCTTGATCTTAGCGGCTTTCTGTTCTACCCGTTCTACATAAGATTTCTAGGCTTCTCCGGTCCTCTCTCATTTCTCCAAATTTATCTTCTCATTTGGAAAATTCAGTTATCAACTGATTAGTTTGAAAAGAAGCTAAGAGTTTCAGTTTGAAAGTGTTTAAATTCAAACTGAAGTGAGTTATTACATTTTATTTTAATTAATCAAAGTTTTTTAGTGAATACATATCCTTGAAATAAAAAGAGTGACGTCGGAACATTTTAAGCCTCTAAACATCCATAAAAATCTGTTTGTTCAATTTTCATTAGTTGTAGTTTTTACAGTATCCAAATCAAAATATTAAAATCTATCTTTCATTTTATTTCCGCATGATTTTAGTTAACTTATTAATATTGACATACAAAATTTCGAGATCAGTTCCTCAAAGAACCAACTCACATTCCAAAAAGAACTAAAAAAGATTGTGTTTATTCAACTCCCTTTTCTAAACAATTTACCCAAGTTAACCGATCCTAACATGCTACATTCATAATAATAGAAAAACTCAATTGTTTGAATTATATGCCTAATATGATGTTGAAATATTTCTTGGTTACTCAGCTGTCGGCAGGGTTTATTATGTACTCCATAAGAAATCATCAATGTTGAGGAGACAATTCATATTGTTTTTTATGAAACCGAACTGATTGATGATCAAATTAACCTAGCTGATCTGAGCAATAAGATGAAAGTTATTAATTTGGCAGAGGACAGTGAATATGAAATCAATGTAAACAAGAGGATTCATCGGTCACATAAACCAGAGAGATCATAATATTTAGCTAGATAAAGAAATGAAGAACTGGAAAACCAGACTGACTTTAACCATGGTTACTTGAACCAGACTGATGAAATCCAAACCAATGAGAACCAAGCTGATGAGATCCAAATCCTCGAAAACCAAGCTGATGAGAACCAAACCGAGAAGAACCTAAGTGATCCTATTCCAAGCAATGATGATGGCGCCCTCTTGGACCAAATTACAAACGGAGTAAGACTCGTCTAATTTCATTGGTGATCAGTAACCCTTCAAAACCTCTTAGAACTAGATAACAAATTATTAATGATTTCATGAATGATGATTTTATTTCGTACTTAGAAACTAAAACGATAGATGAAGGTCTATCAGATAGTAGTTGGATAGAAGCTATGCATGATGAACTAAATTATTTTGATAGAAATTAGGTGTGGCATTTAGTACCTGGAACTTATCATCAGTTAGTCATAGGAACCCGATGGGTTTCTAGAAATAAACTAAATAAAATGGAACTGTAATCAAGAAAAAAGCAACATTAGTTGCTCTAGGTTTCAGACAAGAATAAAACATAGAGTTTGATGAGACATTTGCATAAGTAGGAGGGCTAGAGGCAACTACAATTTCTATTGCTTATTCATCTTTTAAGAACTTCAAAGTGTTTCAGATAGATGTCAAGAGCGCATTCCTCAAGGATTTTTCAATGAAGAAGTATATGTGAAACAACATTCATGTTTTGTTAATCATGCTTTACCAGATTATGTGTTTAGATAAAATACAGTTTTGTATGGATTAAAAAAAATACCATGAGCCTGAGACACTCTATCACATTTTTTACTTGAGCATGATTTTACAATTGGATATGTGGATAAGGCATTATTTACATTTTTTTAAGAATAATCATACATTGTTCGTCCATATTTACGTTGATGATATCATTTTTGGATCAACTAATACAAAATTAAGTAAGAAGTTTGTCGAGTTGCTGCAAGATAAGTTTATAATGAGCATGATAGGCGAGCTCACATTTCTTCTGGGCTTACAAGTTGAACAGGCAGGCTTTGGAATCTTTATTAATCAAGTCAAATATAGTAAAGAGTTGTTTAAGAGGTTTGTAATGGAGACGTGCTCTGCTACTGCAACCCCAATTAGTTCATCGATTAAGCTTGGTAAAAACGAAGAGGCATTATCAGTCGAGGCAACAATTCTTTGAGGTTTAATAGGGTCAGTATTATACCTAACTACTGAACGACATGATGTTATGTTTGAAGTATGTATTTTTGCCCGCTTTCAATCTGATCCTATACAATCACATTATCTAGTTGCTAAAAATATTTTGAAATATTTGAAGGGTACCTAGAGTGTAGGACTCTGGTATCCTAAAAACTCATATTTCAATTTAGATGGTTATTAAGATGCAGATTATGTATGATGCAAATTGGACAAGAAGAGTACGAGTGGAATATTTCAATTCCTTGGAGACCGACTAAATTCTTGATTTAGCATGAAGAAGACATCTATTGTCACCTAAACTGATGAACCTGAGTACCTAGCTGCTGGAAGCTGTTGCAACCAACTGTTATGGATTCAAAAACTTAAAGATTATGACATTAATGCAACTTAATCACCAATCTTTTGTGTAATAGCCAAGCCTGGTGAACGGTACAGTTTAAGATTTCGTATGATTATTGACTATTTGGTTAAGTTTAAGTATAGTTTTGATGTTAAGAGTTGCGATTTATGGTTTATAGTATTGTTGTTATTAGATGATGTGTAGTTGTTTTGTAGCGCTGTTGCGATTTAATTCATGTTAATTCGTATGTTGAGCCCATTGGTATGAGACCAATTGGGGTGGTTAGATAAGTTATAGAGGTTCAACTTTCTTGTTGAGAATGTTGCCGAATTATGAGGAGAAGCAGCGTTGCAATTTGATTTTAGTTGCAAAAGTCTGTTGTTGGCTACAGAGGTGACCGCACCCGCGGTGATTGGGCAGAGGCGGCACTGTACCCGCGGTCGGATAGGTACCGCACCCGTGGTCGCTTGTTTCAGATTTTTTGCTGAACTCTAGTAGGCAGAGCGCACCCGCGGTAAGAACTCAGCGCACCTCCGGTCGTCACTTTCAGATTTTCGGATGTTTTACAGACAGCGTAGCGCGCCCGCGGTCCAAGACTTAGCGCACCTGCGGTGCATGAACAGTAAAAGCGTGTTTTCGAGATTTAAGTGTTATAATTACAAGAGTTGTCCTCATTTCTCTCATTTCTCTCCTCACTCTCGATTTCTTAGCTCAAGGGGAAGCTAGGGTTCCATTTCCTTTCATTTGGTGCCTTTGATTCAAGCTCTTTGTTGGGTTTTGAAGTTAGAACAAGGTTATTTTGGGTTCAAGAAACTAAGGTAAGCTTGTGGCTTTGGTTATTCTTGGTTTTTGGTGTTGGGAAATCATGGGTTTGTTGATGGTGTTGATTTTATGGCTTTTATGGTATTGTTGTTGGATTATTAAGCTATTGACGGTGTAATATATGGTTTATTGTTGTAGGAAGTGTACCAAGAGAATAGAATCAAGTGATCCAAGTGTAGTAAGTGGAATTCATTTCCTTGTGCTCACATGATAATATATGTATTGTGTTTCAATGGTTTTAACATGTTATTCCCTTCCATTTGATTCATGCTATGTATTAATACACTTTGTTGTATATTAGAGGCATTTTATGTCTCAATTATGTCAAAGGGAATACAAGATAAAAGAGTCTTCAAAGTGTTTGATGTAATCCAAAGAGAGAGTTCAAATTTATTTATTGGATTGATTGATACATAGTCAGAGATTGCATGCAATTATTTGATCAACGACCATAGGCTTATATCCCAACAGATATCGATTTATATCGATGGGATATAGGTACAGAGACAGAGATACTATTTAGATATCAATCCAACAGAGAAAAGAGAAATATCATCGTTATTGTTATTCATGCTATGATATTTATGTTTCAGAGTTGATGGTATTTAATGTTTTCAAAGCCATATTTTACAGAGTATGATATGTATCCACTGTATCAGAGGTACGCAGTTTTATTTGTTTGGCGGGTTATTATCATCGTTTTATTTCAGACTTTTCCAAGATTGCCCTGCCGCTAACCAATCTGACGAGGAAGACTGTGAAAGTTTGAGTGGTCCAATGAATGCCAGAATGGATTCCAAGAGTTGAAAGATAGGTTACTTGCTTTGCCCAGTGGTTCAGAGGACTTTGTTGTTTATACCGATGCGTCAAAGAAGGGCCTCGGTGCAGTCCTGATGCAACGTGGAAAAGTTACAGCTTATGCTTCTCGCCAGTTGAAGGACTACGAGAAGAATTATCCTACGCATGATCTGGAATTGGCAGCTGTGGTTTCGCCCTGAAAATCTGGAGACATTACTTATATGGCGAAAAGTGTGAAATTTTCACGGACCACAAGAGTTTAAAGTACTTGTTTTCTCAAAAAGAACTTAATATGAGTCAGAGACTGTGGTTAGAGCTTGTCAAAGAATATGATGTGACGATTATTTATCACCCAGGGAAAGCGAATGTTGTAGCAGATGCATTGAGCTGTAAGTCAAGTTCTTCTTTGAGTTCGATGATTCAGCAGCCGTTGTTGTTAGATTTGCCAAGATAGGAGATAGCTTTGGTGGTTCCTGGAACCATTGCTCGCTTTTCAGCGTTGGTCATTCGTTCTACTTAGACAGACAGGATCCGTAGAGAGCAGTCTAATGATGTACAGTTGATAGAGATGAGAGCCAGAGCAGAGGAGAGAGGTAATTCAGAGTTTGAGATGAATAGAGATGGTTTGGTGACGTTCAGAGGCCGTATTTGCGTTCCTGCTGGTGATGATATTCGACGAGACGTCTTGACAGAGGCACATACCGCACCATACTCGATACATCCAGGTAGAACCAAGATGTTGTTAGAGTAGGTGCACGTCGAGCCAAGTGTTGGCCGACTGTTCACAATGAAACTCTTTGTATAAACGATCTTTATTTTAATAATATTTCAATTTATTAATTTGGCGCATCTTTATCTTTATACCCATGCTAGTTGCATAGATAAAGTCCTTGAATATACAAATAGTAGAAAGAATATGAGATGCTCATATGATGAGTATCATGAAACTCATATTTGGAATACTGTATATTCTAAACCGTTCCTAGTCGATTCAGCCGCCACTAAGAAGGATAAAGGCCGCTCGAGTTAGAGACTAGTATCTGCGATGTGAGTACCATGTTTCATTGGTAGGGGACATTGTGATGTCCGAGCATGCAGATAGGTGCTCCTTGTAGAGTGCACTGAACAACCCTCCATAAAAGGACTTTCCAAGTGGTTCTCACTTATCGAGTGGAATAGTCCTGGTTTATGGTTGTACAGAATTAGTCCTTATGACCCGGGACAACATTGAGACTCTATGTGCTAGCGTTTCACTTTGACTTGTTTACCGACTCTTATGGGGTCATTAGGTGGCAAGGTTGGGTGTTACGGCGAAACATATAGGAGTCGATGCATTGTAGTCGGGGATTCACCGCTTACCTACGGGTATGGATATCCTATGTGTTTATCATGTATGTGTGGGTTGAAATCTCTGATCAGAGTATGGTGGTAATTATGAAAGGGGTTTCATAGATTACACCATCGATGCAACCACGACATGACACATAGTATCGATTCATTGACAACTCTCGATAAACCAATAATTGTCGAATCGGTCGGGATATATGAGTTGAAGGGACCGTACTGTACGCTAACCATAATTGAATGGTTCTTGCAGGCACTATCATGTGATACCTAGGGAATCACGTAAGCGATGCTGCTAGGCGCTTAACGTGATTGGTTGGGTACTATCAGACTTGAGTTCTGACGTTCTTACTATCAAGGAGTTGATAAGTGAGAATGGAGCAATTGGGGTATGCTCGTATAAGGACATGTTTAGTCCGAATCACATTGAGATGTGAACCCACGGCTAGTTGTATCAATGAACCATTGAGGGCCACACAAGTACTTGCTTAGTAAGTCCCGAAGAGAAGTAAAATAGTTCAATGTGTTGAACGGCTTATAAATGTGTTTATAAGCGTAAAGAAAATTAGAAGTATGACTTCTATGAGAGAAATATAAATTTTAATTTATGGAAGTGTTCCTAAGATTAAAATTTGGCCAAGAAAATAATGTAGTTGAAAATTGTGATTTTCATAAACATTGTTGTGGACTAAATTAAATTAATTCAAGTGTTGAATTAATTAAACACTAGTGGACCTAGTAGAGTCTAAATAATTAAATTAATTCAAGTGTTGAATTAATTAAATAATATTGAGTCTTGTAGAGCTCAATTTAAATAATTATTTAACTAGTGGGACTTGAGTAAAATCAAGTAATATTTAATTTAT
Organism: Primulina eburnea; assembly: GCF_022965805.1. Taxonomy (NCBI): domain Eukaryota; kingdom Viridiplantae; phylum Streptophyta; class Magnoliopsida; order Lamiales; family Gesneriaceae; genus Primulina; species Primulina eburnea. The sequence goes on along the minus strand of NC_133107.1, from coordinate 32,198,555 downwards.
CTCAAATGTGTTTGGGATAATAAAATTTAGTCTATGGTTTTTAATGTGTTAAAAAACCATATTATATACAAGTGAGACATGTAGGGATTGCATGCTTGGGAGGTGAAGAGCCTTGATTACTTTTTAATAAAATATTCAAAAAGCATGCAACTTTTGAGAGACAACTTTTGTAACACCCAAGGCTAATCTTCCCTCTCCCAATTCACTTCACTTGGCCGAAATTCCTAGAGGATTTTCTCTCCATTTTTCTTTCTCTTTTGTTCTTCATTTTCTTGGAGCAAAAATCATCTCTTTGAAAAATCCTCAAGTTTTTCTAGTGCAAAACTTGAGGGGACTTATCTTGGTAAAGTGGTGGGCCTAATTCTTGAAGAGGAAGGAGGTTTGCTTGTAGATCTTATCTTGCCAAGAAGAGCTTAGTTGCTTGCAACTAAGTTGGAGCCATCATCAACTTCTTGAAGTTGATAGGTAACAAACTTTCTAACACCCTATGCATGTTTTTAAGTTTGTTTTGTAAATATTGCACCAAAACTCTAGGGGGCCGAAAATTTGTGCATAAAATTTAATTTTTCGCTTCCGTTGCGTTTCCGGCCTCCGTAACCGGTCCGCTTTCAAGTGGTATCCGAGCTAAGGTTACGGATTTTGTGCTATATTTACGTTATATTATGTTGAGTATCGATTTCTAACCGCTTGAAATTTTTTGTGCAAAAATTTGTGAAGGCCGAAATTTTTACAAGCAAAACAAAAAAAAAAAAAAATTTCGGGCTGCCCGAATTATTTCGGGCAGCATGTTCGGGCAGCCTACGGGCTGCCCGGAAAATTCGGTTTTAATAAAAAAAAAAAAATTTTTTTGGTGTTGCCGGAATCCGGCGACGGAGCTCCGGCGACGGCGGTGACGACTAGGGTTTCCAAAAGTGTTTTGGATAATCTTAGTGTCATGGGCCTTGAGATGTTGGGCCATTGGATGGCCAACATAATTTGTGAATTTTAAATGGGCCAAAGTATTTTTGGTGAAAAATGAGTTTTGGGCCCTTAAGTTTAAAATTACAAATGTTGCATATATATTTTTCATAAAATAAATAATTGAAGTGGGACTTTAATTATTTATAGTAAATTGTGATTTATAAGAAATTCGATTATAAATAAATTAATTTGAAAGTAGACAAAGGGGTTTGTATACTTTGTTAATTTAATTTATAATTGTGGCGGTTAGTGATTGGTTCAAGATACATAATATTGGATCAATTAATTATAGTGATAATTAATTGATGGTGTATGATATATGATATTGTGCATGAAGGATGATCAAAAGCCCAAGCCCAATTTGCTAGGTGTATGCTAGGATATTTGTGTTGAATGATTGTAATAATTATCAATTTATAAAGTGGGCTTGGTTTATGGCCCGTTCCCACCCCCATGAGATGTATCCCTATGTGCCATGGATATTTAATTGTAAATATTAGAATAGGGGAAGATCAAGATTGGAAGATGGTGGCCTTGGTGATTATGAAGATCGAAGACATGTAATATAGGATGCTAATGTAATAGTATAGTTGCATTGCATCCCGTGCATTTACCCTAGGATTGGACCTAGGTCCGTGTTTGGCTCACACGGGCCATTAGAGTTTGGGGCAATTGATCATCCTTGTATTGTTTTCTATTTATAATATATGCATGATATGTTATAAATAATGAGTATGTGCGTTATTATTATTATAATAACAAAGTTGCATGAATCCGGCAAACATACGATCAAACATGGCGAGCTTTTAAAATAAAATTAATGATGAGACCTTTCAAAATTAAAAACCCTCATTTTGAATAAGATTCAAAATTAATATCAAGTCCGAAAAGGAGAATTATAAATTTGTTTATAATTTCCTTGTCTTCCATCGACAATGGATGCATGATGAACGCTACCCGTACTCGGGGCTCGGCTCATATTATTGAGGGGGCCCTGGGTGCCGGAAAGCTGTGACATCCATTGACATGGTGATGTGAACTACGTGGAACTCCCATGATTTCGGCTCATATTATTGAGGGAACTCATGGCGACCGTCCATTAAGGTTCAATATCGATGGGTTAGGCTTGACACGTAAAGATGAACGACGTCATATTATTGGGTCCTAATCAAACGTGAGACAAAAGTATACGTAGAGGGTTGCATGGCGATGCAATTGGAAACTACCTTTTGGGAGTTGTGATGGCCGATATTATTCGGGATCACAATTCGCTAATTGGACCTTACGTACCTACTGAGGAAAGTGTTTCCCGTTTTCACTAGAGGGTAGTGAAAATGTCAAAACAGTGGGAGCGATTATTTATAAAGTAAAAGTCCAAACTTTATATCTTATTAAATATTTTAAAATAGTCATTAACATTTATCTGTTTTACTTTTCAGTACAATCTTTGACATGTCATCAATTCGCAACCCGTTTTCGGTCATTCTCGAAAAACACATACTAACCGGACCAAACTATATCACTTGGCTAAGAAACTTAAAGATTGTCTTGAACTCGGAGAAAATCGCATACACACTTACTGAGTCGCCCCCTGATGAGGCTCCGACTGACTGCAGTCCCGAGGAACTGCAGACCTACAAGGATTGGTGCGACCATGACTTGAAGGCCAAGTGTTACATGCAAGCTTCAATGAACGATGAGCTGCAAAGGCGATTCGAGGATGCAAAGAATGCTGCTGACATTCATATGCACCTCAAGGAGCTCTTCGGAGAGCAGACTCGGCCTTTGAGGCATGCCACAGTAAAGGAGCTCATCACTTTACGCATGCGAGATGGGACTTCGGTCCATGAGCATGGCCTAAAGTTGATTGGGCTCGTGGATAAACTCGTAGGCATGGATTTGATCTTGCCATCGGAGTTGACCACGGATGTGTTGCTGTTGTCATTGCCCAGCTCTTTCGATCCTTTTGTCGTGAACTTCAATATGAACAAGCTTGAGCCCAGCCTTGAAGAGTTGGTGAACATGCTTGTGACCTTTGAGTCCACGATCAAGAAGGAGAAGCCGGTTCTTTATGTGGGCTCTTCATCTGGCACGAAGACTGGTCCACCTGGGAAGGGAAAGAAGCGTTCTTTCCAGCGTACCAAGAAGAGCGAGCCCTTGAAGAGGCAGACTTCGAGTCCCATCGTGGCAGCCGCGCCAGCCAAGGCTGAGAAGACAGTCGACATCTGTCATCACTGCAAGAAGCCTGGACATTGGAGGCGTAACTGCAGGGAATATCTTGCGCAGAAGGGTTCTGCCAAAGGTATGTTCTATATTGAAGTTAACATCTCGATTAACTCTACTTCTTGGGTATTGGATACCGGCTGTGGCTCACATCTCTGTAATGATTTGCAGGTGATGGGAAGAAGTAGGAGGCTCCGAGAGGGTGAGACCTTCTTGAGGATGGGCAATGGGGCAAGAGTTGCTGCCAAGGCCATTGGAGATGTTTATTTAATATTGAACAATGATTTTAAGCTTATTTTGAGAGATGTTTTGTATGTACCAGACTTGGTTAAAAACATTATTTCCATTTCGATGCTTGATATTGATGGATTTTCTTGTTTATTTTGCAAAGGTGTTTGCAATATTTATAAGAATGAATGTTTAGTTGGTACGGGTGAACTTGAAAACAATCTCTATACCTTAAAATTGAAAGATATTCCACTTAACAATGTCCAAGCAATAACAACAACAAATAAGCGCAAACAAGATACTCTTAATTCGGCACAACTATGGCATGCTCGATTAGGTCATATTTCCCTAAGAAGGATGAACAAGCTAGTGGGAGTTGGCATGTTTGATATGTCTGATATTAACGCTCTCACGACTTGTGAATCCTGTCTGAAAGGAAAGATGACCAAAATTCCCTTTAAGGGCCATGCGGAGCGAGCCAAAGGGTTATTGGATTTGATCCATACCGATGTGTGCGGTCCGCTTAGCATCACCACTAAGCATGGACATGCCTACTTCATCACCTTTACCGATGACCATTCGAGGTATGGGTATGTGTATTTGATGAAATACAAGTCTGAAGCCTTTGAAAGGTTCAAAGAATTCAGAAGTGAAGTAGAGAAACAATTGGGACGAAGCATCAAGACACTTCGATCGGATCGAGGTGGTGAGTACTTGAGTGCCGAGTTCCAAGAGTATCTTAGAGAGAATGGGATTCTCTCGCAGTGGACTCCGCCCGCTACACCGCAGTTGAATGGTGTTTCGGAGCGTCGTAACCGGACCTTGATGGACATGGTTCGGTCTATGATGGGGTTCACAGAGTTGCCGCCATCCTTTTGGGGATATGCGCTTGAAACAGCGGCAATGTTGTTGAACAATGTCCATACAAAGGCAGTTGACAAGACTCCATATGAGATATGGATGGGTAAGCCTCCCAAGTATTCTTATCTAAGAATATGGGGGTGTCCTGCTTATGTGAAGCAGACAGTGGGAGATAAATTGGATAGTCGATCCATTTTATGCTACTTTGTGGGATATCCAAGAAATTCCATTGGATATTATTTCTATCATCCCCAAGAAACAAAGGTGTTTGTTTCTAGGAACGCAACCTTTTTGGAAAAGGAATTTCTATTAGATAGAAAAGGCGAGATGATAGAACTCGAAGAGGTTCGAGAGGCACCCACAGTTGTAGAACCCACACCCAATGAGCTAAGTGAGGAGATACAAGCTCCTAGAAGAACCGAGAGAGTCTCGAGACCACCTGTGAGGTATGGTCTGCTTCTTGAAGAGGGCCATGATGAGCCTAATCTTGGATGTGATCCAAGGACCTTCAAGGAAGCGTTATCGGATGCTGATTCATCCAAGTGGCTTGAAGCAATGGAATCTGAGATGAATTCCATGCATTCGAACCAAGTGTGGAATCTTGTGGATCCACCTGAGGGAACTGTTCCCATAGGGTGTAAATGGATTTACAAGAGGAAACTTGGGGCGGATGGGAAGGTATTGACCTTCAAAGCGCGATTGGTAGCAAAAGGGTATACTCAAAGGCAAGGTGTTGACTATGAGGAAACCTTTTCTCCAGTTGCGATGTTCAAGTCCATTAGGATATTGCTAGCCATAGCTGCATGGTATGACTATGAGATATGGCAGATGGATGTTAAGACAGCCTTCCTTAATGGGGATATTAAGGAAGAGATTTACATGTCTCAACCTGAGGGTTTCACATCTATCGGAAGTGAGCATATGGTATGCAAACTTCAAAGATCTATTTATGGTCTTAAGCAGGCATCGAGGAGTTGGAACCTCAGATTCGATAGTACAATCAAAGAGTTTGGTTTTACTAAGAATCCTGAGGAACCCTGTGTGTATAAGAAGGTCAGTGGGAGTGCGGTGACATTCCTTGTTCTTTATGTTGATGACATTCTACTCATTGGGAATGATGTAGGAATGTTGCAATCAACAAAGATATGGTTAGCAAGTAAGTTCTCAATGCAGGACTTGGGTGAAGCATCTTTTGTATTGGGAATACAGATCTATAGAGATAGATCAAAAAGATTGCTTGGTCTCACCCAGTCCACATACATTGATACCATCGTGAAGCGGTTCTCGATGGATGAGTCCAAGAGAGGACATCTACCAATGTGTCATGGCGTGTCCCTATCCAAGTCTATGTCTCCCAAGACTGATGCAGAGATAGCGGCGATGACACGAATTCCGTATGCTTCGGCTATTGGTAGTATCATGTATGGGATGATATCTACACGTCCTGACGTGGCATTTGCACTAAGTGTAGTGAGTAGATATCAATCCAACCCCGGTCTTCCACACTGGAAAGCTGTGAAAGACATCCTCAAGTATTTGAGAAGGACCAATAAGTTGTTTTTGGTCTATGGGGGTGGAGAACTAAAATTGGAAGGCTATACCGACTCTAGCTTCCAAAGCGATGTTGATGACTCGAAGTCAACCTCCGGATTCATATTCATGCTCAATGGTGGTGCTGTCTCTTGGAAGAGTTCCAAGCAAGACAGTACTGCGGATTCCACCACTGAGGCAGAATACATTGCTGCATCGGCTGCAGCAAAGGAGGCTGTTTGGATTAGGAATTTCGTCCAAGAGTTGGGCGTCATTCCAAATGGAGTTGCTCCTATCCCGGTGATGTGCGACAACACGGGAGCCATAGCTCAGGCGAAGGAGCCAAGGTCTCATCAGAAGTCCAAACACGTATTGAGAAAGTACCACATCCTCAGAGAGATCGTGGAAAGAGGAGATGTCGTGATTGACAAAGTCGGCTCCGCAGATAATGTTGCTGATCCACTAACTAAGCCTTTACCAGGACCATCGTTCGAGAAGCATCGCGAATCAATGGGTCTAAAGTATATAGGTAGTTGGCTCTAGTGCAAGTGGGAGATTGTTAGAGTAGGTGCACGTCGAGCCAAGTGTTGGCCGACTGTTCACAATGAAACTCTTTGTATAAACGATCTTTATTTTAATAATATTTCAATTTATTAATTTGGCGCATCTTTATCTTTATACCCATGCTAGTTGCATAGATAAAGTCCTTGAATATACAAATAGTAGAAAGAATATGAGATGCTCATATGATGAGTATCATGAAACTCATATTTGGAATACTGTATATTCTAAACCGTTCCTAGTCGATTCAGCCGCCACTAAGAAGGATAAAGGCCGCTCGAGTTAGAGACTAGTATCTGCGATGTGAGTACCATGTTTCATTGGTAGGGGACATTGTGATGTCCGAGCATGCAGATAGGTGCTCCTTGTAGAGTGCACTGAACAACCCTCCATAAAAGGACTTTCCAAGTGGTTCTCACTTATCGAGTGGAATAGTCCTGGTTTATGGTTGTACAGAATTAGTCCTTATGACCCGGGACAACATTGAGACTCTATGTGCTAGCGTTTCACTTTGACTTGTTTACCGACTCTTATGGGGTCATTAGGTGGCAAGGTTGGGTGTTACGGCGAAACATATAGGAGTCGATGCATTGTAGTCGGGGATTCACCGCTTACCTACGGGTATGGATATCCTATGTGTTTATCATGTATGTGTGGGTTGAAATCTCTGATCAGAGTATGGTGGTAATTATGAAAGGGGTTTCATAGATTACACCATCGATGCAACCACGACATGACACATAGTATCGATTCATTGACAACTCTCGATAAACCAATAATTGTCGAATCGGTCGGGATATATGAGTTGAAGGGACCGTACTGTACGCTAACCATAATTGAATGGTTCTTGCAGGCACTATCATGTGATACCTAGGGAATCACGTAAGCGATGCTGCTAGGCGCTTAACGTGATTGGTTGGGTACTATCAGACTTGAGTTCTGACGTTCTTACTATCAAGGAGTTGATAAGTGAGAATGGAGCAATTGGGGTATGCTCGTATAAGGACATGTTTAGTCCGAATCACATTGAGATGTGAACCCACGGCTAGTTGTATCAATGAACCATTGAGGGCCACACAAGTACTTGCTTAGTAAGTCCCGAAGAGAAGTAAAATAGTTCAATGTGTTGAACGGCTTATAAATGTGTTTATAAGCGTAAAGAAAATTAGAAGTATGACTTCTATGAGAGAAATATAAATTTTAATTTATGGAAGTGTTCCTAAGATTAAAATTTGGCCAAGAAAATAATGTAGTTGAAAATTGTGATTTTCATAAACATTGTTGTGGACTAAATTAAATTAATTCAAGTGTTGAATTAATTAAACACTAGTGGACCTAGTAGAGTCTAAATAATTAAATTAATTCAAGTGTTGAATTAATTAAATAATATTGAGTCTTGTAGAGCTCAATTTAAATAATTATTTAACTAGTGGGACTTGAGTAAAATCAAGTAATATTTAATTTATCTCAAATGTGTTTGGGATAATAAAATTTAGTCTATGGTTTTTAATGTGTTAAAAAACCATATTATATACAAGTGAGACATGTAGGGATTGCATGCTTGGGAGGTGAAGAGCCTTGATTACTTTTTAATAAAATATTCAAAAAGCATGCAACTTTTGAGAGACAACTTTTGTAACACCCAAGGCTAATCTTCCCTCTCCCAATTCACTTCACTTGGCCGAAATTCCTAGAGGATTTTCTCTCCATTTTTCTTTCTCTTTTGTTCTTCATTTTCTTGGAGCAAAAATCATCTCTTTGAAAAATCCTCAAGTTTTTCTAGTGCAAAACTTGAGGGGACTTATCTTGGTAAAGTGGTGGGCCTAATTCTTGAAGAGGAAGGAGGTTTGCTTGTAGATCTTATCTTGCCAAGAAGAGCTTAGTTGCTTGCAACTAAGTTGGAGCCATCATCAACTTCTTGAAGTTGATAGGTAACAAACTTTCTAACACCCTATGCATGTTTTTAAGTTTGTTTTGTAAATATTGCACCAAAACTCTAGGGGGCCGAAAATTTGTGCATAAAATTTAATTTTTCGCTTCCGTTGCGTTTCCGGCCTCCGTAACCGGTCCGCTTTCAGATGTATCAGGATCTTCGCAGACTCTATTGGTGGCCAGGTATGAAGAAGGATATTTCCATGTTTATTTCTCAATTCCTAACCTGTCAGCAGGTGAAAATCGAACATCAGAAACCTGCTGGGACATTGCAATCATTGCCGATTCCTCAATGGAAATGGGAGCATATTACGATGGACTTCATGACAGGTCTTCCCAGAACGCAAAAAGGTTTTAACTCTATTTGGGTTATTGTTGATCGGTTGACCAATTCAGCGCATTTTCTTCCAGTCAAGACGACGTATTCCATGAACCAGTATGCCGAAGAGTACATAGCTAAGATTGTTAGACTTCATGGTGTTCCTGTGTCGATTGTGTCTGATCGTGACCCTAGATTTATTTCAGAGTTTTGGAAGAGTTTGCACAGAGCTATGGGTACACGGTTAGCATTCAGTACAACATATCGCCCCCAGAGCGACTGTCAATCAGAGAGAGTTATGCAGATTTTAGAGGATATGCTCAGAGCTTTTACTATTTATTATCCTGGTAGCTGGGATTCCAAATTGCCTCTTGTTGAGTTCACGTACAATAATAGCTAACAAGCGACGATTGTCATGGCACCGTATGAAGCACTTTATGGCCGGAAGTGTAGATCTCCCTTGTATTGGGACGAGATTGGCGAGAGAAAGATGTTGGGTCCCGAGTTGGTCCAACAGACAGCTGATTTTGTTGCTATTATTCAAGAGAGGATGAAGACAGCGCAGTCGAGACAGAAGAGTTATGCTGATGTGAGACGAAGGTTGTTGCAGTTTGAGGTTGGTGATCACGTGTTCTTGAGATTGCACCTCTTAAGGGTGTGATGCGGTTTGGCAAGAAGGGAATGTTGAGTCCGAGATTTATTGGCCCATTTGAGATCTTGGATAGAGTTGGTGATCGAGCTTACAGGTTAGCCCTACCGCCAGATCTTGATAGAGTTCATAATGTTTTTCATGTCTCCATGCTCAGGAAGTATATTGCGAATCCTTCCCATGTTCTTCGTCACGAACCATTGGATTTGACGTCGAATTTGACGTACCAAGAGATTCCAGTCCAGATTCTGGATCGCAATGTTAAATTATTGAGAAACAAAGAGATCGGGATTGTTAAAGTCCTTTGGAGGAATCATTTGATTGAAGAAGGCACGTGGGAACCTGAGGATGAGATGAAAGAGAAGTATCCTGAGTTGTTTGCGCAGTGACGTCAATTTCGAGGACGAAATTCCTTTAAGGAGGGGAGATTGTAATAGCCAAGCCTGGTGAACAGTACGGTTTAAGATTTCGTATGATTATTGACTATCTGGTTAAGTTTAAGTATAGTTTTGATGTTAAGAGTTGCGATTTATGGTTTATAGTATTGTTGTTATTAGATGATGTGTAGTTGTTTTGTAGCGTTGTTGCGATTTAATTCATGGTATTTCGTATGTTCAGCCGATTGGGGTGGTTAGATAAGTTATAGAGGTTCAACTTTCTTATTGAGAGTGTTGCCGAATTATGAGGAGAAGCAGCGCTGCGATTTGATTTTAGTTGCAAAAGTTTGTTGTTGGCTACAGAGGTGACCGCACCGCGGTCAATTAGACACCACACCCGCGGTAATTGGGTAGAGGCGGCACCGCACCTGCGGTCGGATAGGTACCGCACCCGCGGTCGCTTGTTTCAGATTTTTGGCTGATCTCCAGTAGGCAGAGCGCACCCGCGGTAAGAACTCAGCGCACCTGCAGTCGTCACTTTCAGATTTTCGGATGTTGTACGGACAGTGTAGCGCACCCGCGCTCCAAGACTTAGCGCACCTGCGGTGCATGAACAGTAAAAGCGTGTTTTCGAGATTTAAGTGTTATAATTACAAGAGTTGTCCTCATTTCTCTCATTTCTCTCCTCACTCTCGATTTCTTAGCTGAAGGGGAAGCTAGGGTTCCATTTCCTTTCATTTGGTGCCTTTGATCCAAGCTTTTTGTTGGGTTTTGAAGTTAGAACAAGGTTATTTTGGGTTCAAGAAACTAAGGTAAGCTTGTGGCTTTGGTTATTCTTGGTTTTTGGTGTTGGGAAATCATGGGTTTGTTGATGGTGTAGATTTTATGGCTTTTATGGTATTGTTGTTGGATTATTAAGTTATTGATGGTGCAATATATGGTTTATTGTTGTAGGAAGTGTACCAAAAGAATAGAATCAAGTGATCCAAGTGTAGTAAGTAGAATTCATTTCCTTGTGCTCACATGATAATATATGCATTGTGGTTCAATGGTTTTAACATGTTATTCCCTTCCATTTAATTCATGCTATGTATTAATACACTTTGTTGTATATTAGAGGCATTTAATGTCTCAATTATGTCAAAGGGAATACAAGAGAAAAGATTCTTCAAAGTGTTTGATGTAATCCAAAGAGAGAGTTCAAATTGATTTAATTGATTGATAGATACATAGTCAGAGATTGCATGCAATTAGTTGATCAACGACCATAGGCTTATATCCCAACATAGTATCGATTTATATCGATGGGATATAGGTACAGAGACAGAGATACTATTTAGATATCAATCCAACAGAGAAAAGAGAAATACCATCGTTATTGTTATTCATGCTATGATATTTATGTTTCAGAGTTGATGGTATTTAAGGTTTTCAAAGCCATATTTTACAGAGTATGATATGTATCCATTGTTATGTAAGAGTTGCACTTGCTGAGTTTTATACTCATTTCAGTTATTTAATGTGATGCAGGTTAGAGGGACGGGCCGAAACGTTGATTGGAGCCGGGGTCATATGTATACCAAAGATGAAGGAAGAAGGCTATTTTGCTAGCATTTTGGACATGATCACAAAAATGATATTTTGTATTTTGTTGCATCATTTTATTGATCATGTATATACTTTTGGTTATATATTGAAATGTATTTTGAATCCTTCTTTCTTTTAAGAAGAATTTTAAATGCCGCTGTGTTGTTCCTCGGACCAATGCATATGACTTCGTCTACTTTCAACAGTCCGGGTATGTCTACTTCTTCATCTATTCATTGTTATTGGTTGATATGTATTATGTGAGCACATTGTAGGAGTAATGCCTCCTAAGAGGAAATCGTCAGAGGGTGAGGAAAGTTCTTCATCGAGAGTTCTCGACGAGTTTGGCAAGTTACTGAAAGAGCAAGCCAAGTTCCACAGTGAGCAGATCCAACAGTTGCTCTGTTTGCAAGGTTCAGGCCAAGGTAGAGGACAAGGGAGAGGCCAAGTGGCACAAGCAGTTGGAACCGATGGGATATTTACTGCTTTTAAGAGGATGGATCTGCCGGAATTTTCAGGAAGCACTGATCCATTGGTGTCCGTAGAGTGGATCAAAGCACTTGAGGCGATATTTGATCATCTCAACTATGCAGACAAAGACAGAATTGGTTGTGCAGTGTTCATGTTAGTCAAAGCTGCACGCATTTGTTGGAATGCTACCAAGGTAGGTGTTGATGTACCGGCATTGAAGTGGCAAGATTTTACTGATCTTTTCAATGACAAGTACTTCCCAGATGCTCTTATAGCTCGGAAGGTGACTGAATTTTTAGAGCTTCGTCAAGGAGGTATGAATGTAGATGAGTATATTCTGAAGTTCAAGGAGGTCTGTCTGTTTGCCCCATATATTGCCTCCAATGACAAAGACAATGGTGCTCATTTCATTAGAGGTCTTCGAGCAGAGATCAGGAGGGACATCAATATGTCTAAGGCGGTGACATTTAAATAGATTGTGGCTAAAGCCTTGTTAGCCGAGCAAGATGAGAAAGATATTGCAAGAGTGAGACAGGAGAGGCAGCAGGCTATTGCTCAAAGGGGTCAGGGTTCGAGCCAAAGAGGCAAGGGCAGTTTTAAAGGGAAAGGCAAGTTAGAGCCGAGTTCTAAAGCACTGATAGTTCCATCTGATCCAGAGAAGCCGTTGGGTCTTAAGTGTAGTAGGTATCATAGGGGAGAGTGCAGATTTGGTACTCATACATGTTATCAATGTGGCACTGCAGGCCATATTGCCAAGGACTGTCCAAGAGGATCGAGTAAAGAGAAGGTGCAGGAACGCATCTTCACCATGACGAAGGAAGTTTAAACCATGATTCTTCTATGATCTCTAGCACTATTTTAATTTCAGGCAGAGTAGCTACGACATTAATTGATACAGGTGCTACTCATTCTTTTATGTCTGAACTATTTTTGAGATCTTTGGGTTTAGTTCCTTCTGTTCTTCCCCTCCAGTTTAATGTTGTATTGCCTTCTAGGGATGTGTTGTGTCCGACATCTATTGTGTATGCGTGCTCTGTTCAAATTGATGAGCGAGTGGTTTATGCCGATTTGATTGTTATTCCGATGGTTGCGTTTGATATTATACTTGGCATGGATTGGCTATCAACCTATCATGCAGTGATTGATTGCGTTGCTAAGATGGTGAAATTTGCAGATTATGACAATAAGGAAGGTATGCTCGCTAGTGCAGGTACTTCGCTGGTCCTTCCTTTTATTTCATGTCTTGAGGCTAAGAAGTAGTTGGTTAGAGGTTGTGATGGGTTTTGGCTTCAATTGTTGACATGGATAGAATGGTTAAGTTGAATATTGATGATATTGATGTTGTGAGAGAGTTCTCTGATGTATTTGAGGATGATGTTTCGGGTTTACCGCCGGACAGAGATGTAGAGTTTGTAATTGATCTAGTCCTCGGTACGTTTCCTATTTCTAAGGCTCCGTATAGAATGGCCCCTTCAGAGATGAAAGAGTTGAAGACTCAGTTGCAGGATCTATTGGATAAAGGTTTTGTTCGGCCGAGTTCTTCGTCTTGGGGAGCTCCGGTACTTTTTGTAAAAAATAAAGATGGGTCTTTGCGGCTTTGCATTGATTACAGAGAAATCAATAAAGTAACTGTCAAGAAATATCCGTTGCCGCGAATAGACGATCTTTTTGATCAATTGCAGGGAGCTACAGTGTTTTCGAAGATTGATCTGCGATCTGGCTATTATCAGTTGAAGGTTAGGGAGTCTGATATCCATAAGACGGCGTTTCGGACCAGGTATGGTCATTATGAATTTCTGGTTATGTCTTCGGTCTGACTAATGCTCCTTCAGTCTTCATGGATCTTACGAACCGGGTGTTCAAGCCGTATTTGGATAGCTTTGTCATTGTTTTCATTGATGACATTTTGATTTATTCCAATGCTAGAGAGCTTCATGCAGAGCACCTCAGAGTTGTTCTTCAGTTGTTGAGAGAGAAGAGGTTGTATGCTAAGTTGAAGAAATGTGATTTCTGGTTGGAGCAGATTTCTTTCTTAGGCCATGTTGTCTCAAAGTATGGTATAACTGTTGATCCAGTGAAAATCGAGGTGATACAGAAGTGGCCTATTCCTACCACTGTATCAGAGGTACGCAGTTTTATTTGTTTGGCGGGTTATTATCGTCGTTTTATTTCAGACTTTTCCAAGATTGCCCTGCCGCTAACCAATCTGACGAGGAAGACTGTGAAAGTTTGAGTGGTCCAATGAATGCCAGAATGGATTCCAAGAGTTGAAAGATAGGTTAACGTCAGCTCCTGTACTTGCTTTGCCAGTGGTTCAGAGGACTTTGTTGTTTATACCGATGCATCAAAGAAGGGCCTCGGTGCAGTCCTGATGCAACGTGGAAAAGTTACAGCTTATGCTTCTCGCCAGTTGAAGGACTACGGGAAGAATTATCCTACGCATGATCTGGAATTGGCAGCTGTGGTTTCGCCCCGAAAATCTGGAGACATTACTTATATGACGAAAATTGTGAAATTTTCACGGACCACAAGAGTTTAAAGTACTTGTTTTCTCAAAAAGAACTTAATATGAGTCAGAGACGGTGGTTAGAGCTTGTCAAAGACTATGATGTGACGATTAGTTATCACCCATGGAAAGCGAATGTTGTAGCAGATGCATTGAGCCGTAAGTCAAGTTCTTCTTTGAGTTCGATGATTCAGCAGCCGTTGTTGTTAGATTTGCCAAGATAGGAGATATCTTTGGTGGTTCCTGGAACCATTGCTCGCTTTTCAGCGTTGGTCATTCGTTCTACTTAGACAGACAGGATCCGTAGAGAGCAGTCTAATGATGTACAGTTGATAGAGATGAGAGCCAGAGCAGAGGAGAGAGGTAATTCAGAGTTTGAGATGAATAGAGATGGTTTGGTGACGTTCAGAGGCCGTATTTGTGTTCCTGCTGGTGATGATATTCGACGAGACGTCTTGACAGAGGCACATACCGCGCCATACTCGATACATCCAGGTAGAACCAAGATGTATCAGGATCTTCGTAGACTCTATTGGTGGCCATGTATGAAGAAGGATATTTCCATGTTTATTTCTCAATTCCTAACTTGTCAGCAGGTGAAAATCGAACATCAGAAACCTGCTGGGACATTGCAATCATTGCCGATTCCTCAATGGAAATGGGAGCATATTACGATGGACTTCGTGACTGGTCTTCCCAGAACGCAAAAATGTTTTAACTCTATTTGGGTTATTGTTGATCGGTTGACCAATTTAGTGCATTTTCTTCCAGTCAAGACGACGTATTCCATGAACCAGTATGCCGAAGAGTACATAGCTAAGATTGTTAGACTTCATGGTGTTCCTGTGTCGATTGTGTCTGATCGTGACCCTAGATTTATTTCAGAGTTTTGGAAAAGTTTGCACAGAGCTATGGGTACACGGTTAGCATTCAGTACAGCATATCACCCCCAGAGCGACTGTCAATCAGAGAGAGTTATTCGGATTTTAGAGGATATGCTCAGAGCTTTTACTATTGATTATCCTGGTAGCTGGGATTCCAAATTTCCTCTTGTTGAGTTCACGTACAATAATAGCTAACAAGCGACGATTGGCATGGCACCGTATGAAGCACTTTATGGCCGGAAGTGTAGATCTCCCTTGTATTGGAACGAGATTGGCGAGAGAAAGATGTTGGGTCCCGAGTTGGTCCAACAGACAGCTGATTTTGTTGCTATTATTCAAGAGAGGATGAAGACAGCGCAGTCGAGACAGAAGAGTTATGCTGATGTGAGACGAAGGCCGTTGCAGTTTGAGGTTGGTGATCACGTGTTCTTGAGATTGCACCTCTTAAGGGTGTGATGCGGTTTGGCAAGAAGGGAATGTTGAGTCCGAGATTTATTGGCCCATTTGAGATCTTGGATAGAGTTGGTGATCGAGCTTACAGGTTAGCCCTACCGCCAGATCTTGATAGAGTTCATAATGTTTTTCATGTCTCAATGCTCAGGAAGTATATTGCGAATCCTTCCCATGTTCTTCGTCACGAACCATTGGATTTGACGTCGAATTTGACGTACCAAGAGATTCCAGTCCAGATTCTGGATCGCAATGTTAAATTATTGAGAAACAAAGAGATCGGTATTGTTAAAGTCCTTTGGAGGAATCATTTGATTGAAGAAGGCACGTGGGAACCTGAGGATGAGATGAAAGAGAAGTATCCTGAGTTGTTTGCGCAGTGACGTCAATTTCGAGGACGAAATTCCTTTAAGGAGGGGAGATTGTAATAGCCAAGCCTGGTGAACAGTACGGTTTAAGATTTCGTATGATTATTGACTATCTGGTTAAGTTTAAGTATAGTTTTGATGTTAAGAGTTGTGATTTATTGTTTATAGTATTGTTGTTATTAGATGATGTGTAGTTGTTTTGTAGCATTGTTGCGATTTAATTCATGGTATTTCGTATGTTCAGCCGATTGGGGTGGTTAGATAAGTTATAGAGGTTAAAATTTCTTATTGAGAGTGTTGCCGAATTATGAGGAGAAGCAGCGTTGCGATTTGATTTTAGTTGCAAAAGTTTGTTGTTGGCTACAGAGGTGACCGCACCCGCGGTCAATTAGACACCACACCTGCGGTAATTGGGTAGAGGCGGCACCGCACCTGCGGTCGGATAGGTACCGCACCCGCGGTCGCATATTTCAGATTTTTGGCTGATCTCCAGTAGGCAGAGCGCACCCGCGGTAAGAACTCAGCGCACCTGCAGTCGTCACTTCCAAATTTTCGGATGTTGTACAGACAGTGTAGCGCACCCGCGGTCCAAGACTTAGCGCACCTGCGGTGCATGAACAGTAAAAGCGTGTTTTCGAGATTTAAGTGTTATAATTACAAGAATTGTCCTCATTTCTCTCATTTCTCTCCTCACTCTCGATTTCTTAGCTGAAGGGGAAGCTAGGGTTCCATTTCCTTTCATTTGGTGCCTTTGATCCAAGCTTTTTGTTGGGTTTTGAAGTTAGAACAAGGTTATTTTGGGTTCAAGAAACTAAGGTAAGCTTGTGGCTTTGGTTATTCTTGGTTTTTGGTGTTGGGAAATCATGGGTTTGTTGATGGTGTAGATTTTATGGATTTTATGGTATTGTTGTTGGATTATTAAGTTATTGATGGTGCAATATATGGTTTATTGTTGTAGGAAGTGTACCAAAAGAATAGAATCAAGTGATCCAAGTGTAGTAAGTAGAATTCATTTCCTTGTGCTCACATGATAATATATGCATTGTGGTTCAATGGTTTTAACATGTTATTCCCTTCCATTTAATTCATGCTATGTATTAATACACTTTGTTGTATATTAGAGGCATTTAATGTCTCAATTATGTCAAAGGGAATACAAGAGAAAAGATTCTTCAATGTGTTTGATGTAATCCAAAGAGAGAGTTCAAATTGATTTAATTGATTG
Organism: Primulina eburnea; assembly: GCF_022965805.1. Classification (NCBI taxonomy): domain Eukaryota; kingdom Viridiplantae; phylum Streptophyta; class Magnoliopsida; order Lamiales; family Gesneriaceae; genus Primulina; species Primulina eburnea. Next base: position 32,181,424 of record NC_133107.1, on the reverse strand, counting down.
ATAGATACATAGTCAGAGATTGCATGCAATTAGTTGATCAACGACCATAGGCTTATATCCCAACATAGTATCGATTTATATCGATGGGATATAGGTACAGAGACAAAGATACTATTTAGATATCAATCCAACAGAGAAAAGAGAAATACCATCGTTATTGTTATTCATGCTATGATATTTATGTTTCAGAGTTGATGGTATTTAATGTTTTCAAAGCCATATTTTACAGAGTATGATATGTATCCATTGTTATGTAAGAGTTCCACTTGCTGAGTTTTATACTCATTTCAGTTATTTCATGTGATGCAGAGTGACGGGCCGGGACGTTGATTGAATCCGGGGTCATATGCATACCAAAGATGAAGGAAGAAGGCTATTTTGCTAGCATTTTGGACATGATCACAGAAATGATATTTTGTATTTTGTTGTATCATTTTATTGATCATGTATATACTTTTGGTTATATATTGAAATGTATTTTAAATCCTTCTTTCTTTTAAGAAGAATTTTAAATGCCGCTGTGTTATTTTTTATAAAATCGGTCAGAGGTGTTACATTTAGTGGTATCAGAGAACCGTTCCTCGGACCAATGCATATGACTTCGTCTACTTTCAACAGTCCGGGTATGTCTACTTCTTCATCTATTCATTGTTATTGGTTGATATGTATTATGTGAGCACATTGTAGGAGTAATGCCTCCTAAGAGGAAATCGTCAGAGGGTGAGGAAAGTTCTTCATCGAGAGTTGTCGACGAGTTCGGCAAGTTACTGAAAGAGCAAGCCAAGTTCCACAGTGAGCAGATCCAACAGTTGCTCTGTTTGCAAGGTTCAGGCCAAGGTAGAGGACAAGGGAGAGGCCAAGTGGCACAAGCAGTTGGAACCGATGGGATCTTTACTGCTTTTAAGAGGATGGATCTGCCGGAATTTTCATGAAGCACTGATCCATTGGTGTCCGTAGAGTGGATCAAAGCACTTGAGGCGATATTTGATCATCTCAACTATGCAGACAAAGACAGAATTGGTTGTGCAGTGTTCATGTTAGTCAAAGCTGCACGCATTTGTTGGAATGCTACCAAGGTAGGTGTTGATGTACCGGCATTGAAGTGGCAAGATTTTACTGATCTTTTCAATTACAAGTACTTCCCAGATGCTCTTATAGCTCGGAAGGTGACTCAATTTTTAGAGCTTCGTCAAGGAGGTATGAATGTCGATGAGTATATTCTGAAGTTCGAGGAGGGCTATCTGTTTGCCCCATATATTGCCTCCAATGACAAAGACAATGGTGCTCATTTCATTAGAGGTCTTCGAGCAGAGATCGGGAGGGACATCAATATGTCTAAGGCGGTGACATTTAAAGAGATTGTGGCTAAAGCCTTGTTAGTCGAGCAAGATGAGAAAGATATTGCAAGAGAGAGACAGGAGAGGCAGCAGGCTATTGCTCAAAGGGGTCAGGGTTCGAGCCAAAGAGGCAAAGGCAGTTTTAAAGGGAAAGGCAAGTTAGAGCCGAGTTCTAAAGCACTGATAGTTCCATCTGATCCAGAGAAGCCGTTGTGTCCCAAATGTAGTAGGTATCATACGGGAGAGTGCAGATTTGGTACTCATACTTGTTATCAATGTGGCACTGCGGGCCATATTGCCAAGGACTGTCCAAAAAGATCGAGTAAAGAGAAGGTGTAGGGTCGCATCTTCACCATGACGAAGGAAGGTATAAACCATGATTCTTCTATGATCTCTAGCACTATTTTAATTTCAGGCAGAGTAGCTACGACATTAATTGATACAGGTGCTACTCATTCTTTTATGTCTGAACTATTTTTGAGATCTTTGGGTTTAGTTCCTTCTGTTCTTCCCCTCCAGTTTAATGTTGTATTGCCTTCTAGCGATGTGTTGTGTCCGACATCTATTGTGTATGCGTGCTCTGTTCAAATTGATGAGCGAGTGGTTTATGCCGATTTGATTGTTATTCCGATGGTTGCGTTTGATATTATACTTGGCATGGATTGGCTATCAACCTATCGTGCAGTGATTGATTGCGTTGCTAAGACGGTGAAATTTGCAGATTATGACAATAAGGAAGGTATGCTCGCTAGTGCAGGTACTTCGCTGGTCCTTCCTTTTATTTCATGTCTTCAGGCTAAGAAGTAGTTGGTTAGAGGTTGTGATGGGTTTTTGGCTTCGATTGTTGACATGGATAGAATGGTTAAGTTGAATATTGCTGATATTGATGTTGTGAGAGAGTTCTCTGATGTATTTGAGGATGATGTTTCGGGTTTACCGCCGGACAGAGATGTAGAGTTTGTAATTGATCTAGTCCTCGGTACGGTTCCTATTTCTAAGGCTCCGTATAGAATGGCCCCTTCAGAGATGAAAGAGTTGAAGACTCAGTTGCAGGATCTATTGGATAAAGGTTTTATTCGGCCGAGTTCTTCCTCTTGGGGAGCTCCGGTTCTTTTTGTCAGAAAGAAAGATGGGTCTTTACGGCTTTGCATTGATTACAGAGAAATCAACAAAGTGACTATCAAGAAATATCCGTTGCCGCGAATAGACGATCTTTTTGATCAATTGTAGGGAGCTACAGTGTTTTCGAAGATTGATCTGCGATCTGGCTATTATCAGTTGAAGATTAGGGAGTCTGATATCCCTAAGACGGCGTTTCGGACCAGGTATGGTCATTATGAATTTCTGGTTATGTCTTCGGTCTGACTAATGCTCCTTCAGTCTTCATGGATCTTACGAACCGGGTGTTCAAGCCGTATTTGGATAGCTTTGTCATTGTTTTCATTGATGACATTTTGATTTATTCCAATGCTAGAGAGCTTCATGCAGAGCACCTCAGAGTTGTTCTTCAGTTGTTGAGAGAGAAGAGGTTTTATGCTAAGTTGAAGAAATGTGATTTCTGGTTGGAGCAGATTTCTTTCTTAGGCCATGTTGTCTCGAAGTATGGTATAGCTGTTGATCCAGTGAAAATCGAGGTGATACAGAAGTGGCCTATTCCTACCACTGTATCAGAGGTACGCATTTTTATTTGTTTGGCGGGTTATTATCGTCGTTTTATTTCAGACTTTTCCAAGATTGCCCTGCCGCTAACCAATCTGACGAGGAAGACTGTGAAAGTTTGAGTGGTCCAATGAATGCCAGAATGGATTCCAAGAGTTGAAAGATAGGTTAACGTCAGCTCCTGTACTTGCTTTGCCCAGTGGTTCAGAGGACTTTGTTGTTTATACCGATGCATCAAAGAAGGGCCTCGGTGCAGTCCTGATGCAACGTGGAAAAGTTACAGCTTATGCTTCTCGCCAGTTGAAGGACTACGAGAAGAATTATCCTACGCATGATCTGGAATCTGCAGCTGTGGTTTCGCCCTGAAAATCTGGAGACATTACTTATATGGCGAAAAGTGCGAAATTTTCACGGACCACAAGAGTTTAAAGTACTTGTTTTCTCAAAAAGAACTTAATATGAGTCGGAGACGGTGGTTAGAGCTTGTCAAAGACTATGATGTGACGATTAGTTATCACCCAGGGAAAGCGAATGTTGTAGCAGATGCATTGAGCCGTAAGTCAAGTTCTTCTTTGAGTTCGATGATTCAGCAGCCGTTGTTGTTAGATTTGCCAAGATAGGAGATAGCTTTGGTGGTTCCTGGAACCATTGCTCGCTTTTCAGCGTTGGTCATTCGTGCTACTTTGACAGACAGGATCCGTAGAGAGCAGTCTAATGATGTACAGTTGATAGAGATGAGAGCCAGAGCAGAGGAGAGAGGTAATTCAGAGTTTGAGATGAATAGAGATGGTTTGGTGACGTTCAGAGGCCGTATTTGCGTTCCTGCTGGTGATGATATTCGACGAGACGTCTTGACAGAGGCACATACCGCGCCATACTCGATACATCCAGGTAGAACCAAGATGTATCAGGATCTTCGTAGACTCTATTGGAGGCCAGGTATGAAGAAGGATATTTCCATGTTTACTTCTCAATTCCTAACTTGTCAGCAGGTGAAAATCGAACATCAGAAACCTGCTGGGACATTGCAATCATTGCCGATTCCTCAATGGAAATGGGAGCATATTACGATGGACTTCGTGACTGGTCTTCCCAGAACGCAAAAAGGTTTTAACTCTATTTGGGTTATTGTTGATCGGTTGACCAATTCAGCGCATTTTCTTCCAGTCAAGACGACGTATTCCATGAACTAGTATGCCGAAGAGTACATAGCTGAGATTGTTAGACTTCATGGTGTTCCTGTGTCGATTGTGTCTGATCGTGACCCTAGATTTATTTCAGAGTTTTGGAAGAGTTTGCACAGAGCTATGGGTACACGGTTAGCATTCAGTACAGCATATCGCCCCCAGAGCGACTGTCAATCAGAGAGAGTTATGCAGATTTTAGAGGATATGCTCAGAGCTTTTACTATTTATTATCCTGGTAGCTGGGATTCCAAATTGCCACTTGTTGAGTTCACGTACAATAATAGCTAACAAGCGACGATTGTCATGGCACCGTATGAAGCACTTTATGGCCGGAAGTGTAGATCTCCCTTGTATTGGGACGAGATTGGCGAGAGAAAGATGTTGGGTCCCGAGTTGGTCCAACAGACAGCTGATTTTGTTGCTATTATTCAAGAGAGGATGAAGACAGCGCAGTCGAGACAGAAGAGTTATGCTGATGTGAGACGAAGGTTGTTGCAGTTTGAGGTTGGTGATCACGTGTTCTTGAGATTGCACCTCTTAAGGGTGTGATGCGGTTTGGCAAGAAGGGAATGTTGAGTCCGAGATTTATTGGCCCATTTGAGATCTTGGATAGAGTTGGTGATCGAGCTTACAGGTTAGCCCTACCGCCAGATCTTGATAGAGTTCATAATGTTTTTCATGTCTCCATGCTCAGGAAGTATATTGCGAATCCTTCCCATGTTCTTCGTCACGAACCATTGGATTTGACGTCGAATTTGACGTACCAAGAGATTCCAGTCCAGATTCTGGATCGCAATGTTAAATTATTGAGAAACAAAGAGATCGGGATTGTTAAAGTCCTTTGGAGGAATCATTTGATTGAAGAAGGCACGTGGGAACCTGAGGATGAGATGAAAGAGAAGTATCCTGAGTTGTTTGCGCAGTGACGTCAATTTCGAGGACGAAATTCCTTTAAGGAGGGGAGATTGTAATAGTCAAGCCTGGTGAACAGTACGGTTTAAGATTTCGTATGATTATTGACTATCTGGTTAAGTTTAAGTATAGTTTTGATGTTAAGAGTTGCGATTTATGGTTTATAGTATTGTTGTTATTAGATGATGTGTAGTTGTTTTGTAGCGTTGTTGCGATTTAATTCATGGTATTTCGTATGTTCAGCCGATTGGGGTGGTTAGATAAGTTATAGAGGTTCAACTTTCTTATTGAGAGTGTTGCCGAATTATGAGGAGAAGCAGCGCTGCGATTTGATTTTAGTTGCAAAAGTTTGTTGTTGGCTACAGAGGTGACCGCACCGCGGTCAATTAGACACCACACCCGCGGTAATTGGGTAGAGGCGGCACCGCACCTGTGGTCGAATAGGTACCGCACCCGCGGTCGCTTGTTTCAGATTTTTGGCTGATCTCCAGTAGGCAGAGCGCACCCGCGGTAAGAACTCAGCGCACCTGCAGTCGTCACTTTCAGATTTTCGGATGTTGTACGGACAGAGTAGCGCACCCGCGCTCCAAGACTTAGCGCACCTGCGGTGCATGAACAGTAAAAGCGTGTTTTCGAGATTTAAGTGTTATAATTACAAGAGTTGTCCTCATTTCTCTCATTTCTCTCCTCACTCTCGATTTCTTAGCTGAAGGGGAAGCTAGGGTTCCATTTCCTTTCATTTGGTGCCTTTGATCCAAGCTTTTTGTTGGGTTTTGAAGTTAGAACAAGGTTATTTTGGGTTCAAGAAACTAAGGTAAGCTTGTGGCTTTGGTTATTCTTGGTTTTTGGTGTTGGGAAATCATGGGTTTGTTGATGGTGTAGATTTTATGGCTTTTATGGTATTGTTGTTGGATTATTAAGTTATTGATGGTGCAATATATGGTTTATTGTTGTAGGAAGTGTACCAAAAGAATAGAATCAAGTGATCCAAGTGTAGTAAGTAGAATTCATTTCCTTGTGCTCACATGATAATATATGCATTGTGGTTCAATGGTTTTAACATGTTATTCCCTTCCATTTAATTCATGCTATGTATTAATACACTTTGTTGTATATTAGAGGCATTTAATGTCTCAATTATGTCAAAGGGAATACAAGAGAAAAGATTCTTCAAAGTGTTTGATGTAATCCAAAGAGAGAGTTCAAATTGATTTAATTGATTGATAGATACATAGTCAGAGATTGCATGCAATTAGTTGATCAACGACCATAGGCTTATATCCCAACATAGTATCGATTTATATCGATGGGATATAGGTACAGAGACAGAGATACTATTTAGATATCAATCCAACAGAGAAAAGAGAAATACCATCGTTATTGTTATTCATGCTATGATATTTATGTTTCAGAGTTGATGGTATTTAAGGTTTTCAAAGCCATATTTTACAGAGTATGATATGTATCCATTGTTATGTAAGAGTTGCACTTGCTGAGTTTTATACTCATTTCAGTTATTTAATGTGATGCAGGTAAAAGGGACGGGCCGGAACGTTGATTGGAGCCGGGGTCATATGTATACCAAAGATGAAGGAAGAAGGCTATTTTGCTAGCATTTTGGACATGATCACAAAAATGATATTTTGTATTTTGTTGCATTATTTTATTGATCTGTATATACTTTTGGTTATATATTGAAATGTATTTTCAATCCTTCTTTCTTTTAAGGAAAATTTGAAATTCCGCTGTGTTATTTTTTATAAAATCGGTCAGAGGTATTACATTTTGTGAAAACACTAACGCAATCTCAATCACTTACAATCAATTCTTGCATTCTCTGACCAAGAATATCGACATTTTTCATCATTTTATCTGAGATTTTGTATTGAAGAAGAACATTTGAATGGAGTATGTATCTAATGAACAACAAGCAGCTGACGTTTTCACCAAAACACTCTCAGGGCCTAAGTTTTCTTATTTTGAAAATAACTTATGCCTTATTGAATTGTCTTAGAATACATATTTTTAGGGAAAAGTTATTCAATAATCCTTAACGATGAAACAAAATATCATTTAAACTTAGTGTCATACTAATCAATCAGTATTTCTTGACTAGCTCATATCTTTGTATAACAATAACAAAAAATAAGGAGAGATGTTATGGCTAAGCCAATCTTGGCTAAGGAAAGATCTTTTGATGCTTTTACAAATGAGAAGTTCTTGGTCATGGCTGCCATTGTCGGTATAATGAAGGTGAACTGTTCATCAGTTCTGTTTCAAAGATTGAAGGAAATGATTTCATCAAAAATACAATATGCGGGCTTTGCTATTCTGCTCATCCATTTATTTGAATTTCCAGACTATTGCTGCGCTAAATCTTAAGGTACAAGCTCTGGATGTTACTCCATCATCCCTACTAAAAATAAAGGAGTTGGGCGAAGATTTAGAAGTTTTTAAGAAAGTAGCAAAACGTAGCTCTGAGGCAGCCACTCCTCCTCCTATTGCCATGAAGCACAAGACTTCCAAAACCAAGCCAGTTTCAAGTCCATTTTATATGATTCTTCGATCACGAAAAGCCAACGCACTCGAAAACGGAGTCATGCTCTCGATTCGATGAAACAAATAAAAGGTTGTGTTGTCTCGATCTTTTTTGAAACAAGTAATTTTCTTATATTCACCTCTAAGAAGAACTTAGCAACAAATATTAACGAGATAAACAATCGATCTCAAGCAAACCTTCAAAGAAGTCATCTTTGAAAATATGAGTGAAGAACAATTGACAAGCGTAACAAAGTTTTAAACTTTGATAATTTGATTTCAGAACACACGAAGGTGTATACAAAGCCAAGCATTGAAATTTGAGAGAAAACTCGCAAAATATTATAAAGTTCAATCATTGATTGTATACAACAAATAAAATTTGTCCATATATTGTGTATAAAATCTAAGGATATGAAAAATCTAATTACCAGATTATTTGGACTCTAAACTAGGTAACAAGAAATTATTCTAGCAGGCGGCGCACTCGAGTGCGTGACTCCATTTTCAAGTGCGTTTCGTGGTCGAAGAATCATATCATTTAGTGTAAGAGCTTTTGGTTCCCTTTGACTCAAGTAAGTTTATCTTTTTTATTATTCTTTGTTTATCATTCATTTGTTATCATATCTGTTTTATCATATTGTTCTTTGTCTTTTGTGAATCTTGCGATTCTCGAAATTTCTGAGTCGTGACTATTTTTTCTTTTTTTATTTTTTAGTTGCACTATCCTCCTATTACAAAGCGACAAAAAAAAAAAGAGTACAAAAAATTCAAAAAATTTTGCTGTTTTTTAGTATCGATATTTTGTCCTCTTACCTTGAAGAGTCATATTCAAGTGTCTCTCACAATAAAAAAGAAATTGTTCTATTATTTAGCATTGAATCTTATTCTTATCTCTTTTGTGAGTTATATTCAAGTGACTCACAAAAAAAATAATCAAATATCTTATTTTTTACGCAGTCCGTGTAAGTCGATCTTCAAGTTTTGTGAAGCTTGAACTTGTGAGTTTGATACAAACAAGCTACAAAGCCTGAAAGCATACCATACGAGAGAATTCTCAAAATCAAGTGAAATACTTGAGGGCGAGCGTTTATTTCTTGGAGTGACGTGTGAGGTATTTGTAGTGAGGACGAAAAAAAAGAGAAAAGAGAGTCGAGTGAATTTTCATTGGAGTGACTAGTGAGAATTTGTGGTGAGGAAACTTTATTGTTTTATTGTTATATACTAACCTTTTCTTGCAGGTATAACATTCGAAGATCGTCAATTTCAAACAATGTTAGGAGGGTTGGATAGAATACGGGAGAAGGAGTTTATGCCTATACGTGAAAAGTATAGGAGTTGCGAAGAAGAGGAGACATATGACATGCTAGATGATGTGAATAGGCGAAGTAGTAGATTTGGAGGGAATAGAGCATTGCACGTGGATCGTTATGATGATAGGCGATGTGATGAGTATAATGGGTATAGAAGCTGGGAAGGGTATAGATTGAGTGGCACAAAGATGACAGTTCCATCTTTCAGTAGGGAAGCCGATCCAAAGGCGTACCTTGAGTGGGAAGAAAGAATGGAATTTATATTTGAGAGCCGCGAGGATTATACCCAAACAATGAAGGTAAGACGAGCTTGTAGTGATTTTGCCGACTATGCTACTACTTGGTGGGATGAGTTAGTACTAGGTAGGAGACGATGTTGGCATGATCCTATAGTTACGTGGGATGAGATGAAAAGGATAATGAGGAAGCAATTTGTTCCAAATCACAATCATGGGAGAGGTGGTCGGAGAGATGAGCATGGCTTGTATGATGATTCGTTGGCATCCACTTGGCAGACAGTCTTGGAAGAGAAAATCATTGCTAGGCTAATGGAGAAGTCGAGATGTGAAACTACCAAATATGTATATCAAGGTACACTTAAAAATTACATTTCTCGTACTTGTGATATTATATGTTGTGGTGTTTAGAACTTCGGCATGATACTAGTCAATGTCCACGTAAGGTGGTGAAAGTCATACAATCGTCTGTTGAGCTTGAATCTCAAATTGGAGTTGAGATTGTAGTTGAGCCTGAAATTTGAATTGATGTTGTAGTAGAACCTGAATTTAAGGTTGTAGTGGGAAAAGTTGTTGATGATAGTATTCCACTAGTTGGTGATTCGAATGAAGTTAAACGATGTACCGTGGAAGCTGAATCATTAGGTAGAGGAGAAGTGCCTATTTTGTATACTATGGAGGAGGATAGTAGGCAAGGAGGAACTGTTGTACATCAATTTTTTGAGGAAAAATGTTTCATTGGTTCAATTGAATTCAAATGTTCTTGAGGATCAATTGAAATATATTCAGAAAGTGATTAAAATGAATTTAAAATGGCCGAAAAAAAGAGAGAACAAAATAGTGAGATTCCCATAGAAAAGAAAAAAGAGAGAAAAGATGAAAAATAAAAAGAGGCCAAAGGAAAAAAAAAAGAAAAAGAAAAATAAATTAAAGGCCCAAAAGAGTGAGGTTGAGAGATGTTTATTCTTGCATAAACCCTTTCATATACCTTTTTACAAAGTGTTTTATTCTCATTGTGATGATATAGATAGTTCAATCCCGTGCGTTGTTACATCTTCTTTGCAGGATTATGGTGATGTCATGATGAGAATGCGAGCAAATGTTGATGGTATAAAAATGCAATGGGATGATCCGCATGAATGCAAGTGCAATCGCGATGAGGTAAGGTTAGTTGCCCACAGAACAACCATGAGGTATGACTTTATTCCTTATTTTAATTCGTTATTGTGTTGTATTCAAGAATTTGGAGTGAGTGTCGAAAATTTGATGTTCAAATGGACTAACTGTGAATTAACGTTTTTGTCGAGGATTCATGGAGGTGATAATGATGAGGCATTGATTGAGTTATGCTCAAATGTTATTGATTTTGATTTCTGAAAAGCTTTCAAATTGATAAAACTTAGTCATGGCCATGAATTGTATGTGTTAGGTTCAAAGATTTGTGAGATGTTAAATGATTTCATGGATATTACATTTAATATGTTCTATTTGAATGACTCATATTTGTTTGATGATGGCTTTGGAAATAACATGAATGAATATAAGAATTGTTATGTTCATAATGAATACAATTTTAAGGTGAATAAATTCTTCATTCTATATTCATTGCATGAGTTACATGCTAGTAAGGCATATTGCGGTGGTTTTATCATTGATAAGATACATGATTATATGTATTGGTTGCATATGAAGAGGTATATTTAGTAGGATTGTGAAATATGCATTGCATATAAGAGATTGACATTTCAGCTATATTCTTATATCGTGCATGAACTATGTCTTATTCCTAGTGAGCTATGGTCGTACACGTGTATGGATATTATTTTTGTGTTGACTATGTCTAAGAAGGGGAGAAATATGATATTTGTGATACTTGGTGATATTTTATCATTCAGGTTTGTTTGTTATTTAATATGTGGTGAAGTTGTTGAGTTTATAGGAAAGGCAGCGGTGAATTTGGGAATTCAAGTGTGGTTGGAGCGAGCCGATGATAGCGCCTACAAACTTGAGCTTAATGGTAACCAAGTTGATAATATAATCCTTGTTATTACTAACTTGCCTCGTTTTTGTGTAGGTAGACAAGATTTGGGGACAAAGCTTTTTGAAGAAAGGGAGTATGATATGAATCTGGCCAGGCATGGCGTGCAAATGATTGGAAGGAGGTTCAAGGGAGCATTGCATGGACTCAATAGCAATCAAGGAAAGCGTGCAAGCAAGGTTCCAAGCCTCAAAGGGTTCGTGATGCAAGGAAATGAGCTTGGGGGCCAAAGGATCGTTGTGCAAGTGTTAAACGAAGAGGAAGACAGAAGCCTCCATTCCCAAGCGGTCAAATCTTACTGCCAGAGCGCAAAAGTCACTGCCCAGAACGTGAATTCCAGAAACCTCCGTGCCCGAGTGGTAACATATTACCGCACGAACACGCCAAGTCCAGCGCGCCACTTGCGAGAATAATTTCTTGTAACCTAGTCTAGTGTCCAAATAATTTGGTAACTAGAATTTTTATATCCTTTAGATTTTATACACAATATATGGACGAATTTTATTCATTTTAAACAATTAATGATTGAGTTTTATAATATTTTGTATTTTTTCTCAAATTTCAAAGTTTGGCTGTGTATACATTTTTTTGTGTTTCTCAAATCAAACTTATCAAAGTTTAACAATTTTTGGCGTTTGTCGATTGTTCTTCACTTGAACTATCAAAGACGGGTTTTTTGAAGGTTCGCTTGAGATCGATTGTTTATCTTGTTAGTAGTTGTTGCTAAGTTCTTCGTAATTTAGAAGTGAATATTACAATATTACTTGTTTCAAAAAAAAGATCGGGACAACACAACTTTTCTTTGTTACATCGAATCGAGGGTGTGACTCTGTTTTCAAGTGCGTTTTGCTTTTCGTGGTCGAAGAATCGTATCATGCCCGGAATAGCTCTTGGTTTTCCTCCGAACATCTTTTGATATTCCACGAAAGGGCCCATGGTATTCCCAGAAATAGTTTCTGGTCTTCCACAAAAGTGTTTTTGGTCTTCCACGGAAGAGCCTCTATTCTTCCTCGGAATAGTTTCTAGTCTTCATGAGAAGAGCACATCTGGGTCTTACTCAGAAGAGCTCCTGATTTTCCTTCAAAAGGCTTTCGGTCTTCCACCGAAGAGCCCTAGATCTTTCCCGAAAGAGTTTATAGTCTTCAAAGGTAGACCTCATCATTCTCTTCCACATGAGAACACATCCTGGTCTTGCTTGGAAGAGCACATCTTGGTCTTTCTCGAAAGAGTTCATTATGGACATCCTCAAAAGATCTCACCATTTTCATCATCAAAAGAGCCAATTCTGATCATTCTCAAAGATGATACTACATGGGAGCTCTCCCATCCAGTCAGTCAATTTAGTTATCTCTTTAATTTTTGTTTCATTTTTATAAATATATTTGGATTTATCGACTGCTATTTTATGTTATTTTACTTGTGTCAATAGTTGTAAGGCCCGAGATTTTAATTACTGTAATCTGAGATTAATCTGAAATGATTAATGGATTAATTAAGGTAAATATGGATGGATTGTATTAGACCGAGAAAGACGCATAATATGTGCGAGGGAGGTGCCATTTGCGCACATGCGCAACTTAATGCGCGAGCCATGCGCGATTTTGGCCAGAAGACCCCGCGCATATGCGCGGAGTAAGATCAGGCAAATGCCCGAGGTGATCAGTAGCACAAGTAAGAATTCCAGAGAGTTTGGCACACATGCACGGCGGAAAGCGCGCATATGCGCGAGTGGTAGAAGGCACGAGACAGTAGGTCTCCCGCATATGCGCGACTTATGTGCACGCATATGCGCGAGCAGTCCAGTAGCACGGATAAAGCTTCCGGCGCATATGCGCAGACTTTGACCGCGCATATGCGCGCGACATGTAGAACAAGAACAAGCCACTTGCCACTTTTATGTGCGACGTGTGTCTATATATATATATATATAAATATATATATATATATATATATATATATATATATATATATATATATATATATATATCCAAGCAATTTCCTCAGAATTGAGAAGGGAAGCACCGAGGAAGCTTTACGTGAGATTTGAGATTCACGAGTGATCCGCCCTTCTGTTTTTGAATCTGGCTTCAGCACCGAGTTCCTAGCGACGACAGCTACAACTGGACGTAAGTTTTGTTATGTTTTGACATGATTTGAAATTATGATATTGTCAGAATCGAATATGAATCATATATGGTGTTTCTGATACAGTAGACATCATATATTTGAAGTGAGAGTGAAGAACAGAGTGTTTATGTATTTGTTATGATTTTCGGAGTCGATTTGATTGAGAATCGATATCAGATTTATTATCGTTGAGATTATGATTCGTACCAATATTGATTATGAGTGCTGGTACTATATCTGTGATGTTGGGACTGACGAGGTTATAAAGATTGTATTATTATGCCGTCGAAACATCCGTAAATTGATATTGATCAGATTCGGTATTGGTTGAGATTGTATTGTAATACCATATGTCGATTGGCATTGATCAGATTATGTTTTGATTTGTGTATTGATCAGAACAGGCTTTGAGTTAAGCGGTATATTGACACGGTCTATTTGATTTTGTTATTTCTTATTTGATATGGACAGACTTGACTTCGATACTTCGACTTCGTCAGACCGTGAAGATAAAGGTATAAATTAATGTTGAGTTGGGATTGCACAACTCGAGTGAGGTTTGACTCGAGTTTCCCTAAATCACATACGTTATTGTATTGCATGGATAATTGCAATGAATGTATGGAAAATGCTTGTTTTCTTGATTGATAGATATCAGGTATTTGACGAGTGATCTTGTGACAGAAGTGCCTGATAGTGGTGGGATCGCCACGGGCACATTGCACGATGTCACAAGATAGTGTCGTACTCTTGTGACAAAGCGCCTGATAGTGGTGGGATCGCCATGGGCACATTGCACGATGTCACAAGATAGGATATTGGCGATAGGGCCACAGTCCATGACAGTTAGATCAGGACACTGGATGTTTGGTTATATCGACGTGGATAAAACTGGATTCTTTTCTATTACTGTTGGTCGATATAGGAATACCCACATCTAGAAACCGGGGTCCCTAGACTAGGATTGAGTCTAGTCTGAGTCTTGGAGTCACGAGTACGATTGAGCGTTTATATTGAATCATGTTGGTTATGTTCCTGAATATGGTACATGTTGATTTATGTTCCTGATGATGGTAAATGTTTAGAATAGGATTTATTCTTGATATGGATTTATAATATGATTTGGATACATGTTATGAATGTCTGTTATATGCGTTTATATTGATTATATTATTGCATGTATACACGGTTTATACTGAGAATGTAATTCTCAACAGAGTTTTCCGGCTGTTGTCTTGTTTGTATGTGTGCATGGTAACAGGTGGGATAGGATCAGGGTCAAGAAGAGAACGAGACTGGACTAGATAGCGTGGAGATCCGGGCTTCGAAGCAACTTAGGATTCAGCACTGACATATAGCTGAACCTAGTGAACTCTTGTAGATAACACAAGATTTGTATGTTTATGTTTCATATGTAATTTGAAGTAAATTACATTACGTTTCCGCTTTGTATTTAAAAAAAAATAAATTAGACCCTGTTTATTATAATTTATTAAATAATTCCTAAGAATGATTAAAATTGGAATTAGCGTCCGGGTCCCCACAACAGGTGGTATCAGAGCATTAGGTTCTAGAACAGTAGGTTCCTTGGATTGAGATAGAGCAGAGTGAGCGGGGTAGAATGAGTTTTCTTTCCTTGCATGTGATTGCTAGCATGTGATTTATTATAATGTTGAATTACACGGTGTGTGCTAGCATGATATTATGTTTTACTGCCTGAAGTTACATGGCATATGATGGAATAAAATGTTGAAATTACATTGTATATGTTAAGATTTCAGTATATTTTTATTGTTTAGAAAGTTATATGTTACCTGAATATCTGAGTTGATTTGGTAATATGTATTATTTGAAACGTGATCAGAACCAATTCTTAATCAGAGATAAGCTGATAAGGATTGGGATTGAGACGGATTTGTCTCCTATTACTACTAATGCTTGTAATTATCAGATATTCCTCCTAGAAAAATTCCAGAACGAGGTAGTACTTGGACTGATCCGATGGATGTGTCAGAAACTCTGATGGAAACATAGCTGATGAGATTTCAGTCATTTCGACTGCCGGTTCTGAGGGGTATTGAGGCGCCAGTCGATTGTGAGAATTGGCTGGAGGATATAGAAATTTTATTGGAATTTCTTTGTTTTACAAATGATTGTAGAGTTAAACTGGTTGGAAATCAACTATGGGAGGTCGCTAGGTGTTGGTGGCTGGTAACCAGGGAAGCCATAGCACAGCGTGGTTCAACGATTACGTGGAAAATTTTTAAAGATGAATTTTATCAAAGATTTGTACCTCTATCATACCGACAGGATAAAAGTGCAGAGTTTGCAAATCTGAGACAGGGTCAGTTGAATGTCGATGAGTATTTGGCTCAGTTTTTCACCTTGCTGCATTTTGCCCCTCAAGTGGCTAGAAATGATACCACTATTTGTCTGGATTAGCATTTGACACAGATAGTAGACCACTACGACTTGCTACGATTCGAGTTGAACCAGATTTGATTTCAAGAATCAAAGGAGCCCAAAGAATTGATCAGAATATTCAGAAGTCGATTCAGATGGTCCGATCAGGGCATTTATCAGAATATCAGGTACATGATCATGTTTTATACGCGAATAACCGTCTTGTAGTGCCAGATGTTTCAGATTTGAGACATCAGATTCTGTCATAAGCGCATTGTAGTCGGTTCAGCATTTATCCTTGTGGTAGGAAGATGTACAACGATCTGAAGGCACAATTCTGGTGGAAACAGATGAAGTAAGACATTGCAGAATTTGTGTCTAAGTTCTTGAATTGCCAACAGGTGAAGGCCGAGAGAAAGAAGCCCGGAGGTCTACTTCAGAGTTTGTCTATTCTTGAATGGAAATGGGATCACATTTCCATGGATTTCGTGACGAAGTTACCTCGATCATCCCGGGGCTATGATGCGATTTGGGTCATTATTGACAAATTAACCAAATCGGATTATTTTATTCCGTACAGAATGACGTACCGACATGATCAAATGGTTGAGATATATGTCAGAGAGGTAGTTAGACTACATGGTGTGCCGAAGTCTATCGTATCCGATTGCGATCCCGATTCACTTCACACTTCTGGCACAGTTTGCAGCAGGCTTTAGGTACGACATTGCACATGAGTACTGCCTATCATCCTCAGACAGACGGACAGTCAGAGCGAACTATCCAGACTTTAGAGGACATGTTGAGAGCTGTAGTGCTAGATTTCGGCACTAGTTGGCAAGATTCACTGCCACTTTGTGAATTCTCGTACAACAACAGCTATCAGACGAGTATCGAGATTACACCGTTTGAAGCTTTATATGGAAAGAAGTGCAGATCTCCGTTGTACTAGGATGATATATCTGAGGTACCAGAATTAGGGCCTGATATGATTCGAGAGATGACTGAGAAGGTGAAGATAATTCAGAAGAGAATGAAGACGGCACAGGATAGGCAAGCCAAATATGCCAATATCAGACGTAGACCGTTAGTATTCGTGCAGGGAGACAGAGTATTCTTGAAGATTTCCCCTTTCAGAGGCGTTGTCAGATTTGGCAAGCGTGGGAAGCTGTCTCCTAGATATATCGGTCCTTATGAGATTATGGAGAAGATTGGCGATCGAGCATATCGACTAGCTCTTCCTCCTTCGTTATCTGGGATACATGACGTTTTTCATGTATCGATGCTGCGTATATATATGCCAGATATTTCTCATGTCATTCAGCCTGACGAATCCGAACTTGATCAAACTTTAAGTTATGTTGAGCAACCGATACATATTCTTGATCGGAAAGAGAAACAGCTCAGAACAAAGAAGATTCCGCTTGTGAAAGTTCAGTGGAGTCGTCATGGCATTGAGGAAGCGACTTGGGAGACAGAAGCAGATATGAGACAGAGACATCCCGAGTTATTTACATGATGTGAGTATTTCTTCAGTTTTGATTATATTGCTTTTCATATATGAATTATTATAATTGCCTGCGATTTCGAGGACGAAATCATTTCTTAGAGGGGGAGAAATGTAAGGCTTGAGATTTATTAGTCTTCATTGATGTGATATCCGGAATATATGAGTATGCTTGACATGTGATGAGAGGTACTAAGTGAGATGGGAGTAGGAAAGACTTGGAAAAGGCATGAAAAATTAGAGTGTTGTATGAAGGACAGACCGCACCTGCACTCTAATTTCTACTGCACCCGCGGTTGATGGCTTGTAGGGTAGGAAATTTTATATGAAGCCAGACCGCACCCGCGGTTCCAGATGCACCGCACCCACGGCCGTCAATTTTGGAAAATTAAAAGACCTGTCGAAGCTTGAGCGCACCCGCGGTCTAAGAAGCAGCGCACCCGCGGTCTAAGAAGCAGCGCACCCGCGGTCTTACTTGTTTGCTGAAAAATAATAACACTTGTCCCTTACCATGCAAATATATAGTATGTGTCTTCATTCCCTTCGAGATTCAGTAGCAGCAACCGGGAGTGATTTCAGAAATTCTTCAAGTTCCTCCAAGCTTACAATGGTGATTGTGAAAGATTTAGCCATCCAAACTTAAATTCGAGACGAGATTCATGTTCCTCTTGACAAGGGCTTCAAAAGGGTATACTTTCTATATCATTTCAGCATGTTTTGAAGTTGACATGTTGGAGAAATTATGATATGTTGGTGATTATATGTTCTTGAGATTATAGATGCTGTAGAACCGTAAACGGATCGATTATCGGATATCATATGCTGTTGTTAGGATTTTCCAGCATATGTATGTACGAATTTCTGCAGATTTTGAGATGCTAATGAGTAGATTATGTTGATTATGAATTGAGAATTATGATGTATTGATATATGTTGTGATTTGAATTGATTGGTACCGCGAGAGCACGCTGTTATGCCGTCAAGATTGATTTTAGATTGTAGATGTGTTGAATTGAATAGAGATTGATAGAATGCATCTCAACATGCCATTTCAGATTTGTATCGGCAACTTTGATAGCGAGACTTCGACTACGACGGATTGTACGACGAAAGGTATAACTCATGTGACTTTGGGGAGATACAACTTAAATGAGATTCAATTTGAGTTTCTCAACAAAATCACATACTAGAATAATTATTTATCTTTTTATATGATTATGATTTGTTTATAGATTTATATTCAAATCTTTTGATATGATGATGCATTTATAGATTTATACTCATGCATCTAAGATAGGAGAGTCATTGGCAGATTTGCCAAACTTCTAGATGTTCGGTGTATCGACGCATAGGAGCAGACTTCCTCCGATTGTAGACATTCGATACAGACATGACCGAAGTCTAGGAATAAGACGTACCGTCACCCCGATTGGGAGGGTATGTGGCAGACAACGACGTCTTATTCGCACCGGGATCCCTAGAATCAGAGTTGAGTCGTGTCAAGACGTGATTTTATTTGCATTGCATGCTTATATAGATTGGTTTCATAAACTATGGAGCCTATTGTTATTGCTTTCGTGCATGATTTAAGATTATGTATTAGCATGCATGCATGTTTTATACTGGGATTTGTTCTCACCGGAGTTTCCTGCTGTTGTTATGTATGTATGTGTGCATAACAACAGGTGGGGTATGATCTGGGTCACGACAGAGATGAGATCTAGATAGCGTGGTGACTTCGGGCGCAGAAGATCACTAGTGGTTTTATATTAGACTTGTACTACTTGTAGATTGTGTTTTGTATTAAACACTAGTTTGGATGAATGTACTAGAACAAGACATGTATTTATATTTATTGTAATAAATAAAGAAAGATCTTATGCTTAGTTTGTATACATTTGAATTAATGTTAATAGCAAAAAATTTTGACCCGCATTTTTGAATAAAGATCCGATTAATCCCGAAAAGAACGGAGTTGGAGTCCGGGTCCCCACAACAGGTGGTATCAAAGCCGTAGGTTCTGTAGACTGAGATAGAATAGAATGAGCGGGGTAGATCGAGTCATCTTCCTTGCTTTTGATATGCTAGCATGATTTATTGATTTCCCTATTACATGTTGTATTGTTATCTGAGTAGATTGCAGCATGTATTTGAAACGACTGATTCAGAACCGATTCTGGATCAGAGGTATATGATCAGAGGAGGGCTGAGACAGCTTGTATAGATTGTGTACTAACCTGTTTGAATATCAGATATGCCTCCTAGAAGAGCAGCAGTGCCCTTGCGTCCACCGGTGCCAGAACATGGTAGTACGTCGAATGAGCCTATGGATATTACTGCTACACCGATGGAGACTCTGTTGAAACGGTACCAGTCTTTCCGACCACCGACTCTGAAAGGGACAGAAAATGCAGTGTATTGCGAGAGCTCGCTAGACGATATAGAGATGTTGTTTGAATCTCTTGCCTATACAGACGAACGAAGAGTGAAATTAATTGGGCGTCAGTTGCAAGAAATGGCCAAGAGCTGGTGGCTTACAACGAAATGAGCATTGGAGCATAGAGGTATCGATATTACTTGGAAAGTATTAAAGATGAATTTTTTCAACGTTTCTTTCCAGTGTCATATCGAAAGGATAAAGGGGCAGAATTTGCAAATCTACGACAAGGGAAATTGAACTTTGAAGAATATGTTGCCAAGTTTTCTTCCTTGCTTCGGTTTGCACCCCACGTGGCAGGAAATGATGAAGCGGTCGCCGATTAGTTCATCAATGGCTTAAATCCTGACATCTTTGGTGAACACGGGACGACCCAATACCTTTTCTGATGCACTGAACAGAGAGAAAGGAGCAGAGGCTGGCTTGATTAGGCAGCGAGGGGCTTCCTATAGTGCTCAGAGTCAGAGACCGCCACAGCCCACCGCCCAGTTTACACCACCTCCTCCTTGATTTGATAGTGGAAGCAGTAGTAGTGGCAAGAAGGATTTTCTGAATGCAAAGGGCAGACAGTTTAAGAAGTCAAGGAGCAGTTCGCCGAGCTCCAGTGGGTCAAGACAGAGAGGTCCTGGCCAGAGTATGGAGTACACATGTGTGTATTGCAGTTCTTGTGGAGGCAGACATGTCACTGAGCAGTGTCAGGGTGTGACAGGCCGATGTAACATCTGTAGACAGCAGGGACACTTTGCCAGAGTTTGTCCCTAGAGAGGCACAGCGATTCCAGAGTGCAGGGTCATCTGCATCAGTGCCTCAGATTGAGAGACAGACATCTGTACATTCATTCCAGCCACCATCTGCACAGGCCCAGCAGAGACCAGGAGGTAGCCAGACAGTGAGCCAACCTCCTAGACAGGAAGCTCGAGTGTTTGCATTAACAGAAGAGCAGGCCCAGGATGCACCAGACGATGTGATTGCAAGTAACTGTTTTCTTTGCGATTATTCTGCATATGTGTTGATAGACACGGGTGCATCCCATACATTCATTTCTGAGCATTTTGCATTGACACATGCATTGCCTTTCGAGTCATTGTCTACTGTAGTGTCCATTTCTTCTCCGTTGGGAAGTAGTTTGATATTTGTGACTTCAGTTAGACATTGTATACTACAGTTTGAGGGGCATGAGATTGATTTAGACTGTGTTGTACTTGGATTATCTGATTTTGATTGTATAGTGGGTATTGATATGTTAACCAAGTACAGAGCCACCGTAGACTATTTTCACAAGATTGTCAGATTCAGCCTGGAAATGACAGAATAATGAAAATTCTACGGTAAGGGTTCCAGATCTCGGATTCCCTTAGTGTCTGCTCTGACTATGAGTAGATTATTGCAGAAAGGAGTAGAAGGGTTCCTTGTCTATTCTGTAGAACTACAGAAATCAAGCCCGGCATTGGCAGATTTGCCAGTAGTACGGGAGTTTGCAGATGTATTTCCTGACGAGATTCCAGGGTTACCTCCAGTTCAAGAGGTAGATTTTAGTATTGATCTCATTCTAGGTACCGTTCCTATTTCGAGAGCTCCGTATAGAATGGCGCGAATAGAGTTTAAAGAATTGAAAGCACAGTTAGAAGATCTTCTGGCCAAGGGATATATTAGACCTAGTTTATCTCCTTGGGGCGCACCAGTGTTATTTGTGTGAAAGAAAGATGGCTCGATGTGATTATGTGTAAACTACCGGCAATTAAACAAAGCAACGATGAAGAATAAATATCCATTGCCGTGTATCGACGATTTATTTGATCAATTACAGGGATCATCTGTCTATTCTAAGATTGATTTGCGATCGGGATATCACCAGCTCAGAGTTCGAGATGTTGATATACCGAAGACAGCATTCCGAACCAGGTATGGACATTACGAATTTCTTGTCATGTCTTTTGGTTTAACGTATGCTCCAGCGGTGTTTATGGGATTGATGAACCCCGTTTTTCAGAGGTATTTGGATGAGTTTGTTATTGTGTTTATCGATGATATTTTGGTGTATTCCAAGAATAGGAATGAGCATGCTGAGTATTTAAGAATTGTATTGCAGACACTGAGAAATGAAAGACTGTATGCTAAACTGTTAAAGTGTGAGTTCTGGTTGAAACAAGTTGTCTTATTGGGTCATATCATATCTGGAGACGGTATTTCTGTGGATCCGAGTAAAGTTGAAGCTGTTATCAGTTGGCCGAGACCGACTTCTGTGCCAGAGATACGCAGTTTCATGGGTCTAGCAGGGTACTATTGACTATTCATCAAAGATTTCTCCAGTATTGCAAAGCCGATTACCCAGTTGACACAGAAGAATACACCATTTGTGTGGTCTGAGGATTGCGAGTCTACCTTTCTAGAATTGAAGAAGAAGCTGACCAGTGCTCCAGTACTAACAATACCTTCAGGTACTGGGGGGTTCGTTGTATATTGTGACGCATCTCACAGAGGATTAGGATGTGTTCTTATGCAGCGAGGTCATGTGATCGCATACGCCTCGAGACAGTTAAAGCCACACGAGACTCGATACCCAATTCATGATCTTGAATTGGCGGCTATCGTTTTTGCATTAAAGATCTGACGTCACTATCTTTATGGCGAGAAATTTGAGATCTACTCTGATCACAAAAGCCTGAAGTACCTGTTTTCTCAGTCAGAATTGAATATGAGGCAGCGTAGATGGTTGGATCTATTGAAAGATTTTGATTGCGAGATCAAATACTATCCAGGGAAAACAAATGCAGCAGCAGATGCCTTGAGTCGAAAGATATGTTCTCTATCCTTATCGACGATAGGTATCTCGAATTTAGTTGAAGATTGCTGTTTGTCTGGATTAGCATTTGACACAGAAAGTAGACCACTACGACTTGCTACGATTCGAGTTGAACCAGATTTGATTTCAAGAATCAAAGGAGCCCAAAGAATTGATCAGAATATTCAGAAGTCGATTCAGATGGTCCGATTAGGGCATTTATCAGAATATCAGGTACATGATCATGTTTTATACGTGAATAACCGTCTTGTAGTGCCAGATGTTTCAGATTTGAGACATCAGATTCTGTCAGAAGCGCATTGTAGTCGGTTCAGCATTCATCCTGGTGGCAAGAAGATGTACAACGATCTGAAGGCACAATTCTGGTGGAAACAGATGAAGTCAGACATTGCAGAATTTGTGTCTAAGTGCTTAAATTGCCAACAGGTGAAGGCCGAGAGAAAGAAGCCCGGAGGTCTACTTCAGAATTTGTCTATTCCTGAATGGAAATGGGATCAAATTTCCATGGATTTCGTGACGAAGTTACCTCGATCATCCCGGGGCTGTGATGCGATTTGGGTCATTATCGATAGATTAACCAAATCGGCTTGTTTTATTCCGTACAGAATGACGTACCGACATGATCAAATTGTAGAGATATATGTCAGAGAGGTAGTTAGACTACATGGTGTGCCGAAGTCTATCGTATCAGATCGCGATCCCTGATTCACTTCACACTTCTAGCATAGTTTGCAGCAGGCTTTAGGTACGACATTGCACCTGAGTACTGCCTATCATCATCAGACAGAAGGACAGTCAGAGCGAACTATCCAGACTTTAGAGGACATGTTTTGAGCTGTAGTGCTAGATTTCGGCACTAGTTGGCAAGATTCACTACCACTTTGTGAATTCTTGTACAACAACAGCTATCAGACGAGTATCGAGATTGCACCGTTTGAAGCTTTATATGGCAAGAAGTGCAGATCTCCGTTGTACTAGGATTATATATCTGAGGTACCAGAATTAGGGCCTGATATGATTCTAGAGATGACTGAGAAGGTGAAGATAATTCAGAAGAGAATGAAGATGGCACATGATAGGCAAGCCAAATATGCCAATATCAGACGTAGACCTTTAGTATTCTTGCAGGGAGACAGAGTATTCTTGAAGTTTCCCCTTTCAGAGGCGTTGTCAGATTTGGCAAGCGTGGGAAGTTGTCTCCTAGATATATCGGTCCTTATGAGATTATGGAGAAGATTGGCGATCGAGCATATCGACTTGCTCTTCCTCCTTCGTTATCTGGGATACATGACGTTTTTCATGTATCGATGCTGCGTAGATATATGCCAGATATTTCTCATGTCATTCAGCTTGACGAAGCCGAACTTGATCAAACTTTAAGTTATGTTGAGCAACCGATACATATTCTTGATCGGAAAGAGAAACAGCTCAGAACGAAGAAGATTCCGCTTGTGAAAGTTCAGTGGAGTCGTCATGGCATTGAGGAAGCGACTTGGGAGACAGAAGCAGATATGAGACAGAGACATCCCGAGTTATTTACATGATGTGAGTATTTCTTCAGTTTTGATTATATTGCTTTTCATATATGAATTGTTATAATTGCCTGCGATTTCGAGGATGAAATCATTTCTTAGAGGGGGAGAAATGTAAGGCTTGAGATTTATTAGTCTTCATTGATGTGATATCCGGAATATATGAGTATGCTTGACATGTGATGAGAGGTACTAAGTGAGATGGGAGTAGGAAAGACTTGGAAAAGGCATGAAAAATTAGAGTGTTGTATGAAGGACAGACCACACCTGCACTCTAATTTCTACTGCACCCGCGGTTGATGGCTTGTAGGGTAGGAAATTTTATATGAAGCCAGACCGCACCCGCGGTTCCAGATGCACCGCACCCACGGCCGTCAATTTTGGAAAATTAAAAGACCTGTCGAAGCTTGAGCGCACCCGCGGTCTAAGAAGCAGCGCACCCGCGGTCTTACTTGTTTGCTGAAAAATAATAACACTTGTCCCTTACCATGCAAATATATAGTATGTGTCTTCATTCCCTTCGAGATTCAGTAGCAGCAACCGGGAGTGATTTCAGAAATTCTTCAAGTTCCTCCAAGCTTACAATGGTGATTGTGAAAGATTTAGCCATTCAAACTTAAATTCGAGACGAGATTCGTGTTCCTCTTGACAAGGGCTTCAAAAGGGTATACTTTCTATATCATTTCAGCATGTTTTGAAGTTGACATGTTGGAGAAATTATGATATGTTGGTGATTATATGTTCTTGAGATTATAGATGCTGTAGAACCGTAAACGGATCGATTATCGGTTATCATATGCTGTTGTTAGGATTTTCCAGCATATGTATGTACGAATTTCTGCAGATTTTGAGATGCTAATGAGTAGATTATGTTGATTATGAATTGAGAATTATGATGTATTGATATATGTTGTGATTTGAATTGATTGGTACCGCGAGAGCACGCTGTTATGCCGTCAAGATTGATTTTAGATTGTAGATGTGTTGAATTGAATAGAGATTGATAGAATGCATCTCAACATGCCATTTCAGATTTGTATCGGCAACTTTGATAGCGAGACTTCGACTACGACGGATTGTACGACGAAAGGTATAACTCATGTGACTTTGGGGAGATACAACTTAAATGAGATTCAATTTGAGTTTCCCAACAAAATCACATACTAGAATAATTATTTATCTTTTGATATGATTATGATTTGTTTATAGATTTATATTCAAATCTTTTGATATGATGATGCATTTATAGATTTATACTCATGCATCTAAGATAGGAGAGTCATTGACAGATTTTCCAAACTTCTAGATGTTCGGTGTATCGACGCATAGGAGCAGACTTCCTCCGATTGTAGACATTCGATACAGACATGACTGAAGTTTAGGAATAAGACGTACCGTCACCCCGATTGGGAGGGTAGGTGGCAAACATCGACGTCTTATTCGCACTGGGATCCCTAGAATTAGAGTTGAGTCGAGTCAAGACATGATTTGATTTGCATTGCATGCTTATATAGATTTGTTTCATAGACTATGGAGCCTATTGTTATTGCTTTCGTGCATGATTTATGATTATGTATTATCATGCATACATGTTTTATACTGGGATTTGTTCTCACCGGAGTTTCCGGCTGTTGTTATGTCTGTATGTGTGCATAACAACAGGTGGGGCAGGATCTGGGTCACGACAGAGATGAGATCGAGATAGCGTGGTGACTTCGTGCGCAGAAGATCACTAGTGGTTTTATATTAGACTTGTACTACTTGTAGATTATGGTTTGTATTAAACACTAGTTTGGATGAATGTACTAGAACAAGACATGTATTTATGTTTATTGTAATTAAATAAAGAAAGATCTTATGCTTAGTTTGTATACATTTGAATTAATGTTAAAAGCAAAAAATTTTGACCCGCATTTTTGAATAAAGATCTGATTATTCCCGAAAAGAACGGAGTCATAGTCCGGGTCCCCAAAGTATGGGTTGATAAATCCTGTTTTCAAAAGAGCTCTAATGACTTTATGCTCATTTTATCTATGATATTTGGATATATTCGCAGCGTATGAGTGATTGTAGCATAGTTAATACCGTGATCAGTGGCTGAAAACGACATTGAAAATAGCAGAACTTCAATAATGTCAGAAATTACGTTTTACGAGTTTACTAGATTAGTATAAATGATTGGTATTTTGAATCCGATCCGATATTGCTTTTATTCTGAATCCGTATTTGATACCGATTATTATGAACCGTTGAGATTATATACAGTTCAAGCTGACTCAGAGCTGATTTGGAAAATTACAGCAGTTCAGAAGTTTGATCAGAATGTTCAAAATTTGATTTCGATAGTCAGAATAACGTGTCAATCAGAATACCATGTAGGTAATGCTTTATTTTATAGAATTAGCTGATTTGTTTGTGCCGATATTTCGAATTTGAAATGACAGGTATTATCAGATGCACACAGTAGTAGATTTAGTGTTATTCTGGTAACAGGAAATGTGTGATAATTTGAACGGACAATTTGATGTAAACAAATGAAATCAGTTATGTCAGAATTTGTATTTAAATGTCTAAATCGCTGACAAATGAAGACAGGAAGATAAAAACCAGGAGATTGGTTATACAGATTATCGATTCCTGAATAGAAATAGGAGTACAATTCTATGGATCTGGTGATGGATTTACCGAAATCTTGCCAAGAATGTACCAGGATGTGGTTATGATTGAACGATTGTTCAAATTTGCATATGTTATATTGTACAGGATGACGTACAGATATGAATAGATGACTGAAAAGTATGTCAGAAAAAGGGTCAGATTGTATTGAATGCCAGAGTTGATTATATCATATTGTGATTTTTGATTGATTTTGTACTTTTGGCAGAATGTATAGCATGATTGTTCATCTATGGTTTATAGATTGACGGATAGTCGGAGTGAACTATCCTAATACTGGAGGATATCCAGGAACTGTAGTGCTGGATTTTAGCACTAGTTGACACGATTTATTGTCACTTGTGAATTGTCGTACAATAATATCTATCAGATGAGTATCGAGATAGCCTTATTAGAGATATTGTACAGTGATACCTGTCGATTTCCGGTGTATGGAGATAATATCTCGATGATACCTAAAATTGAATCTGATGGGATAAGAGATGTGACAAAGAACGTGAAGCTGATTTAGAAGGAAAATGAAGACCGCTCAGAATAGGCAGACTAAGTAAGTCAACAGCAGACGATGACTGGTGGTATTTAAAACCAAAGATTGAATATATCTTGGACAAGGATTAACTGATTTGATAGCAGATGCTGATATTGAGTTGTTATGAGCTGTTGATTGATGTATACGGAGGTTGTATAGCCAGTATTTTGTGATTGATTCTATCACGAGTTATTTCGAGTAGTATTATGATATTATACTTCTTGAATGATTATGTCAGTCTAGAATTAGAGATCCGTGAAAGAAAGATATTCCAGAATAAAGACTGTTCCGCTGTTGAAAGTAGAGTATAGTCATCCAGGTATCGAAGAAGCTACCTAGAAGATTGAGTCTAATATGAGGTAGCGATATGCAGAGTCATTACGCAGAGATGGGTTTTATGATTGACTCGGTTATACATTTCTTTCCTTGTCAGACTTGCTATCTAATTTGATTGTCTATGATTTCGGAATGGATTGCCTGTGATTTCGAGGATGAAATCATATCTTAGAGGGGGAGAAATGTAAGGCTCGAGATTTTAATCTGAGATTAATCTGAAATGATTTATGGATTAATTAAGGTAAATATGGATGGAATGGATTAGACCGGGAAAGACGCAAAATATGTGTGAGGGAGGTGCCATTTGCGCACATGCGCGACTTAATGCGCGAGCCATGTGCGATTTGGCCTGAAGATCCCGCGCATATACGCGGAGTAAGATCGCGCATATGCGCGAGGTGATCAGTAGCACAAGTAAGAATTCCAGAGAGTTCGGCGCACATGCGCAACGGAAAGCACGCATATGCGCGATTGGTAGAAGGCACGAGACAGTAGGTCTCGCGCATATGCGCGACTGCGCGCATATGCGCGAGCAGTCCAGTAGCACGGATAAAGATTCCGGCGCATATGCGCGGACTTTGGGCGCGCATATGCACGCGACATGCAGAACAAGAACAAGCCACTTGCCTCTTTTATGTGTGACGTGTATATATATATATATTTATTTATATCCAAGCAATTTCCACAAAATTGAGAAGGGAAGCACCGAGAAAGCTTTACGTGAGATTTGAGATTTACGAGTGATCCGCCCTTCTATTTTTGAATCCGGCTTCAGCACCGAGTTCCTAGCGACGACAGCTACAACTGGACGTAAGTTTTGTTACGTTTTGACATGATTTGAAATTATGATATTGTCAGAATCGAATATGAATCATATATGGTGTTTTTGATACAGTAGACATCGTATATTTGAAGTCAGAATGAAGAACAGACTGTTTATGTATTTGTTGTGATTTTCTGAGTCGATTTGATTGAGAATCGATATCAGATTTATTATCGTTGAGATTATGATTCGTACCGATATTGATTATGAGTGCTGGTACTATATCTGTGATTTTGGGACTGACGGGGTTATAAATATTGTATTATTATGTCGTCGAAACATCCGTAAATTGATATTGATCAGATTCGGTATTGGTTGAGATTGTATTGTGGTACCATATGTCGATTGGCATTGACCAGATTATGTTTTGATTTGTGTATTGATCAGAACATGCTTTGAGTTAAGTGGTATATTGACACGGTGTATTTGATATGGACAGACTTGACTTCGATACTTCGACTTCGTCAGACCGTGAAGATAAAGGTATAAATTAATGTTGAGTTGGGATTGAACAACTCGAGTGAGGTTTGGCTCGAGTTTCCCTAAATAACATACGTTATTGTTTTGCGATAATTGCAATGAATGTATGGAAAATGCTTGTTTTCTTGATTGATAGATATCAGGTATTTGACGAGTGATCTTGTGACAGAAGTGCCTGATAGTAGTGGGATCTCCACGAGCACATTGCACGATGTCACAAGATAGGATATTGGCGATAGGGCCACAGTTCATAACGGTTAGGTCAGGACACTGGATGTTTGGTTATATCGACGTGGATAGAACTGGAGTCTTTTCCATTACTGTTGTCGATATAGGAATACCCACATCTGGAAATCGGGATCCCTAGACTAGGATTGAGTCTAGTCTAAGTCGTGGAGTCACGAGTACGATTGAGTGTTTATATTGAAGCATGTTGGTTATGTTCCTGAATATGGTACATGTTGATTTTGTTAGAGTAGGTGCACGTCGAGCCAAGTTTTGGCCGAGTGTTCACAATGAAACTCTATGTATAAACAGTCTTTATTTTAATAATATTTGAATTTATCATTTTGGCACTTCTTTATCTGCATACCCATGCTAGTTGCATAGATAAAGAAAGCCCTTGAATATACAAATAGTAGAAAGAATATGAGATGCTCATATGATGAGTATCATGAAACTCATATTTGGAATACTGTATATTCTAAACAGTTCCTAGTCGATTCAGCCGCCACTAAGAAGGATATAGGCCGCTCGAGTTCGAGACTAGTATCTGCGATGTGAGTACCATGTTTCATTGGTAGGGGACATTGTGATGTCCGAGCATGCAGATAGGTGCTCCTTGTAGAGTCCACTGAACAACCCTCCATAAAGGACTTTCCAAGTGGTTCTCACTTATCGAGTGGAAACGTCCTAGTTTATGGTTGTACACCATTAGTCCTTATGACCCGGGACAACATTAAGACTCTATGTGCTAGAATTACACTTTGACTTGTTTACCGACTCTCATGGGGTCATCAGGTGGCAAGGTTGGGTGTTCTGTCGAAACATATAGGAGTCGATGCATTGTAGTCGGGGATTCACCGCTTACCTTCAGGTATGGATATCATATGTGTATGTAGTATGAAATCTCTGATCAGAGTATGGTGGTAATTATGAAAGGTGTAAGGACCGTGTATCGTATTATCGTAAATCCTATGTGATTATCGCTAATTAATGAAATTGTCATGTGACTATGTATATGAAGTATATTATGACAATGAATTGAGAAAATACGTATTGGATATGAATTGACGTTGTAAGAGCTCGAGTGGAGAAGCCGGACGCCAATAAGTACAAAACCAAATTTTTGTACAGAACGTGTGGCGCCCGAGCGGTAGAAAATGACCGCCCGAGCGCCACTGTAAGCACAAGATTGTGCTCGGACAGAATTGTGGCGCCCGAGCGGTAGAATGTTACCGCCCGAGCGCCAGGGGAGAAGAACTCGGGCAGAGAGTTCGGCGCCCGAGCGGTAAAGATTTACCGCCCGAGCGCGGTGTATTTTACTCGGGGGACAGAATGTCTCGCGCTCGGGCGCGAGAATTCTACCGCCCGAGCGCAAGAAGCGGTGGAGTGATAAAATCGAGAATTCTGTACATTTTCTTTCATTTTATCCTTACGCCTTCGAGAGTTATCGAGAGAATTTGATTTCTTTCATACGAAATCACCTTGAAATGTGATCCAAACGCGAAACAAAGTATATATCTGGAATCTTCGCGTCGAAAGCTTCCTGTTGAGGCTACATCAATTGGAAACGAAGAATTGAGGTATGTTGCGACCGGGTAACATACGACAGGTATCTGTATTATATGATATATGATTAGATTGATTGGATTGGATTGGAATACGTGTCTATGTGCCTATTTGATGATTTGATGTGACATACATGACATTGGGATTTGAGTATCGATGTATAAAATAAATGTTTTGTTAACACACATCATTTTATGCATACATCGATACATGACATGCACGTTGAGCTATGATCCTTGGATACCCTGATATGATTTGATTGGATTCCGGGGTTTGTGAACACAATCGCTATGCCGGTATTATATGACCCGTAAAGCATAGACAATTGTGGCCCCCTATGATTGGATATGAGATGTGGGATTTGATGGCGCTTCGTCGACGCTATCATACGTGTATTCCCATATCGGCCGGTGTGCCAGCTCGAGCATTGATTTGATTTGATAGCGATTCGATTGATTCTGACATGTGCTCAGTGGATGGGCATTTGACCTTGATACCTCCACGACATACATGCATTGCATACCATATATCATTGTTTAGATATCTGTTGTATATATGATTGGTTGTTCCATACGGAGCTTTGCTCACCCCCAAGGGGGGCTGTTGTTGTCTTTGTGTGTGGACAATGGCAGGTACTCCAGGATATCAGGAGACCGGAGAGGGTACTTCTGGTGGGAGCCACAGCTTGGGCTGAGGTTTTATGTTTATGTCTGATTCCCAGTATATATGTATATGTATCTATATACCGGGGCATGTCCCGAGGATATGAGATGTTTGTATGTGATTGATTACGTGTGGGCGTGTTTATGATTTGAATTTAGATACTATTTTTAGTATTTAAATATCAGAAGGGATATTTTGGGCTCATTGTAAAGAAATTTTAAACCCGTTTTCCGCTGTGATTACTTAACCCTAATCAAATTGTGTTATAATAACGATTAGGAGCTAAGGGCCCCACACAGTAGTGGTATCAGAGCATAGCTGGGAATGCTCTGTTGAGTCTTGTGTACACTTGAATAGGCACAAATGAATTGTGCGTATGTGTTTGACTTATTTGTATTACTTGCTCTTATGTGATTTGATTTGAGTAAGTATCTGATGAGATTGATGATATGAGATGATGAGATTATGAAACTGATATGAAATTGTGATATTCATCTTTTGATTTGTAGATGGATCACACAAATGAAACTGCGAGTAGCAGTACTGAGAGGATTGTTGGGCAATTTGAAGGATTGTCCATGGATGTTGTGATGGCTCGATTCCAGGATCTGAAACCACCGAAGTTCTTTGGCACTGAGAGTGCTGAAAGAGCTGAGGCCTGGCTAAAGGATATCGAGCATTTGTTTAATATTGTTGAGTATTCCAAGGCTCGGAGACTGAAACTTGCTTTATATCAGTTGAAGGACCGAGCTAAATCTTGGTGGGAAGCCGCTGAGATTGGATTGAAAGAGGCTGGGACTGAAGTCACCTGGGATGTCTTCAAGGCCCAATTTCTGGAGCAGTATTCTCCTTCTTCGTATTATACTGCTCAGGAGAATGAATTCAATAATCTGCAGCAGGGAACGATGTCTGTTGCGGAGTATGCTTCGAAGTTTTCTACGTTACTGAAGTATGCACCTCACGTAGCTGGGAATGCGAGGGCAAAATATAACAGGTTTGTAAATGGTTTACATCCTGCTTTGTATACCTATGTTGTTTCTGGATTGCCTACCAGCTACGCAGAGGCAGTTGAATGAGCTAAGGCAGCCGAGGCTGGACTTAGGCGGGGAGGTCCCCAGTATACTCCTCCACCACCAGTGTCAGCTCAGCAGCCTACTTTGAGGCCGAGAGGTAAAAAGTTTAAGAAGACTGGCTCTGCTTCTTCGTCTTCTTCGAGTTCTAGTGGATCCCAGAGAGGGAGTCCTGTGATTGCTCCCTATTGTAGCCATTGTGGGGGTAAACATACTATCGAGCAGTGTCGAGGTATGTTTGGTACTTGTTATCATTGTGGGCAGGAAGGCCATTTCTCTCGAGTATGTCCGAACAGGGGTACGACTTCTGCTCAACCCCAGCCAGGATTTAGAGGTGGCCCTGGTATGACGAGACCTACTGTTCCTGTTCCATCTTTTCAGCAGTCGAATGTCCCATGATATCGAGGACCGGGTGGTCAGAGTGCCCAAGTTCCTCCTCAAGTGATAGTGTATGCCATGACTGAGGATCAGGCAAGAGAAGCTCCTGGTGGTGTGATTGCAGGTATTTGCACGCTTTGCGATTATCCTGCACGTGTTTTATTTGATACAGGAGCATCTCATTCATTCATATCTCATGCATTTGTTGCATCTCACGATATTGAGTGTACCCCGTTGTATGATACTTTGTCGATAGCCACGCCAGCAGGGAAGATTATTTTGTCTGAGAAAGTTGTGCATAATTGTGTATTGATATATGAGGATAATGTGATATTTCTGAATTTGATTGTCCTCCATATGCACGACTTTGATTGTATTGTTGGCATGGATATCTTGATGACGAATCGAGCTACTGTTGATTGTTGTCATGGAGTGGTTCGATTTAGACCGATTGATGGACCCAAGTGGAATTTTTATGGCAAGGGTTCCCAAGCCAAAATTCCATTGGTATCTTCCATGGAAATGTCTCGATTGTTGACTAGCGGAGATGATGGTTATCTTATCTACGCTATTGATATTTCGAAGAAGGAGTCTTCCTTATCTGAGATTCCTGTTGCGAAAGAGTTTCCAGATGTAATTCCCGATGAGATTCCTGATTTTCCTCCTCATCGAGAAGTTGAGTTTGGTATTGATCTTGTGCCGGGGACTGCGCCTATTTCTAAAGCTCCTTATCGCATGGCACCATTGGAATTGAAAGAATTGAAAGAACAATTACATGATCTTCTCGATAAGGGATATATTCGACCGAGTGTATCACCTTGGGGAGCTCCAGTTTTATTTGTTCGAAAGAAAGATGGTACGATGCGAATGTGTATCGACTATAGGCAACTGAATCGGGCTACTGTGAAAAACAAGTACCCACTTCCGCGTATTGATGATTTGTTTGATCAGCTTCAGGGTACTTCTGTTTACTCGAAGATTGATCTTCGTTCTGGGTATCATCAAGTACGAGTTCGAGACGAAGATGTGCCCAAAACTGCTTTTCGTACGAGGTATGGCCACTATGAATTCCTGGTTATGCCTTTTGGTCTTACGAATGCTCCTGCTGTCTTTATGGATTTAATGAATCGTGTCTTCCGTGATTATCTAGACCGATTCGTTATTGTTTTTATTGATGATATTCTTGTGTACTCGAAATCGAAAAAGGAGCATGCTGAACATTTGAGACTGGTACTTCAAACTCTTCGTACTAGTCATTTGTATGCCAAATTGTCCAAATGCGAATTCTGGATGGACAAAGTGGTATTTCTGGGCCACGTCATTTCGAGACATGGCATATCTGTTGATCCTACGAAGGTCGAAGCTGTATTGAATTGGCCGAGACCTACGAATGTTCCTGAGATCCGTAGCTTCATGGGTTTAGCTGGATATTATCGTCGTTTTATTGAAGGGTTTTCAAAAATAGCTAAACCTATTACTCAACTGACACAGAAGAATCAGAGATTCATTTAGTCAGATGAATGTGAAGCTAGCTTTCTTGAATTGAAGACGAGGTTAACCACAGCACCTGTGCTTACTATTCCCTCAGGTACCGGAGGATTTTTGGTCTGTACAGATGCGTCTGGTAAAGGGTTGGGCTGTGTACTGATGCAACATGGCAAAGTGGTTGCTTATGCGTCTCGTCAATTGAAATCTCATGAAACTCGTTATCCTGTTCATGATCTCGAATTGGCCGCCATTGTGTTCGCTTTGAAGATTTGGCGTCATTATTTGTACGGAGAAAAGTTTGTTATATATTCAGATCATAAAAGTCTGAAATATCTATTTTCTCAATCTGATTTGAATATGAGGCAACGCAGGTGGATGGATCTCCTGAAGGATTTTGATTGTGAGATTCAATATCACCCTGGATCGGTGAATGTTACTGCGGATGCCCTGAGCCGTAAAGTTCATGATTCTGTTCTAGCTTCTGTTTGTGTCGCCAAGGTACATGAGGATATTTGTACTTCTGGTTGGACTTTTCACTCGAATTGGAATTCTGTCACTGTTTCAGCATTGCAAATTGAGCCGAATTTGATATCGAAAATACGAAAGGCCCAACGAAGCGATGCTCAGATCCAAAAGTCGAAAGAACTGGTATCTGCTGGACATCAGTATGGATTTCAGATTTCTTCTGATGGTTCTTTACGACTTAATGGTCGGCTGGTAGTTCCTGATGACTCTGATTTGAGATCTGCCCTTCTTCGAGAAGCGCATTGTAGCAAATACAGTATTCACCCTGGAGGTCGGAAGATGTATTTGACATTGAGACCTCAATTCTGGTGGAGACGTATGAAGAAGGACATTGCTGAATTTATTTCGAAATGTCTTGTTTGCCAGCAAGTGAAAACCGAGAGAATGAAACCGGGGGGATTACTCCATAGTCTTGAAATCCCGAAATGGAATTGGGAACATATTGCTATGGATTTTGTGACTCATTTGCCTCGTTCGCCCAGGGGCTGTGATTCTATTTGGGTGATTATTGATCGGCTTTCGAAATCTGCGCATTTTATTCCGTATGAACGGACTTATCCCTATAAGAGAATGGCCCGTTTATACATCGAAAATATTGTGAGACTGCATGGTGTGCCAGTCTCAATTGTATCTGACCGTGATCCCAGATTTGCCTCTAAATTCTGGGGTAGTTTCCAGGAAGCGATGGGTACGCGTTTGGCTATGAGTACTGCTTATCATCCTCAAACTGATGGCCAGACTGAGCGTACGATTCAGACTCTAGAGGATATGTTACGTGCGATTGTGATGGACTTTAGAATGGGATGGCAAGATGCCTTACCATTGGTTGAATTTTCTTATAATAATAGCTTTCAGACGAGTATCGGTATGACACCGTTTGAAGCTCTATATGGGAGACGATGTAGATCACCGTTATCCTGGGATGAGATTGGTGAGAGACATTTGACTGGACCTGAAATGATACAGGGAATGAACGATAAGGTTCAGTTGATTCGGCAGCGGATGAAAGCTGCTCAGGATCGTCAAACGAGTTATGCGAATAAACGACGACGTCCCTTAGAATTCCAGAAAGGTGACGGAGTGTTTTTGAAAATATCTCCCTTTAGAGGCACTATTCGATTTGGCATGCGAGGAAAGTTATCTCCTCGATATGTTGGTCCATACGAGATTCTTGATCGAGTTGGTGATCTTGCGTATCGATTGGCATTGCCACCAGCTCTATCTGCCATTCACGATGTGTTTCATGTTTCTATGCTGAGAAAATATGAACCGGATCCATCACATATACTTGCACCTGATGAGGTTGAACTGGATCCTTCTCTTTCCTCTGTTGAACAACCTGTTCGCATTATGGATCGAAAGGAAAAGATATTGAGAAACAAATCGATTCCGCTAGTTCGAGTGCAATGGACACAGCATGGTGTTGAAGAATCAACGTGGGAGTTAGAAAGCAAAATGCGAGATACATATCCGCATTTATTTGATACTGATCCATCTGTTCCATTGTACTCTATGTATTCGGATCCCTATTCTGATTTTAGTTTTGATATGTACTATAACTGGTGACATATGTATGTTTACCAATGTTATGTATATAGAAATGTTTGAGATTTCGAGGACGAAATCTTTTAAGAGGGGGAGAAATGTAAGGACTGTGTATCGTATTATCGTAAATCCTATGTGATTATCGCTAATTAATGAAATTGTCATGTGACTATGTATATGAAGTATATTATGACAATGAATTGAGAAAATACGTATTGGATATGAATTGACATTGTAAGAGCTCGAGTGGAGAAGCCAGACGCCAATAAGTACAAAACCAAATTTTTGTACAGAACGTGTGGCGCCCGAGCGGTAGAAAATGACCGCCCGAGCGCCACTGTAAGCACAAGATTGTGCTCGGACAGAATTGTGGCGCCCGAGCGGTAGAATGTTACCGCCCGAGCGCCAGGGGAGAAGAACTCGGGCAGAGAGTTCGGCGCCCGAGCGATAAAGATTTACCGCCCGAGCGCGGTGTATTTTACTCGGGGGACAGAATGTCTCGCGCTCGGGCGCGAGAATTCTACCGCCCGAGCGCGAGAAGCGGTGGAGTGATAAAATCGAGAATTCTGTACGTTTTCTTTCATTTTATCCTTACGCCTTCGAGAGTTATCGAGAGAATTTGATTTCTTTCATACGAAATCACCTTGAAATGTGATCCAAACGCGAAACAAAGTATATATCTGGAATCCTCGCGTCGAAAGCTTCCTGTTGAGGCTACATCAATTGAAAACGAAGAATTGAGGTATGTTGCGACCGGGTAACATACGACAGGTATCTGTATTATATGATATATGATTAGATTGATTGGATTGGATTGGAATACGTGTCTATGTGCCTATTTGATGATTTGATGTGGCATACATGACATTGAGATTTGAGTATCGATGTATAAAATAAATTTTTTTTTAACACACATCATTTTATGCATACATCGATACATGACATGCACGTTGAGCTATGATCCTTGGATACCCTGATATGATTTGATTGGATTCCGGGGTTTGTGAACACAATCGCTATGCCGGTATTATATGACCCGTAAAGCATAGACAATTGTGGCCCCCTATGATTGGATATGAGATGTGGGATTTGATGGCGCTTCGTCGACGCTATCATACGTGTATTCCCATATCGGCCGGTGTGCCAGCTCGAGCATTGATTTGATTTGATAGCGATTCGATTGATTCTGACATGTGCTCAGTGGATGGGCATTTGACCTGATACCTCCACGACATACATGCATTGCATACCATATATCATTGTTTATATATTTGTGGTATATATGATTGGTTGTTCCATACGGAGCTTTGCTCACCCCCAAGGGGGGCTGTTGTTGTCTTTGTGTGTGGACAATGGCAGGTACTCCAGGATATCAGGAGACCGGAGAGGGTACTTCTGGTGGGAGCCACAGCTTGGGCTGAGGTTTTATGTTTATGTCTGATTCCCAGTATATATGTATATGTATCTATATACCGGGGCATGTCCCGAGGATATGAGATGTTTGTATGTGATTGATTACGTGTGGGCGTGTTTATGATTTGAATTTAGATACTATTTTTAGTATTTAAATATCAGAAGGGATATTTTGGGCTCATTGTAAAGAAATTTTAAACCCGTTTTCCGCTGTGATTACTTAACCCTAATCAAATTGTGTTATAATAATGTTACGCCTTAAACGCATACAAATCTCGAGGATGAGATTAATGTTTTTAATGCTGTAACATATCCCAAAGTTTTTGTTTTGATGATACCAAAACTTGGATTAAAAATGTACTAATGTTTTATATTGAGGCATGCAGGAAATTAAGAACAGGTTACGTTCGGAAGATCCGACATTCGGTTCGGACGGTCCGAAATTGTGCAATTCAGAAGCAAAATAGAAGCTGTTCGGAAGCTGCGAGGAGAGCGTTCGGACGTTCCGAAGACGTGATCGGACGTTCCGAACACAAGCAATCAAATCACTTCAATGCGGAGACAAATTGATATGACTGATTGATCGAGTAAGATTTCGGACGCTACGAAGGACATTTCGGACGCTACGAAGTGTTGAAGATTTCAAATCTCCGGAAACGCGGGAATGTTCGGACGGTACGAACTGGAGTTCGGACCTTCCGAAGCTGTGCATAGACGGTCTGAAAGAACTGTTCGGAAGCAACGAAGTTTGATCGGTTCCTCCGAAGCATATGTTCGGACCCTACGAAGTCAAGAACGGACGATCCGAAGTCATCCCAAAATTACGGAAATTGATTTCAATCACATCGGACGTTCCGAAGCATAAACAGAAGATCCGAACCTTGGCGTTCAAGACTAGTATAAATAGGCCTTTGAGGATGCATTTTCAATCATCCCACTCCACTCTCTTGTCTCTTACAAAGCTTTCTACTATCTCTTGTGTGCGTTGATTAAAAGAGTTGTAATATCAAAAGAGTTGTAGAAAAAGAGTGAAATTAATACTCTCGAGTGGGTTGTAAAGTTCGTGGCTATCCTTGGAGCCCTCAAGGCCAAGTAGACGCATCGAGGCGTGGTTGTAAAAGCTAGCTTGGAGCTCCTAAAGCCAAGTCGATATAGTGATACCTCGATCCTCATCGAGAAGGGGAGACGTAGACGATTCTTCGTCGAACTTCCATAAACA
Organism: Primulina eburnea; assembly: GCF_022965805.1. Lineage (NCBI taxonomy): Eukaryota > Viridiplantae > Streptophyta > Magnoliopsida > Lamiales > Gesneriaceae > Primulina > Primulina eburnea. The sequence goes on along the minus strand of NC_133107.1, from coordinate 32,142,459 downwards.
TCTCTATCCCTCTTTACTTTACGCATTTACTTTACTACGCACTTATTTTACGCACTTACTTTACGCATTCATTTTATTTGTGATTGTCCCTCAAGTCTTCCGCTTGCAATTTTTGCAAACTCGTTTTAAAAACGCTAAAGGGCCTAAAAGAACCTATTCACCCCCCCTTTAGGTTCTTCAAGTGGTATCAGAGCAAGGTTTTTCAAAATCTTTTAAAATGGCCAATCTAGCAAGCGAGTATGCCCAAGGACAATCCACAAATCGTCCCCCTCTTTTCAATGGTACAAATTACGGATATTGGAAAAATAGAATATCTCTATACATCCAATCCGTCGATTACGACCTTTGGAAAATAACGGTGAAAGGTCCCTATATCCCCATGAAAACGGTGGATAATAAGGAAATTCCTAAGGGAATGGATGACTTCACCAAGGACGATATGAAACTTATCTCTCAAAATGCTAAAGCTATGAATATTCTTCATTGTTCTCTAGATATGAATGAATACAACCGAATCTCGGCTTGTACCTCCGCCAAAGAGATTTGGGACAAATTGGAGATTTGCCACGAGGGAACCAATCAAGTCAAAGAAACGAAGATAGACCTTCTCCAACTCAAGTACGAGACCTTTGAGATGGAACCCAAGGAGGATATCGACACCATGTTCCGGCGGCTCACCCAAATCATCAACGAGCTTGCCCAACTTGGTGAGAACTACCCAACTAAACAAGTGTGGAGGAGAGCCCTTCGAGCATTACCGGCGGAATGGGATGCAAAGCGCACGGCTATCATTGAATCCAACAAGGGAGATGCGGCATCCTACGACCTTGATCAACTTCATGGGACCCTAAAGACCCATGAACTTGAAGTATCTACCCGGAAGGAGACAAAGAAAGATGACGACAAAGTAAAGGCGAAAGGGATCGCCTTGACCAGTCAACTTGAAGATAGCGACGATGAAGAAATGGCACTCCTCACTAGAAAGTTCAAAAGATTCATGCGGAGTTCCAACTTCAACAAGAAAGACAAAAAGTTTGAGAAGGAAGTGACCTGCTACAACTGTCAACAAAAGGGTCACTATGCAAACGAGTGTCCCTCCAAGAAGAAGGCCGGCAAAGACAAGAAAAAGGCCCTTCTAGCCACGTGGAGCGACAGCGACAACGAAGAGGAGTCTACCCTATGCTTCATGGCGAAGGAAGATCATCTGACCGACTCGGATGACGACGAGGTACCCTCTTACGATGAATTACTCTCCGCTTACACTAGTATGTACAATAAGGCTAAGTCACTTAGAAATGAGAATAAGCAACTTAAAACTGAACTAGAAGCTAGGATGCATGACAACACTAAGCTCAAGACAAACCTAAGAGACTTAGAGAAAGCCTTCAACAAGTTCAATGTGAGTAGCGGTAAACTAGAAAACCTCTTGAGCATGCAAAGGTGTAACTTCGACAAAGGAGGTCTAGGATATGAAAAGAAATCAGTCAACTTCGCTAGTCTTATCGCAAAGGCAAAACCAAGAACACCACCAACATGCACTTACTGTTGTAAGATAGGCCACATAAGACCTAAATGCAAGAAACTTAGACACCAACACAACAAGAATAGTTATTGGAAATGGATCCCCAAATCCCCAACTACTACTAACCCCAAAGGACCCAAAGAAACGGGTACCAACTATCAAACTGTATCTCAACCTTGTAGGGACAAAGGGGAGACAAGTCATCGAGCACTTGGTATCTTGACAGTGGATGCTCTCGACACATGACGGGAGAAAAGAAGCTGCTACAATCCATTCGACCAAAAGAAAAGGGATCGGTGACCTTCGGAGACAACAGCAAAGGGATCATAGAAGGCATCGGCTCAATAGGTATATCTAACTCTACTATTATTGATGATGTACTTCTTGTGAAAGGGCTTAAACATAACCTCCTAAGCATTAGTCAATTGTGCGATAGGGGTTATGAAGTCAAATTCACACCACACGATTGCACTGTATCACTCACAACTGACAAAACCATTAGTTTCAAAGGTTATAGAAGTGAAAATGTTTACAAGGTCGATTTAAAGATTTCATCTTTTTCAAAAATAAAAAGCCTTGTAACATTAAATGTTGATGACAACATTCTTTGGCATAGACGACTTGGTCATGTTGGGATGAGCACCATAGAAAAACTTTTAAAACTTGACCTAGTTTCCGGAATGCCAAAGCTGAATTTAAAATTAGATTCTTTTTGTGATGCTTGTCAACTTGGTAAACACACAAAGGAATCTTTCAAAAATAAAAATTTTGTATCCACTTCTATGCCCCTTGAATTACTTCACCTAGATTTATGTGGTCCCTCGAGGACAACTAGTCTAGGAGGAAAATCTTATGCTTTTGTCATTGTAGATGATTTTTCACGTTTTACTTGGACATTGTTTTTAGCCCACAAAAATGATGCCTTTGATCATTTCAAAATTTTTGTCAAAAAGGTTGAAAATGAGAAAAATCTTTTGATCAAACAAATCCGTAGTGACCACGGAACGGAATTTCAAAATGAAAATTTTTCAATTTTTTGTCAAAGCAAAGGCATTGGTCACAACTTTTCTTGTCCTAGAACTCCTCAACAAAACGGTGTCGTTGAGAGGAAGAATAGGACCCTAGTAGAGATTGCAAGGACCATGCTATGTGAGCATTCTCTACCAAAATATTTTTGGGCTGAAGCAATGAGTTCTGCTTGTTACATCATCAATCGCGTATCAATAAGGCCAATTCTCAAGAAAACTCCATACGAACTATGGAGAGGGAGAAAGCCTAACATTTCTTACTTCCGCGCTTTTGGATCTAAATGCTTCATCCACAACAATGGTAAGGACAACCTGGGTAAGTTCGATGCTAAATCGGACAAAGGTATCTTTCTTGGTTACTCTACTTCTAGCAAAGCATATAGAGTCTTTAATAAACGTACTTTACTAGTTGAAGAATCTATTCATGTTATATTTGATGAAACTAACCCTTGCTTGCCTAGAACTGTTGTTTCTGATGATGATGATATAGATATCCTTGGCGAAAAGTTGGAGTCCACAAGCCTAGATGATGTTCCTAAAGATCAAGAGGACGCACCTCTTCCGAAGGAGTGGACTACACACAAGGATCATCCCATGGACCTCATCATTGGAAGCCCATCGAAGGGAGTATCTACTCGCTCTTCTAATATGTGCAATTATCTTGCTTTTCTTTCTCACATAGAGCCTAAGAACATAGAAGAAGCTTTACTTGATGATTCTTGGATTATTGCTATGCAAGATGAACTAAATGAATTTAGAAGGAATAAAGTTTGGAATCTTGTACCTAGACCCACTGATAGACCTGTCATAGGAACTAAATGGGTATTTAGGAACAAGTTAGATGAGCATGGTACAATCACTAGAAATAAAGCTAGGCTAGTAGCTAAAGGATATAGTCAAGAAGAGGGAATTGATTATGATGAGACTTATGCCCCTGTTGCTAGACTAGAATCCATTCGCATGCTACTTGCTTTTGCTTGCTCTAGAGACTTTAAATTGTTTCAAATGGATGTTAAAAGTGCTTTTCTTAATGGTGATTTGAAAGAAGAAGTGTATGTTGAGCAACCTATTGGTTTTGAAAATGTGCACTTATCTGATTATGTGTATAAACTTGATAAGGCTTTGTATGGTTTGAAACAAGCTCCTAGAGCTTGGTATGAGAAATTATCTACCTTTTTGCTGTCTAATGGTTTTTGTAGGGGTAAAGTTGATATTACCTTATTTACCTTGACTAAAAATAATGATTTGCTGATAGTACAAATATATGTAGATGATATTATTTTTGGTGCTACTAATGAACACTTGTGTAGAGATTTTTCTAAGCTTATGCAGGATCACTTTGAGATGAGCATGATGGGCGAACTCAACTACTTCCTTGGTCTCCAAATCAAGCAATGCAAGGATGGTTTCTTTGTCAACCAAGGAAAGTACATCAAGGAGATGCTAAAAAAGTTTGGGATGGAGTCTTCCAAAGCCTCATCCACACCTATGAGCACGACAGTCAGACTCGACAAAGATGAGGGAGGTAAACCTGTTGACCAAAAGTTATTTCGTAGCATGATTGGCTCCCTACTCTATGCGACTGCTAGTAGACCTGACATTATGTTTAGTGTTTGCTTGTGTGCACGATTTCAATCATGTCCAAAGGAATCACACTTATTCGCCTTAAAACGCATTTTCAAATATCTTTCAAATACTCCAAATCTCGGATTATGGTATTCTAAGAACTCATTTTTCGATTTAAAAGCTTACTGTGATGCCGACTTTGGAGGATATAAGGTGGATAGAAAGAGCACTAGTGGAACTTGTTTCTTTTTGGGAAATTGCTTGGTGTCATGGTTTTCTAAAAAGCAAAACTGTGTTGCACTTTCAACGACCGAGGCCGAGTATATGGCTGCCGGTAGTTGTTGTGCACAAATTCTTTGGATGAAGTATCAATTACTCGACTATGGTGTTACTTTTTCAAAAATTCCAATCTTTTGTGATAATACAAGCACCATATGTCTAACAAAGAATCCAGTTCAACATTCTCGTACTAAACATATTGACATTCGACATCATTTCATTCGTGATCACATTGAGCAAAATGATGTTGAACTTCACTATGTTGACACCAAGAATCAAATTGCTGATATTTTTACAAAACCACTAGATGAATCTACTTTTACTCGTTTGCGTGGTGAACTTGGCATGATTGAGTTGTAAACACTAGTCGAATACTCTCGTACATATTTGTTAAATTGAGGGGGAGTATTATTAATGTGAGCATTATAATGTCGGATAATACAAATTAATTGTATTTATCCATAATTATGGCTCAACATTCATTTATGTGCTAAATATTTTAAATTTTAGGTGTTCCTCATCTTGGCTACTTCGGAATCACCGCTCCTATTCGGATGCTCCGTTTCACCTCGGATCCACCGAACGTGTTCGGATCGTCCGAACCTGACTATAGGTTCCAGAACCTCCGATTCCCTCTTCGGACCATCTGAACACACATCGGATCGTCCGAACTCCGATGTCATTTAATGTTCGCGCCTTCCCATGCCTGATTGTCAGACTTCGGACCCTCCGTTTACGCTTCGTAGCCTCCGTTGTATGATCGGATTGTCCGATTGTGAATCGGATCGTCCGAACTGATAGCCAGATAACCGTTCCGTTCAAATTCCGGACCTTCCGAACTCATGTTCGGACCGTCCGAACATGGCCTATAAATAGGCGTTCGGATCCTCTGATTTACTTGCTCATTCACTCCTTTCTTTCTTTCCCCACACAAAACACTCACTACTCACTATGCCTCCGCGCCGTAACGTAGCTGGCCGAAATGTTCGCCCTCGTCACGGTGCCTTTCATCATGATCTTACCCAACCACCCAATCCTCGTCCTACCCCACCTGAATTCGAAACCCGTAACATTCTGCCTGGTCGTACCCTTCACACCGAATACCTCCTTGCAAATTCCTTTACGTTGATTACTCTTATTGAGTCTCAACGTTGGGGAAACTTCTTTCTACCTTCCGTACCCGATCTCATCTACCCCTCTCTCATACATCAGTTCTATGCGAACTTTTCCTTAGTTCTTGGTGGTGATGACACTCGTGTTGTTACCATTGTTCAGGGTCGGTTCATTTCTTTTTCTACCGCCGACCTCTCCACTTGGTTCGATCTTCCTCGAGACGGACCGAGTGAGTTCTTTTCTCAGTCTTGGACTGAGAATGACCCTACTTTTGATCGAGTCACTGCCTTGACCACCATCTTCGGTCGTCCGCCTACTCCTGCCGATGACCGTCCTCATGCGAAGGACCTTCCTCCTCAGCTTCAGCTTGTTCTGAAGCTCATCACTTCTTCTATTGTTCCTCGCAGTGGAGACCTCTCCACTTGCAAATATCTCGATCTGTACATTCTCTATTATTTAGTCTCCCAGCGTCCTTTTAAACTTCCCCGTTTTCTTATGTACGCCATGGAGTACGCGGCTTCTTCTACTCGCGTCTCTTTTCCATTTGGCCGGTTCATTAACCGGATTCTAGCCCATCTGGGCATTGACTTTACAGATGAAGAATCCTTATCTATTTCTCCTCGCGAGACTATCGACCATGATACTGTTGTTAAGATGGGACTCTCTTGGAATCCCGTCTTATCCTCTTGGGTCATCGACAAGGATCGCATCTTTGCGTCCTATCGTCCGACCGAACACTTTCATGTTCCCTTCGGTCTCCTTCCTCCTCACGTTCAGACGAGAGGATTTCCCGCTGGTCCCCCTACTACGGGTACCACTCCTACCCCTTCGGTTGATATTCCCTCTTCATCCCATCAGCGTGTTCCCGACCCTATTAGCACTCCTTTGATGACCATGGATGACCTTCCTCATGGCTTCACTCCGCCTGCTCCCTCTGGACCCTACGATCGGATTTTCGAGTATCTCGAGCGATTGGAGACTCGTTTCGACACTCGTTTTTCTTTTTTAGAGTCTACCTTAGAGCGCCATCATACCGAGACTTCTTCGCGTCTGGATTCCATCGAGGCTGAGATGAGGAGACATAGAGAGTCGCGGGATGCGGATTCTTAGATTATGTTTTTGTTATTTTTGTTTATTTTATCTTTATGCATCATTGTATAAAAGACTTGCATTTATTAGTGGATATTTTACCTGTTTATTTGTCTCTCTTTATGCTTATGTCTTTTTGCTTATCACAAAAAGGGGGAGAATTTATTTGGTTAAAATTGCTGTTAATTGGTTATTAAATAAATTCGCCTTAATTCAACCTCTTAGACTTGTTATTTGATTAAGGGGGAGTTATTTAATAACCATTTCGATTATGTTGATTATTGTTATCTCATTTTTTAACCAAGTTTTGTGATCATCAAAAAGGGGGAGATTGTTACGCCTTAAACGCATACAAATCTCGAGGATGAGATTAATGTTTTTAATGCTGTAACATATCCCAAAGTTTTTGTTTTGATGATACCAAAACTTGGATTAAAAATGTACTAATGTTTTATATTGAGGCATGCAGGAAATTAAGAACAGGTTACGTTCGGAAGATCCGACATTCGGTTCGGACGGTCCGAAATTGTGCAATTCAGAAGCAAAATAGAAGCTGTTCGGAAGCTGCGAGGAGAGCGTTCGGACGTTCCGAAGACGTGATCGGACGTTCCGAACACAAGCAATCAAATCACTTCAATGCGGAGACAAATTGATATGACTGATTGATCGAGTAAGATTTCGGACGCTACGAAGGACATTTCGGACGCTACGAAGTGTTGAAGATTTCAAATCTCCGGAAACGCGGGAATGTTCGGACGGTACGAACTGGAGTTCGGACCTTCCGAAGCTGTGCATAGACGGTCTGAAAGAACTGTTCGGAAGCAACGAAGTTTGATCGGTTCCTCCGAAGCATATGTTCGGACCCTACGAAGTCAAGAACGGACGATCCGAAGTCATCCCAAAATTACGGAAATTGATTTCAATCACATCGGACGTTCCGAAGCATAAACAGAAGATCCGAACCTTGGCGTTCAAGACTAGTATAAATAGGCCTTTGAGGATGCATTTTCAATCATCCCACTCCACTCTCTTGTCTCTTACAAAGCTTTCTACTATCTCTTGTGTGCGTTGATTAAAAGAGTTGTAATATCAAAAGAGTTGTAGAAAAAGAGTGAAATTAATACTCTCGAGTGGGTTGTAAAGTTCGTGGCTATCCTTGGAGCCCTCAAGGCCAAGTAGACGCATCGAGGCGTGGTTGTAAAAGCTAGCTTGGAGCTCCTAAAGCCAAGTCGATATAGTGATACCTCGATCCTCATCGAGAAGGGGAGACGTAGACGATTCTTCGTCGAACTTCCATAAACATCTCTATCCCTCTTTACTTTACGCATTTACTTTACTACGCACTTATTTTACGCACTTACTTTACGCATTCATTTTATTTGTGATTGTCCCTCAAGTCTTCCGCTTGCAATTTTTGCAAACTCGTTTTAAAAACGCTAAAGGGCCTAAAAGAACCTATTCACCCCCCCTTTAGGTTCTTCAAATAACGATTAGGAGCTAAGGGCCCCACAAAAGAGGTTTCATAGATTACACCATCGATGCAACTACAACATGACACATAGTATCGATTCATTGACAACTCTCGATATACCAATGGTTGTCGAATCGGTCGGGATATATGAGTTGAAAGGACCGTACTGTACGCTAACCATAATTGAATGGTTCTTGCAGGCACTATCATTTGATACCTAGGGAATCATGTAAGCGATGCTGCTAGGCGTTTAACATGATTGGTTGGGTACTATCAGACTTGAGTTCTGACGTTTTTGTTATCAAGGAGTTGATAAGTAAGAATGTAGCAATTGGGGTATGCTCATATAAGGACATGTTTAGTCCGAATCACATGGAGATGTGAACCCACGGCTAGTTGTATCAACGAACCATTAAGGGCCACACAAGTACTAGATTTCTAGATCCCCTTGAGAAGTAAAATAGTTCAATGTGTTGAACGGCTTATAAAGGAGTTTATAAGCGTAAGGAAAAATAGAAGTATGACTTCTATGAGAGAAATGTAATTTTTAATTTATGAATGTGTTCCTAAATTAAAAGTTGGCCAAATAAATAATGTATTTGAAAATTGTGATTTTCAGAAACGTTATTATGGACTAAATTAAATTAATTCAAATATTGAATTAATTTAACACTAGTGGACTTAGTAGAGTCCAAATAATTAAATTAATTCAAGTGTTGAATTAATTAAATTATATTGGGTCTTGTAGAGCCCAATATTAAAATAATGGTTCAACTAGTGACTTGAGTAAATTCAAGTAATGTTTAATTAGTCTCAAATTTGTTTGAGATAATTAAATTAAGTCCATGGATTTTTAATTGTTAAAAATCAAATAAAAATGCATGCATGGGAGGTGAAGAGTTGGGAGACAACTTTTTGTTTAACCAAGGCATGGCATGCAAAATTTGGACACTACTTTTCCCACAACCAAGACAACTCATTCATTCTTTCCCTCCCCTAGCCTTGGCCGAAATTTTGATCCTTATTCTCTCATTTTTATGTTCTTCAATTGTTGGAGAAAACACTTACTTCTCAAAGAAAAATCCTCATATTTTTCTAGTGCAAAATTTGAGGGGATCTGCCTAGTTGGTGGTGGGCCTAATTTTGAAGGAAGGAAGCTTGTAGATTGTCTTGCCTTTGAAGAGCCAAGTTGTTTACAACTTGGTTGGAGCCATCATCAACCTCAAGAGGTTGATAGGTATAATTTCTTAACACCCTACGTATGAAAAATGTGTTTTTGTATATGCTACAACACTAGTACATGTGGTGTTCAATTTTTCTTATAAAATTTTCGGTTTTCTTGCTTGAAAACATTTTTGTTGCTTCTGTTGGCATTTGAACACCCTAAAATCGATCCCTTTCAGATTTATGTTCCTGATGATGGTAAATGTTTAGAATAGGATTTATTCTTGAATTTTTCTTATAAAATTTTCGGTTTTCTTGCTTGAAAACATTTTTGTTGCTTCTGTTGGCATTTGAACACCCTAAAATCGATCCCTTTCAGATTTATGTTCCTGATGATGGTAAATGTTTAGAATAGGATTTATTCTTGATATGGATTTATAATCTGATTTGGATACATGTTATGAATGTCTGTTATATGCGTTTATATTGATTATATTATTGCATGTATACATGATTTATACTGAGAATGTAATTCTCACCGGAGTTATCCGGCTGTTGTCTTGTTTGTATGTGTGCATGGTAACAGGTAGGATAGGATCAGGGTCAAGAAGAGAACGAGGCTGGACTAGATAGCGTGGAGATCCGGACTTCGAAGCAACATAGTATTCAGCACTGACATATAGCTGAACCTAGTGAACTCTTGTAGATAACACAAGATTTGTATTTTTATGTTTAATATGTAATTTGAAGTAAATTACATTACGTTTCCGCTTTGTATTTTAAAAAAAATTTAGACCCTGTTTATTATAATTGATTAAATAATTCCTAAGAATGATTAAAATTGGAATTAGCGTCCGGGTCCCCACAATAGTACACTTTATTACATTGGTCATATATTTATATCTGAAACATTTTATGTGGTAAAGTTTTTCAGTACAATAAAATGTAAGCCCAACACTTGTTGGCCATCACACAAAACGCCCTAGTTTGTGTACCATGTAAGTCCACAAATGTGACATTCACAAAAACCCAACCATCTCAGCAAAATGAAAGGACAAGAATGTGGCATTCATTCACCAAATCTTGACCAGCTCGGCACCATGTAAGTCCACGAATGTGTCATTCACAACATCCTGATCAGCTCAACAAAATGTATGCCCACAAATGTGGCATTTATTCACAAAATCCCGACCAGCTATGCACCACGTAAGTCCACAAATGTGGCATTAGAAAAAACCCAACCAGCTCGGAAAAATGTGATCCCACAAATGTGGTATTCATTCATAAAAGCTAGACAAGCTCGACAAAATGTAAGCTCACAAATGTGGTATTCATTCACAAAATCCCGACCAGCTCCACACCATGTAATTCTACAAATTTTGCATTCACAAAAACCCAACCAGTTTGGAAAAATATAAGCCCACGAATGACCCCATTCACCGAAGTCCGACCATTTCGGGACTTATAAGTCCAATAGACTTTGGCAATTAACAAAATCTCGACTATGTAGGCAAAATGTAAGACCATGAATGTGGCATTTAACAAAGCCCGACCATCTCCACACTTATAAGGTCAATGAACTTTGGCAATTCACAAAACCCCGACTAGCTTAGCACTAGTAAATCCATGAATGTGGCATTCACAAACAAGCCCGCCCTCGCAGTCGAAAACATTAAGGGGATTCTTAATCAATAGCTCTTAATTTGAGTTCGGGTTATAGTAAATTATGTTTCAAAATTCTTCATCCAAGTTTGAGTTTTGGCATGTTCTTCTACACAAAAATTTATTGAAGTATAACTTTCGATGAGCCCAGATAACCATCATTTCAGTTTATTATTTAGCCAAATCTCAGTTTCAAGTTACAAGGTCTTGGACAGCCATCCTGCTTGGGCTCTCAGTCTATTAGCTATCCAAGACTTGGTTTCAAGTCATAAGGGATCAGACAGCCATTCTTCTCGAGCCCTTAGTTTATTACTTAGACAAATCTTGGTTTCAAGTTATAAGGTATCGAACAACCATCCTACTCGGGCTCTCTGTCTATTACTTAGCCAAACTAGGTTTCAAGTTATAAAGGCTCGGTTCGGGGCTCTCTTCTATGGGCTCGGATGGCCCCGACTCTTTAATTTGAAAAGAGGGTACGTCCAGAAATTCTATTAACTTTTTTATATCATACTCATCAGGTTAAGACATCTTTAAACCTTAGATAAGGTTGAGAAAAATTATTGTAGGGAGGTCGGATGATAAGTGTTCATAATGACATTGGCATGTTGGGCAAGAACTCAAAAATTCAACAGAGTAATGGCTCCAATGAAATAAGAGTGAAAATGAAGGTATAAAAATTCCTGTTTATACTCGAAGGAGTCTCATGCCCGATCGAAATGAAACCAATGGTCCGGATTTGTAGGGGCAAATGTACGGACGTCTCTGGAATCGAACTATCAGACGATCTCGGCCGTTCCTCTGTGTAGTAGCATATGGGTCAAAATCTAAACCATCCATTATGCCGACTAGGATGGAACAAACACACAACAAGCACAAATCACATAATAATTAGAGCTCGGGATTATTAGTCTAAAATGGATGGGAGAGCTCGGGATTATTAGTCTAAAATGCACAAATGACACAACAAGCCTGACGAGATTATTAGTCTAAAATGCATGCTTCTTTTAGACTAAATGGGGAGAGGTTCTATTGATGCCCTATAAAAGTTCCACACCTATAAGGATCCAAGCCCTTCTCTAAAATCGACAGGCCCCATTAATAACCAGGGGTCTAAAAAGTCTGAGCCCATAGTCTCAATCAGCACTAATATATAACACTTTTTTATTTACATTCTTAATCAAAGCACTGACTTAGGCATCGGAGAAGTCACGTCGAAAACATCTCTGGAGTCCTCTAACCCTATTTTTCAGCACAAACCCGACTCCAAAAAGTTTGGAAGATTTGAAGACTCTTTAACCAGACCGAACCCAAGGTAAAATTTTTGTATCATCAGAATATTTACGTTTTTGTGATTTAACAAGTTTGTTGATCCAATGGATACTATAGATCTTACCTTGTGACGAATTGTGTCTTAAAATACTATTACCTTAATATTTGAGGAAAATATTTAAAATTTTCTTATCAAATAATTGGTTGTAAATATAACTCGTAAAATAAATCATAATATCAAACCTCCATCTTTTGAAAACCGCAACCAAAAATCCAAGTTAAAAAAACATCCACCATACTTTGAAAAAGTCTAACATAATATAAAGGTTCGGCATACTAGTCACAAAAATCAGTGCAATAAAAGAATAGTAATTATTTTTAAAAATGTGCATAATAAAACTCGTGAACTACAAGGTCCTCGGGTTTTCACTGCAACTAGCCTGAGCCTGCTCACTGGTAACCGCCTCGCATCTCCTCAACTACATCATCTGGATCGATCAAGTCTAGTGAGTCTAATAACTCGGCATGCATAAACTGTAAATAACGAATAATACGTAGTAAAAATCCATGCAATTTAAATTTAGCTCGTACATAAAATATTATAAGCATCAATATATATAATTCGACTTTCCTGCATAACCAATTTCATAAAAATCATAAAATCATATTTTCATACTTGTCATGCATAGTCGTAAACGTAAATAACTTTGCGTAGAGTTATGTTCAATGCAAGCGTCCATAAATATAAATCGTTTGATCAAACTAAATCACAGTACTAGGCCGATAGGGATCATCACAGCCCTTGAGCCGGATGTCTACTCCCTATCATAACATAATCCTCCAAAAAGGTTGGAGAGGTCCCCGGACACGTTCTCCCACTTCCTAACCCGTAACAAAATTTGACCACAAGACAAATCACATAGCTCAAAATAATTATTTTGTGATACATATTTATGAACATCTTGGACTTCGTTGGAACGCCCTGAACATGCTGCCAAAACCTCAATATTTAACTAACCAAACATAGTCTCGAAGATGCACTCGGACACGTACCATTCTCGAATTAAATAAAATAGCTTACGACCTATTAAATGACTCGGGACTCCAACCGTACTTAGCCAACATCCTAACCTATTGTCCAAGACCCTAAACCAACCCCAAACCATGACCAAGACCCCAAAAAGTTGAACAACAGCCTATCCATGAAACAGCCCCCTTTAGGTGCACTGTGAAACATATAAGCTTCTCACAACTTCACGCCTTAACCAATGCGAACCAAACCCAAACCAGGCTTTAGACCCAACTTTTAGACACCATTTAAGCCCCTGGTTGAGCCATTTCCAGCCCAGACCCGTAGCCCAGACCCTAACCAAGCCACAGCCGTGCAGCTCCCTCACATGCGCCCAAACTGTGGACAGCTGAACGTTTCTGGTTCCAGCAACCTAGCTGCGACTCTAGAACATGAACCATCATTAAACGGCTCATCCTAGAACCCTAAGCGCCCTGGTCGAGCCATATGCTGAACCTCAAGATCAAACGCCTACAGCCCCTTACATGCACCTCAATTATGTTCAGCTGTAGTTTTCTAGTTCCAGCGCTTTTCCTGGCCAGCCACAACGTGAACCAAAAAACGTATGTTCACCCTAGGACCATAACCCACATCCCTAACCATAGCCATGTGCCCCGAACCAGGCCTTGCATGGAACCATGCGACCGAACCATGAACAACGCCCAAACAAGAATATGACAACTTCTTCACTCCTATAACCCTCACGCGTGGCCAGCCTAGAACCCTACCAAGCCGGACCTTACTAGCAACCTAGGACTCAGCCTTGAACCTAGTCATCGGCCTCAGCTTGTCCCAGGAAGTCCATCCGAGGTACACCACAATTTTGGAAGAAAAAGTGACCAAGCATGCACAAATGTCCAAAATCTTTTTAATTATGTTTTAATTCATATGCAGCCATATAAAATTGTTTCTCATACACTTTTATCATCAAATATCAATATATATCATGATCTATGCATTAAAGAAGGGTTTATATATGCCTTCGCATTAAAACACACGAAATATCGACAAACAAACACGTGGGAAAATAGAGGCCCAACGGAGATGGTTTGCTACATATGATGGCTTTAAAATTTGCCAACTTATCAAGGAAGATGGTGGGAGTGATCGGCTGAAGCCTCTGATGGAAGAAGGGCAAATATTGTCCTCCTACCCTACATGCAACTCTCGGCCGCTACTGTGTGTGTTTGTGCTTTACGTGGGTTTGAAAGTGTATTAGGGTAGGTTTCTTTTATATGTTACTTAGGAAATGTGTTAGGTGTTTTAGTTCAATTAGAATACTAATTAAATTTACTAATTAAGTACTTACAATTTAAATTACTAATTTAGAATTAAGAGACCTACAATTTTAAATTATACTCTTAATTAAATATAAAAAAATTATCAAAATACTTTATTTCAAGTAGACGTATTTAAATTCCTAAATTTTCGAATTTTGCTAATTAAAATGCTTATCGTTTCTATTTCACTCAATTACTTAAATTTAGTCCTTAAATACTAAAATTCATAAATACATTAAAATATCTAATTTCTTGCCTTAAAATAAAAATATAATTAAATTTTTTAAATATCTTATTCGTCTTCGGTCTCATTTCTTGGTTCGACATTGAAATATTCCTCTGAAAACTAAAGCTCATGAAAACATTTAATTAGCATAATAAAATAAATATGTATACATTTAAAATAGTTTAACACATAACAAGCATTACTTAGATTATTAATTAACTATAAAAATCAGTTCAATCATGAATAGAGTTTACGTGTACTAGTTTTTTCGTACCACATTTTCTCCCCCCTTGAATGAATTTCTTCCTCAAAATTAAGGCCTACAAAACTACTCTGGGTAGACACTCCTCATGTCAACTTCAGTCTTCCAAGTAGCTTCCTCGTCGAAATGGTTCGGTCACTTTACCTTGACCAACTTGGTAACTTTGTTCCGTAGTCTCCTCTCCTATCGATCTAGAAACTCAACAGGTCTTTCCTCGTATGACAAGTTAGTGATAGCTGTAACGGCTCAAAGTTTAGTACATGTGAACGATTGACCATGTACTTTCTTAGCATCGAAACGTGGAACACATTGTGTACACTTGCCAGATTCTACGACAGTGCTACTCGATAGGCTAGTGTTCCCTCTTTCTCGAGAATGTCGAACGTTCCTATGAATATCGGACTCAACTAGCCTTTCTTCCCAAATATCATAACGCCATTGATAGGAGTTTTGTTTTACGAAGACGTGAACTCCTATGGCAAATTCAAGGTCCCTTCTTCTCTTGTCAGCGTAGCTCTTTTGATGACTCTGAGCAGTCTTCATCATGCCCCGGATTTTGACTACTATGTCTATATTTTGCTGAACAATCTCCGGACCAAGTTCTAATCTCTCGCCTACTTCATCCAGTGAATAGGCGATTTGCATTTCCTTCCATATAATTCCTCGTAGGGAGCCATACCTATAGATGATTGGAAACTGTTGTTATAAGTGAACTCCACAAGCGGTAACCTCGATTCCCAATTCCCATGGAAATCAATCACACATGCTTGCAGTATGTCTTCTAAAATCTATATCACCCTCTCGGACTGGCCGTCTGTATGAAGGTGGAATGTTGTATTGAATAGCAACTTCGTCCCCCGGAATGCAAACTCTTCCAAAAGGACGATATGAACCTCGGGTCGCTGTCAGATACAATGGTAACTGAGATTCCGCGTAGTCTGACTGTCTGTTGGATATAAATCTCCGCATATTGCGTCAGGGAAAATGTTGTCTTTACCGACAAGAAGTGCGCTGACTTGGTAAGACGATCTAACGATCATCGATTACCCAAATTGCGTTAGAGGCCTCTGACAGACCTCTGCAACCAAAATACAAAGTCCATGGTAATGTTCTCTCATTTTCACTCGGGAAAAGAAAGAGGTTTGAGCAATCACTGCTTGTCTCTTATGCTCTATTTTTACCTGCTGGCAAGTTAGACATTCAGATACAAAGCATCGAATTTCTTGTTTCATTGCTGGCCACCAATAAAGCATATGCAAGTCTTTATACATCTTGGTGCCTCCTGGATGAATGGAATATGGCACTGTATGCACTTCTAACAATATATCTTCTCGAATCAAAACATCTCTAGGCACCCAAATCCATCCTCTATATCATACAATCCCATAGCTCACTGTATAATGTTTAAGGCCCTTAGAATCGTCTCTCAATCGGCATTTCTGCAATTGCTCGTCAGTTGAATGTCCACTACAGATATGATATATCAAAGTGGATTGTACTGTCAACGTGGTTAATCTAGGAGCTCTGCCCCTAGGATAAACCTCAATATCGAATCTTTGCATCTCTAGATGAAGAGGTCTCTGTATTGACAGTTGTGCTATAACCCTTGTTTTCTTACTCAAGGAATCAACGACTACATTGTCTTTTCTTGGTGATAGCTGATGTCACAGTCATAATCTTTCACCAACTCTAGCCACCGTCTCTGTCTCATGTTCAATCCTTTTGAGTGAAGAAATATTTGAGACTTTTGTGATCATAAAATATATTGCACTTCTCACAATACAGTTAGTGTCTCCATATCTTCAAGGAAAATATCACGGCAGTTAACTCCAGATCGTGAGTCGGATAATTCTTTTAGTGCACCTTCAACTGTCTGGAGGCATATGCGATGACTCGGTCATACTGCATCAATACAAGGCCTAATTAGAGCTTAGAAGCATTGGTGTACAAGACAAAATTGCCTTGCCCTAATGGCATGGCTAAAACTGGCACTGTTATAAAAGCTTTCTTCAAATTTTCGAAGCTCTTCTGGCAGTCAGCACACCATACGAACTTGAATTCTTCTTCGTCAACGAGATGAGTGGCACTGCAATAGAAGAAAATCCTTAAATGAATTTTCTATAGCAACCTGCTATCAAAAGAAGCCTCAGATCTCTTATGTGTTCTATGGCTCAACCCATTCCTTCACTGTTTCTACCTTGGACAGGTCAACTTCAATGCCACTACTAGAGATAATATGTCCCAAAAATGCCACATTCTCTAACCAAAATTCACACTTGCTGAACTTTGCAAAAAACTTGCAATTCTGCAACATTTGCAATGTGGTACGTAGATGATGGCCATGCTCCTCCTGGTTCTCTGAATAAATGAGGATGTCATCTATGAATATAATGAAAATTGATCAAAGTAAGGCTGAAATACGTTATTCAAGAGATTCAGGAGCATTCGTCAATCCAAATGACGTCACTAGGAAGTTGTA
This sequence comes from Primulina eburnea, assembly GCF_022965805.1. Lineage (NCBI taxonomy): Eukaryota > Viridiplantae > Streptophyta > Magnoliopsida > Lamiales > Gesneriaceae > Primulina > Primulina eburnea. The sequence goes on along the minus strand of NC_133107.1, from coordinate 32,124,980 downwards.
ATGCCCATAGCAAGTTCTAAAGGCTGTCTTGTGCACATCTGCATCCTCCACCCTCAACTAGTGATACCCGGAGCAAAGATCTATCTTGAAAAATACAGAAGATACTTTCAATTGATCGAATAAGCCCTCGATCCTTGGCAATGGGTACTTATTCTTCATTGAAACTCTATTCAGCTCCCGGTAACCGATGCAAAGTCTCAAGCTTCCATCCTTCTTCTTCACGAAGAGTACTAGTGCGCCCCAAGGTGAACAACTAAGGCGTATAAATCCCTTATCCAGTAGTTCATGTATCTGCTGTTTGAGCTCTTTCATCTTTTTTGGTGCTAACCGATATGGTGCTTTGGAGATTGTCACAGTATGCGGCATAAGATCAATAGAAAACTCCACCTCCCGCTCAGGTAGGATACCCGCAATGTCATCAGGAAAGACGTCTGGAAATTCTCTGACAACTGGGACGTCTGCTATTGCCTGAATGGTAGCAACAATGGCTGAAATAATGCTCGCTAAGAATGTCTGGCAGCACCTAAGCATAAGCTTCTTCGCCTGAAGACATGATATCATCCGCAGGATGTTGTTGCATCCACTTGGCTCGAATACAAACTCCTCCTCACCTAGTGGTCTGACTCTCACTGACTTTCGTTGGAAATCAATTGACACTCCATTCTTTGACAACCAATCCATTCCTATAATGATGTAAAACTCGGGCATCAGCAATACAATAAGGTCAACATAGACTATATGGCCTTGTAGCTCGGGACTCAAGTCTCTGACCACACTAGAACTAGACAGTTGCACTCCAGATGGAACGATCACAGAATAAATTAAATCCAGCCTAGTAGGCTTGATGCCCAAATAAGTCACAAAGTCCTTTGATATAGAAGAATCAGTAGCCCTGGAGTCTAATAAAGGATTGGTGGCTACTCCCTCTAAATAGATCATCCCTAGGACAATATTAGAATACAATTAACCCAACAATTCATAAAAAAGACAAATTTAATATTATGCACATAGTGAATCCACTATCCTAAAGTTCTCATAAAAATTTCAAAAATTAGCCTACTAGTATACCCAAAATTTCAAACCATTCATAATGAATTTCATTGAATAATGTGGTGCTGAATAAATCAAATTACCTGTCGAAAGTGTAGTGTTTGGGTTTTCCTCCTCCGCATGCATCACAAAGACTCGGCCCTGAATCGGCTGCTTCCATTGTGGACAATTCTTAAGCATATGATCAATGGATCCACACTTGAAGCACTTGCCTGAACCCTATAGACACTATCTTTCATGCTTTTGGCTGCACTTTAGGCACACCAGATATTCAGGCTTCTGACCAACCTTCTTCTGTGGTGGTTGCTGACCTTTTCCACTGTTAGACCCTTGAAACGGCCTTTTAGTTGGCTGCTGAAACTGTCGTTGAGGCGCCTGTAAAGGCCTCTTACCCTGCCTGTTAATCTCAATGTCCTGCTCTTGTTCGGCCGCCAAAGCCATGGTCATTGCAACAGAATAAGTAGGAGGACCAGTTATACAAACATCACAGGGCAAGATCGGCCGTAATCCATCTATGAAGTGCCTCAGTTTCTCTCTAGCGTCTTTAGCTATTAGAGGCACGAAGTGACACCCCTGCTCAAACTTTCTCGCGAACTCCGCCACACTGTGGTCTCCCTGCCTCAACGTCATAAACTCCCTAGTCAGTCGGGAGCGTACCTCATCAGTGAAGTACTTAGAGTAGAATACCTCCTTAAATCCTTCCCAAGTCAAAGTCTGATTCACCGACACAGATGCTCCTTCCCACCATAGTCGAGAATCATTTATCAGCAAGTAAGTGGCACACCTAACTCTATCAGCATCATGCGGCTCCATAAAGGTAGAGATCATCTCTATTGACTTAATACATTCCTTTGCCACTATAGGATCAGTTGTACCCCCAAAATCCTTCATCTTACGAAATCGCTCATATACTGTCTCAGACCTCATCCTCCTATCAACCTCAACATTGTTCCTCGCAAACTGCGTAAAGAACTGAGTCATGCTTGGAATCATTTGAGCCTGAAGGTCTAGTGGTTGACGTGGAGGGGAAACTCTCTGCTCATCACTAGCCTCATGGCCTTCTCGGTCAATAACATGCTATGAGGCATACTGTTCTACAATTTAACCTAACACGTAAACAACATTCATAACCGAACTACGCATATAACATGCTGAATACGATTTCAAAACTTAATAATTCAGTTTAAATAAATTCATACTTAACACTTAATGCAAAAACTTACAGACTTGAGGCGTGACTTCCTGAGCTTCTCGCAACCAGCAGTGGCAAAACCCTATATCAGGAAACCTTGCGCTCTAATACCAACTGTGACGAATTGTGTCTTAAAATACTATTACCTTAATATTTGCAGAAAATATTTTAAATTTACTTATCAAATAATTTGTTATAAATATAACTCATTAAATAAATCATGGTCACCACGCGTACTAAAAATAAAGTTAATATCAAACCTCCATCTTTTGAAAATCGCAACCAAAAATCCAAGTTAAAAAAACATCCATCATAATTTGAAAAAGTCTAACATAATATAAGGGTTCAACATATAAGTCACAAAAATCAGTGAAATAAAAGCATAGTAAATAGTTTTAAAAATGTGCATAATAAAACTCGTGAACTACAAGGTCTTCGGGTTTGCACTGCCATTGACCCAAGCCTGCTTACTATTAATCGCCTCCCATATCCTCAACTAAATCATCTGCATCGCTAAAGTTTAGTGAGCCTATGACTCGGCATGCATAAACTGTAAATAAAGAATAATACGTAGTAAAAATCCATGCAATTTAAACTTAGCTCGTACATAAAATATTGTTGGAACATTTTATGTTCGCAATCTTGATTTTGATAATAAAAAAACATGTAATTTTGTTTCTAATGATTTACCTAAGTGCGCATGAAGCTGAACTGATTAGGCGTCGAACTTATCAGTTATCGAGACAAACTGAAGCTATCAAGACACAAACAAAAAACCCCAACTGATCGTCCAAACTGAATCAGTTCAACTGATATATCAAAGAACGGTTCAACTGATTGTCCAACTAATAGGCAGTTCCGCAGAAGACCTTCCGAAGCCCGGCCAGCTGATGAAGAGTTCAACTGATGAAGAGTTCAGCTGACAAGTTCAACTGAAGCAACAAAATCAGTTCAGCTGACGAGCCAACTTATTTCACCAAACCAATTCAAGATCAGTTAAACTGACCAGTTCAGAACATCAGTTAGGAATCAATCAGTTTTCAGAACACGACAAGCTTATTCAATGGAATCGAGATGTGTGAACTGAGGAAAATTTATTGTAAGATCAAAGGTACAATAATGGACGTTGCAGCAAATTTTAAAGACAAAATCTTTCAGCATAGATTTCGGAAAAATCGAGACACGAATCTCAAGGAACACATTCAAGCTACAACGGATACAATTATTTAGTCTCACTGTATGATCAGCTTCCTGCCTATAAATAGAAGATCAGTGAAGACCAATACAAAATAAGAGTGTGTGAAGATACAAAGAAAAAGGGCATTCAAATTACATATCAGCTCACAAGAAGCAATATGTCCAGAGGGAACACTTCATTGTGTTATCAGCTTAGACTAGAAGCACATTTCCCTCAGTGTGTGAGAACACTTTCGTGTTGTACTCAAAGATCAGTTCTCACACACACACACACACACACCCCACCACTCAAATATAGTCTTGCACAAAGACAATAAACTTGTGTATCTAGTTTTTGACACATAGACGTTAAACAAGTGTTGGCTGGAAGGTAATGCCTTCAGTCCAGACTAGGAGTGCCGATTAGACAGTGGGTAAGTCCTAATCTAGGTGAGTTTGAACAAATCTTTGTATAAATAAAAGTCTTCTAGTGGATCCTACCCGATGTGGTAAAAGGGGTGACGTAGGAGCAGTTGAAGTCTCCGAATATCCATAAACATATATTGTGTATTTATTTATGTGTAACTTCTTGTTTTTGTTCTTAACTGATTTGATCAGTTCAGCTGATATCAGTTCAGTTCTGTCCATAACTGAAGTGATATAAGCCAGAACTTATCCCTGGTAATTTTCAGTTATTCAGTTACACATGATATAAGCCAGAATGATTATTTTGACTGTTTTTCGCTTGCTTTAATTCAAAACTTGATCTAATTCATCGTTGTGTACATTTCTTAGAGCACGAGTTATAGCAACTTTTCGAGAATAATGTGTTTGAAGCACCTCAAGATGCCCAACACACGATCCTTCAATTGGTATCATATCTAGCTGTTGTAAGAAGGACATTTGAAAGCTGACTAAAATTATTTTACTTTAAAATAGTTTTAAAAGCTATTTAAAATTGCGTTATGTTATTTTTAAAACTATTTGAAAATGTTTATCTAATGCTCATTGCGAAGAGTAAAGAGGATTGGCTCTACGATTAACATTGTAGCAACTTCTCTCGACTCTAAGCTTTGAGGCTTTAATCAGCCTGCAGGGATGTGAGTCCTACATGTTGGCTATTCATCAAAATTGATTGGAAGACAAGGTTTCAGTTGCAAACCTTTCGGTTGAAGATGATCTACAGACGAAGCCGAGCTATGTTGAGATGTCGGATAATTAAAGTGGAGCTTAATCATCAGCAGCATGCCGCCGCATAATTGCAAGATCAGATCAAGTAGATGATCAATGTGGTTCAACATCAGCTGGGTCCAGTTTGAGTCAGTCCGACCATTTTGGCAACACAGAGATCATGTCCAAGGCAGCTAGCTGTTTGTTTGGGAAGAAGACTCAATATCGTTGCAGCACTTTAAGAGTTCAAGGCAACCAGTTGTTGGTATATTGAATTTTGTCATGCATAAATTGATTGATATTTGATGTTGTTTAAAATATGCTATTGTAGTAGCAATTTTCCCTTATAATTGATGATGTACTTAAATGCTTAATAAAAGAGAAATCTGTTTGATTAAGTAAACATCGTGTTTACTCAATTATGTTTCTGTATGGTTGAACTGATATCTCCAAATTTCTTGCCTAAACTACTTGAATGATTAAAGATACTAAATTTTGGGGTAGATAATTACTTTTAAAGAGGAGTTTTCAATTCAGTCAGTGATGGAGAGCTTAATTTACCTCGAACTAAAAAATGTTTTAAACTCGTTTTTAACCCGGTTTTAAATACAGTTATTAAAGGGGAGCTTCTTATCCCTCGAACTGAATTTTTTTTAAATTGTTTTTATTGTTCAAGTTTTGTGATCATCAAAAAGGGGAGATTGTTGGAACATTTTATATTCTCAATCTTGATTTTGATGTTAACAAAACTTTTTATTTTTTTTCTAATGATTACATAAGTGCGCAGGAAGCTGGAACTGATCAGGCATCGAACTGATCAGTTATTGAGCCAAAACTGAAGTTATCAAGACGCAAATTGAAAACACCAACTGATCGCCCAAACTGAATCAGTTCAACTGATATATCAAAGATCAGTTCAACTGTTTGTTCATCTAATAGGAAATTCAGCAGAAGACCTTCAGAAGCTCGGCCAGCTGATGAAGAGTTTAGCTGACCAGTTCAACTGAAGCAACAAAATGATTTCAGCTGACGAGCCAACTAATTTCACCAAACCAGTTCAAGATCAGTTCAACTGACAAGTTCAGAACATTAGTTAGGAATCAATCAGTTTGCAGAACATGACAAGCTTATTCAATGGAATCCAGCTGTGTGCACTGAGGAAAAGTTATTGTACGATCAAAGGTACAATAATGGACGTTGCAGCAAAGTTTAAAGACAAAACGATTCAGCATAGATTTCGGAAAATTCGAGACACGAATCTCAAGGAACATATTCAAGCTGCAACGGACACTTATTGAGTCTCATTGTACAATCACTTTCCTGCCTATAAATAGAAGATCAGTGAAGACCAATACAAAATAGGAGTGTGTGAAGATACAAAGAGGGCACGCATATTGCAAATCAGCTCAAAAGAATCAATCAGCCCAGAGGGAACACTTCATTGTGTTATCAGCTTAGACTAGAAGCACAATTCCCTCAGTGTGTGAGAAAACTTTCGTGTTGTACTCAGAGATCAGTTCTCACACACACACACACACAACACCACTCAAATATAGTCTTGTACAAAGACAATAAACTTGTGTATCTAGTCTTTGACACATAGACGTTAAGCAAGTGTTGGCTGGAAGGTAATGCATGCAATCCAGATTAGGAGTTCAGATTAGGCCGTGGGTAAGTCCTAAGTTGGGTTTGTTTGTACAAATCTTTGTATAGATCAAAATCTTTTAGTGGATCCTACCCGAGATGGTAGAAAGGGTGATTTAAGAGCAATTGACATCTCTAAAAATCCATAAACATATTTGTCTTTATTTTTAACCTATTTGATCAGTTCAGTTGATATCAGTTCAGTTCTGTCCATAACTGAACTGATATAAGCTAGAATTGATCCCCTGTAATTTTCAATTATTCCATTACACAAGATAAAAAACATATCAGTATTTTCAATTATTCCACAACTGCATGTTTCCAGTTCCAGCCACCTAGCTGCCACTCCAGACCATTAAACATCATAAAAAGACTCATCCTAGGATCCTAAGATATGTCCCAAACCATAGCCACAAGCCCTGGTCCACCCATACGATAAACGACAAGACCGAATGCATACAACCCCTTACATGCACTCTAATTATGTGCAACTGTAGTTTTCTAGTTCCAGCACTTTTTTTAGCCACCCACAACATGAACCACCCAAATTAGGCTCACCCTAGGACCCTAAACTACATCACTAACCATAGCCACGAGCGCCGAACCAGGCCCTGCATGGAACTGTGCGACCAAACCAAGAACACCCCCAAACATGCATAAGACGATTTCTTCACTCCTATACCCTTCACGTGCGGCCAGCCTAGAACCCAACCAAGCCATACCCTTACTAGCACCTTAGGACTCAGCCTTAAACCTAGCCAGCAGCCCCAACTCATCCCATGAAGCCTAGCCGAGGTACAACACAATTATTGGAAGAAAACATGACCAAGCATGCATAAATGTCCAAAATCTTTTTAAAACCATTTTGATTCATATGCAGCCATATAAAATTGTTTCTCATGGGAGACGGTTTGCTACGTTTTATGGCTGAAAAATCTGCTAAACTTATCAAGGATGATGGTGGGAATTATTGGTTGAAGCCTCTAATGGAAAAGCCCAAAAAATGTGAACAACTGCATATCCATAAAATTTTCCTCCTAATATTTTATTACTTAAACTTAGTCCTTAAATACTAAAATTTTAATCCTTTAAAATACCTAATTTCTTGGTTTAAATAAAAATATAACTTATATTTTTTTAAAAATCTCAATCGTCTTCGGTCTCTTTTCCCAGTTCGACATCGAATATTCGTCTGAAAACTAAAACACATGAAAACATTTAATTTGCATAATAAAATAAATATGTATACATTTAAAATAGTTTGACATGTGGCATGCATTACTTAGATTATTAATTTACTATATAAATTAGTTTAATCATGCATGAAGTTTACGTCTACTAATTTTTGGGCACCACATACCCGAAATGAATTCAAAAAAAAAAACCGATTAATGCACATATGTTTCCTAAGAAAAACTGTAATTTCATTATTTGAATATAAAAAGTTCACTGATAGTAAGCTTATATAAAAAGGTCGCTGACAAAATTCAAGCTGATAAAATGACAACTGATAGAAGAGTATACCTCAGTAGATCAGTTAATTTAAACAATGGACATACTTTGAACATCTCTTGATCATTCCTGAAGAATAAAGCACAGTTGAGGATTGGATAAGATCTCGCATAACTTTTTTTTCGGTCCGTTGAATGTCAGCGTCGATGCACATTACCCGAAGTGTCGGTCCGTTGAATGTCAGATTCGATGCACACTACCCAGAGTGTACTATTTGTCATAAAATACTATGACATGGCACAATGACGTCTCTATTTGTAACGGATTTTCAAATTCAAAAAGACAACCATTGTAGGCGACACCTATAAATAGATTAGTCAAGGCTTACTCTAGAACACTTGATTTCTTGTTTCATTTTTTATATTTATCTGAGAAAATTTCTTCGAATTTAAAAGAAATTTTCAAGAGCCCAGCTGATCATAATTGTGCGACCTGGTAATAAATTATAATTATAATTAATTTTCAAAATATTGATTAATTTAAAACTGTAGGGAACATTGTTTATAAAAAATGGACATCATGTCTGTAAAAATTTTGTCATGGCCTCCCCGTAAATATGTCATACCAAAAATTTAAATTACCTTTAAAAAGAAAACAACTCAAGGAAAACGTTGTTGTATTCATAAACAGTTACACACAAGAGTCGAATAGATACAAATCAACAATTCACAAGCAGTTCAAATAAAGCCGGAAAAGCTTGTAACAACATAAACTAAATCAAAACTCACAACAACAGCTCCAAATAATCATATAAATACACGTGTAATCTCCCCGGTAATAAAATATGGCATAAAGATGATAAGGACTCTAAATATATATATATATATATATATAAAATAACTGGGAGACTCTCACATCTGACAACCGAGTAATCATATCTAACTCAAGAGCTCCACGGACATAACCTCCAACTGGTGTGGCAAAATTACTCGGGTGACCGACCATGGTGCTCAACATTAGCCCACAGAGTAAATACTAATGTTAATATTCTGGTATGAAACAGTTAAACTACAACAATTATAATAAATCATGCATAAACATTTAATAATAAAATGAAATATTTAATGCATGAACAGGGCTCATTATCAATAGGATAACAAGAGCCAGTAAACGGTACGCTAACAACATGAATACTGCATGAGCACAATGCACAAGGGAATTACATCGTCATCCAACTAAATCGCCCTATCAAGTATGTGAGGTATGTCGTGTTTTGTCCAATTAAACACCCACGACTTGACCTCCATAGAGGTGATAATGATATAGTAGGAAGGCATAATAACGAACCACATATGATATCAAGATTTCAAGAACATATCAAATAGAAAATGCATCAAGAAATTAGGCAATCATATTTCGATCTCTGGAATAACTAGGCTAAAAAATGACCCGCTGATTCTGAACTAACAACCACGTGTACAAGGAATAAGATACAATATGACGAGTTAACAAGAACGATAGAGCTCAACATGTATGTCCTAATACCATGTCCAAAACTAAATGCATAATATGTCACATTAATAAGTATATAATCAACTAGGCATTAAACAAACTCATATAATCCACATGATCGCAACAATACATAAACATGTTTAAAACATATTTTATATGCTATCTTCGTATGTTACAGAACTCTAACGTACCTAAACCGACTTTGAACGACACAAACTCAACTATATCTCATCGGCCTAACAAATAAGATAACGAGACGAATAATTTCACAACTCACTAATAAAACTAAAATAATTCAACTAATTTCCAAATATACCGAAGTTGAATTTATTTTCTAAAAATCCAACTTAACTACTAAGTTATCAAAACTTAGTCCCATATTCTACATATTTCACCAAATCACATATTATTTTAATAATTCTTCGTTTCACAAATTAAATCTGACATTCGATTAAAATTATCAAAATATTCTAAAAATCCGTTTTAAATTTTCAACTTTCAAACAATGAAATTTTATTTAACTAATTAAAGCTCCAATAATTATCATCAACTTCAAAAATCGTCTTACTAATATTAAGTCCCAATATAATCGCACAAACTAATCTTAAAACTTTTATAGACTCAAGAATTATACTTAGGCTACATTTGGTTAGAGGATAAAATTTTGGAATAATTAAGAGATGAATGATTGAAATAGAAATATAATATATAATGATAAAATAATGTTATGTTTGATATGATTGTTAAGAATGAAATAATTAAGAATCTTTTGATGAATTGACAAAATTATCCATCCACTTTGGCCGCGGCGGCGGTGGTTTGGTGGCCGAAGGAGGTGGTCGGCTTGCGGCTACTGCGGTCGACCGGCGGTGACAGTGATTGGCCGACAGTGACGGTGGTCGGCCAACAGTCGGTGGGCGGCCAGTGGCGGGAAGTGGTGGTGAGTTTGGATATAGGAGAAAGGTAAAATTGGAAAAATAAGATGAATTAATAGTTGGATAAATATTTCTAGGGGGATGAGGAGTGATTATTTTATCCCAGTTAATATAACCTAATCATTTATAGGCGGGATTGAATTTGTTAAATAAAAATCCTACCAAACATGGGATTAGGTGGGTTGAAAACCCATAAACTCACCTAATCCCTCGTACCAAACGTAGCCTTACAATATAAAACCAATATATGTCAATATAACGCAATTCAAAAACGAAAACGAATTAATCGGAGCAGGTAAAATATCTAATTTCGGCAACCTACTAATGCGAACCAAACCTGGAATTTCGAGCTTGAAAATATCAAGATTGGAACTCAATCTAATAGCTAGCAGTGAAGCTGCTCATCGGATCTCGCCGGAAACAAGCGAAACGCGGCTGTAAAGTGTTGAAAAAAGATCGAAAATAGGGGAAAACTAACTAATATAGTAAGCTACTAATCCCCATCAACAACTAGCCAAAAACTCAAGAAAACCGAAGCAAAGATCTCACATGAATCCAAATAGCACTCACGCAGATGAGCTGAAATAGGGTTGGAAACGAGCTGGGTTCTTCGGATTTTAGAGCAGGAAATGGGGCATGGGGATTGGTTTTTTCTTACGTTGTGCTCACACTGCTGATCTCCAACTGCTAGCGGTGCTCGACGATCGGTCTATGATGGAAAGAAGCATGGACGAAGCCAGGATTCATAAGTATCTGGGCTGGCTCCATCCTGTGTTAGACTGTAATATGTTTAGTTAAAATCTAACCGAATTAAACGAACTTTTTTTTTACAAACTGAACCGACCGAAATTTACTATGAAAACCTAATAAAACAAATCGAAAAAATTGATTATTTCGGTGAGTAACACAATTAACCGAAATTTTAAAAAAAATTTAAAATAATCATGTTTAAAATAAAAAAGTGCAATATAAAAATTTGATTAATTATATTCAAATTTTATTTATTAAAAAATATTTTTAAGTGTAGTACTTTTGTCTAAAAATTTTATAATATTAATTTTATTATAAAATTTTAGTTTGTTATGTTAACTGAAGTTTTATATTAAAAACTGAAATCCAACCGAACTAATCTATATTTTAAAAAAATTAAACCGAACATCCGAATAAACCGAATGTAGGAACAAACGCTTGCCTTTTTATCAAAAGTTATAGCTGGTGGTAATGATGCAACTCAAATATTTTAAATCGCACAGCAGCCTAAGCATCATGATTCAATCGCTCTACCTAGTATGGACAATTATTGCACCTCAACACCGAACCGAATTTTCAAATTAATTCACTTCGGTTTGCTATTTTAGTTGAAACCGATATTTTGTTTACTCATAGACTGTAATAGATGTTCGTCCTTTATTTGTTGATATATGCTCTTTTGGTTTAAAAATAACTTGACAGTTTTTATTTTCTTCATTCTCTAAGTTACTTAACTAGAAAAATTCAATATTCTCAAAAAATTTCAACAAATAATTATTTTTCAAATTTTATACTTATTCAATTTTCAGTTATTATAAATAGAGAAATCACAAAACAAGCCCAATAATAATTGCACATCTATTTGATTATTTTCCAATAACATGCAACCATAGATTTTTAGAATAAAAATTCAAACTCCAAAATTCATATACATTATAAGACAATATAATTACAAATTGAATAATCACAACTAAATATTCAACATAATTTTAGAGTCGTCGAATTTGTATTGTAAAGTTGCATAATTTCATAACGTACGACAATAAACCAATCAATACACAGTAAAGAATTATGATTTGGAGGAGTTGTTTTATTTTTAATTTTTAAACATGAGACTAAAAATATAAAAAAAAATAAAACTGATAAAAAATTTGTTTTATTTTTAATATGGACTGAAAAAAATTTAAAATTTAAAAAACTGACTTCTGAAGAAAAATAGGTGGAGCTGGAGCCCACCCTAACTCAAGGGTGGCTCTGCCGCTATACCCTTGGAAAAAAGAGAGGTGACGAGAACGGAGGGTTGAGGCTTGGGTTTCTATTTCCTTTTTCCAAAAAAAAATAACATGTGAATGTATATGTATATAATATCATTTAAATTGGATATTAAAATTAGTAATTCATGCTCATTTATCTTGTTTTGTATTTATTTGACTCTCGGTGTTAATTAAATTGCAGATGTATTTTATATCTTTTAAATTCTCCAATATTCTAAAATACATATTTTTAATTCACTTTTAAATTTATTTGACATAAATAATTATTTTAATTTAACCATTCCATAATTATTCTAATTATTTCAAATTTTCGGATAACTAATTCCATGGCCTTACAATAGCAATCACACGCTAAATTGTTCATTCTGATTATTGAAAATCATTTTGCGCTTAATTTCTTTTCGAAATACTTGTAACTGAGATAAGAAGTATTACTGCTCATTTGTTTAAGGATGCGATACACTAAGAGTTTCAGTTATTTTGTGTGATAAGTCCTGCTGGAGTGGGTATTTTCAAATTGTTGTAATTATCAAAGTCTTTTAGTGTGGGGACCCGGACGCTAATTCCAATTTTAATCATTCTTAGGAATTATTTAATCAATTATAATAAACAGGATCTAATTTTTTTAAAAAATACAAAGCGGAAACGTAATGTAATTTACTTCAAATTACATATTAAACATAAACATACAAATCTTGTGTTATCTACAAGAATTCACTAGGTTCAGCTATATGTCAGTACTGAATCCTAAGTTGCTTCGAAGCCCGGATCTCCACGCTATCTAGTCTAGCCTCGTTCTCTTCTTGACCCTGATCATATCCCACCTGTTGCCATGCACACATACAAACAAGACAACAGCCGGATAACTCCGGTGAGAATTACATTCTCAGTATAAATCATGTATACATGCAATAATATAATCAATATAAACGCATATAACAGACATTCATAACATGTATCCAAATCAGATTATAAATCCATATCAAGAATAAATCCTATTGTAAACATGTACCATCATCAGGAACATAAATCCACATGTACCATATTCAGGAACATAACCAACATGATTCAAGATAAACGCTCAATCGTACTCGTGACTCCACGACTCAGACTAGACTCAATCCTAGTCTAGGGATCCCGGTTTCCAGATGTGAGTATTCCTATATCGACCAACAGTAATAGAAAAGACTCCAGTTCTATCCACGTCGATATAACCAAACATCCGTTGTCCTGACCTAACCGTCATGGACTGTGGCCCTATCGCCAATATCCTATCTTGTGACCTCGTGCAATGTGCCCGTGGCGATCCCGCCACTATCAGGCGCTTCTGTCACAAGATCACTCGTCAAATACCTGCTATCTATCAATCAAGAAAACAAGCAATTTCCATACATTCATTGCAATTATCCATGCAATACATTAACGTATGTGATTTAGGGAAACTCGAGCCAAACCTCACTCAAGTTGTGCAATCCCAACTCAACATTAATTTATACCTTTATCTTCACGGTCTGACGAAGTCGAAGTATCGAAGTCAAGTCTGTCCATATCAAATCTGAAATAACAGTATCAAATAGACCGTGTCAATATACCGCTTAACTCAAAGCCTGTTCTAATCAATACACAAATCAAAACATAATTTGATCAATATCGAATCAAGACACATTCTAATCCATATCAACGATATCACGATATAATCGAAGTCACTACTGAATCTGATCAATATCAACCCACAGATGTTTCGACGGCACAACAGTACAGTCTCCGTAACCCCGTCAATTCCAACATCATAGATATAAAACAAGAATTCATAATCAATATCGATACAACTCATAATCTCAACGATAATACAAATCTGATATCAAATCTCAATCAAATCAACTCCGAAAATCATAATAATTACAAAATCAGTCTGTTCTTCGATCTGACTTCAAATACACGCTGTCTACTGTATCAGAAACACATATATGATTCATATTCGATTCTGACAATATCATAATTTCAAATCATGTCTAAACGTAACAAAACTTACGTCCAGTTGTAGCTGTCGTCGCTAGGAACTCGGTACTTTAATTGGATTCAAATTCAGACGGACGGATTTCTCGCAAATCACAAAATAAGTGTCGAAGAAGTTTGGGGAATTTTTTTCAGAGAATTTCTCGATTTCTTGTTTTTAATTACATTTACAACAACAAAGTATATATATATATATATATACACACACGTCGCATGTAAGGGCAAGTGGCAATTTTCCGTTCTGCATGACTCGCTTATATACGCGCTCAAGCGTCGCGCATATGCGCGAGACCTCTTGTCTCGATGCCCGGCTTCGCAACAGCTGGCGCATATGCGCGCCTCAATCCGACGCATATGAGCCAAAGCTTATGTCCCAAAACGTTGGCTACTGGACTGCTCGCTCATATGCACGAACCCAAGTCGCACATATGCGTGAGACCTAATGGTCACGCACAACACACCTCGCGCATATGCGCGCCTACTCCTCGCACATATGCACAAGGCTCTCTGCCCATTTCGCGCATGTGCGCGCATCAGTGACGCGCATATGCGCGAGGGCTATTGTTCCTCGCACACATTCATGTATTATATTGTCTTTCCCGGTCCGAACTTTTCTGTCTATAATCATATCAATTAATCAATAAATCATTTCAGATTAATCTCGGATTACGATAATAAAATCTCGGGCCTTACATTTCTCCCCCTCTAAGATATGATTTCGTCCTCGAAATCACAGGCAATAAAATCAGATATAGAAAGAAATGTAATATTATACTATTACTTGAAATCATTCTGATAGCATCAATCACAAATACTGGTTATACAACATCCGTATATACCAATCAATTGCTCTTAACCACTCAATCTCGGCCCCAAATACCAACAGTTATTGCCCGACGTTGGCATTTTTCATATCGATTTCCGAGCTATCTTCATTTGCTTCTGAATCAGTTTCATTTTATTTTTTTATCAGATCTCTAATCCTATCAACTCCAATCTCAGGAATCACCGCAATATCATCCCTATACGAAGGAAATCCGCAGTTCTCACTGTACAATATCTCGACTAGAGCTATCTCGATACTCATCTAGTAGCTATTATTGTACAATAATTCATAAGGTGACAAGACATCAGGTAACTAGTGCTAAAATCCAGCACTACAGTTCCTGGATATCCTCCAGTATCTAGATAGTTCGCTCCGACTATCCTTCAATCTATAAGCCATAGATAAAAATCATGCTATACATTATGCCAAAAGTACAAAATCAACCAAAAATCACGGTATGATATAATCAACTCTAGCATTCAATACAATCTGACCTCTTTTCTGACATACCTCTCAGTCGTCTAGTCATATTTGTACGTCATCCTGTACAATATAACATATTTAGCTCTTAACAATTGTTCAATCATAACCACATCCTGGTACAATATTGGCAAGATTTCGGTAAGTCTATTACCAGATCCATAGAATTGTACTCCTATTTATATTCAGGAATCGATAGTCTGTATAACCAATCTTGTAATGCCCCAGAATTGTTGTAGAATTGATCAGACAAGATTAATGAAATATCCCAAGACTTGTAGAATTGATCAGATAAGATTATGGGATGTTGCTCGGAGCAAAATATAAATTTTCAGAACGTGCAAGACCGCACCCGCGCCCTTGTTTACACCGCACCCGCGGTGTAAGTCCAGTAGGGTAGGAATTTTGGGCGAAGCAAGACCGCACCCGCGGTCTTGAATACACCGCACCTGCGGTGCCAGACCGCACCCGCGGTATTGGAAGAGCCGCACCCGCGGTCATGAATTGTGCATTTTAGATAGAATTGCCGAGACTGAAGCGCACCCGCGGTGCTGCAGGGACCGCACCGGCGGTGTGATGTGCAATGCGGAAAATATGCCACGTTTTTGTACATGCATGTAGTATATATAGGAAGGGAAGTCGTGTCTTCCTCTCAGTTTTTCAAGGGAAATCGACAGCTTAGAGAGAGAAACTTTCCTCTTTGCGTTGGAGCTGGATTTACGAAGAAACCGTGTAGCAGAATTCGAATCCGACTTTAGTTCTGAACTCCTCTCGACTAGAGCTACACAAGGACGTAAGTTTTATTACGTTTTGAGATATTTTGGAAATATGATGTTGCTAGAATTGCATGTGATTCAGATATGACGTTTATATTACCGTAAACATTATAGAATTGAAGTCAGATTAAAGAACAGACTGTTTCTGTAATTGTTATGATTTTCGAAAGATATTGATTGAGATCAAACACTAGATTTGTATTGTTCTTGATTGAAGAATGAATAGATGATTATTCTTGTATGTCTGGATAGATTATTCAGTAGATATGTGAAGTAAGATCAAAGAAAGAATATCGTATGTCGGTGTTTTGTATTTCAGCATCTCTGAAGATGTATTTGTTAGATATTCATATGCTGGAACAGATTAATCAGATTCAGATATGATTTAGATTATATCGGGATATTATTGATACGACTCAGATTGTATCTTGTTCAGACAATGATCAGATTGTATACTGAATTGAGTATTGATCAGAACAGATTATGAATTGAGCTACACAGTGATACAGTGTATTTGATTTTGTCATTTCAGATCGGATATGGACAGACTGGACTTCAAGACTTCGTCTTCCTCGGACGGGGACGACAAAGGTATAATTCATGTGATATTCGGGAAGAAACAACTCAATTGAGATCACCATTTGAGTTGCCCAATAAATCACATACTATATTCTTGTTTATAGATTTGTTTATAGAACTTGTATGCAAATCTTGCTATGCTTTGTTTACAGATCATGTTGCATTGCATTAAAATGATTATGCTTGTTTACAGATTGTGTATTCATGCATTAAGATAGGAAAGTATGCGAGATCATCCAGACTTCTAGACGTTTGGCGATATCACAACTTAGGGGAAGATCACCGCCCCTATTGTAGATGCGGATACAGATCAGGCCGAAGTCTAGGAATAAGACGCACCGTCACCCCGATTGGAGAGTAGGTGATAGATCGTCTTATTCACCCCGGGATCCCTAGAGTTATAGATCGAGTCAAGTCTAGACATGATTTGATTAGGACTTCATGCTTATATGGATGTGGCTCTTAGATCATGGGACCCATCGTTATTGCTTTCAGTTGTGCTAGCATGTTTCGTGATTAGATTGCTTATATGCATGTTTATCTGATTTGAGTTGCATGCTTAATTTCATAGATTATGAAATATATTGTGTTTATACATGATCGCATGTTTTATGAATTAGTGTGTTTATATACATGCTTACCATGTTTTATACTGGGATTTATTCTCACCGGAGTTATCCGGCTGTTGTCGTGTTTTGTATGTGTGCATGACAACAGGTGGGACTGGATCAGGGTCGAGAAGATGACGAGAGAAGACGAGTTTAGCGTGGTGATTCCGGACATACAATAGATTGGATTTTACTACTAGAACTTTAGTAGTGAACCTTAGATTAGAAGGTTGTACATTATTGTATTTTAATATTGAATTTGTATTTTTATATACAGACATGTATAGTATTTAGAGTCCCTTACCTTCCGCAGTTATAATTTAAAAAGAAAAATTTTTAGACCCTGTTTTATCTTAATTGATAATTAAACCCCAAAAAGATGATTAAGAAGATGATTAGCGTCCGGGTCCCAACAACAGGTGGTATCAGAGCGATAGATCCTTTAGATTGAGATAGTCAGAACTGATATATCCTTTAGATTGAGATAGTCAGAACTGATAGATCCTTTAGATTGAGATAGAAAAGAATGAGCGGGGTAGATGAATTTTCTTTCCTTGCATGTGATTTCTAGCATGAAATTTACGTCAATGTTGATTTGCATGATGTGTGCTAGCATGATTTATTGCTTTCCCTATTACATGTTGTCTGTATCTGAGTTGATTGCAGCATGTGATTGTTAAGCCTGAATCAGAACCGAGTCTGGATCAGAGTTATATGATCAGAGGAGGGCTGAGACAGATTGTATAGATTATGTACTAATCTGTTTGATTATCAGATATACCGCCTCGAAGAATTTCAGAAAATGGCAGTACTTCTTCTGAACAGATGGATGCATTCGAAACCCAGCTAGAAGAAAAAATGAAAGAATTTCAATTATTGCAGCCGCCGATTCTGAGTGGTACCGAGACATCCGAAGATTGTCAGAACTGGTTTTATGATATAGAAATCTTGTTCGATTTACTTGACTGTACAGATGAACAAAGGGTTAAAATGGTGCCTTATCAGTTACGAGAAGCCGCCATGAGTTGGTGGATTACCAGTAGAAGAATGTGGGAACAAAGAGGTACAGTGATTTCGTGGGAAATATTCAGAACTGAATTTTATCGACGATTTTTCTCAGTCTCGTACCGAGAGGACAAGAAAGCAGAGTTTGAGAATTTAAGCCAAGGTCAAATGAATATTGATGAATATATTGCCAAATTCTCTACTCTACTGCATTTTGCTCCTCAGATAGCTGGAAATGATGAAGCTATAGTGAATCAGTTCATCCGAGGGTTGAATTCGGAGGTAGTTGCATTTATGAATCTGCAGCGACCTTACCATTTTGCGGATATCTTGAGTAGAGCGAAGAGAGCTGAGGCAAGTCTGATTAGACAATTGACACGGCTGTGTGTGAAGCAACCCCAGACACAGCAATCCCCTCTTCGATATGATCGTGGCAGTACGAGTGGGAAACAAGATTTGCTGAAAACTCGTAAGAAGCCATTCAAGAAGTTGGGAAGTGGCTCCTCTAGCTCAAGTGGTTCCAGCACAAGCCATACTGATGTCTATTGTAGGACTTGCGGAGGGAGACATTCTTCAGCGCAATGCCAAGGAGTTCTTGGTAGATGCAATATTTGTAAACAGCTGGGGCATTTTACTAAAGTTTGTCCCCAGAGAATTCACAACAGGTACTATTCTTTATGATTCTATTGCATATGTATTGATATATACTAATGCATTTGTTAAGAATATCTTTGCCTGAGTGCATGGAGATATGTTGTATCTGTTGGGTTGTATGTACGGTAGTATTGATATCCTTACTTGTTGAGGAAATGTTGATATCAGAAATTTCTACAGTAAGATAAGAATAAGATTGAGTTAGATTATAATGTACTTGTGTCTTTTGATTCGACCGCATTATTGATATTAATATGCTAAACAAGTACAGAACTATTATAGATTAGATTCCAGTCAGAAAAGTATAAGATTCAGATCAGATATGGCTGATGAGTAGCGATTTCACAGTAAGGATTTTAGATTTCGAATTCCTTTGATATCTGTGTTGTACATGACTCGATTAATACAGAAAGGAACAGATAGTATCTTTATGTATTCAGTAGATTGACTGAAATCGAGCATAGCATTGGCAGATTTGCTAATGATGTACAAATTAACTGATCTTGCCCAGATAAGATTTTAGAATTGCTTTATATCAGAAAGATAGATTTCAGAATTGAATTCAGATCAGATATTGATTGTTGTTTTAGAATTCAGCATAGAATGACATTGAATGTACAGAATGATACAGAATGAACTGAAAGATCAATAAAAGTGTACCGACCAGGAGTTATATCTGATTTAGTATTGCTCTTTGGCATGTTTCAGTATATCCAGAGATGTTCTGATGATTTTATGCTTGTTATACCTGTGAGATTTTGATATTGCAGCACTTGATTGATTATATTGAATATTTGAAGATTGTGTTAAATAGTCAGAGAACTATGATCATTGTTTACAGAAACGGGTCAGGTATGAATCCAGTATGCAGTTATTGATACAGTGTTTATTCAAACTATACAGTATCTGAAGATCGGTTGATTTAGACAGTTAAGACAGAAAGATCAAGAATTCCAAAAATGTCAGAAATTTATTATCTGCAGATTATCTTATTCTGATTACTTATTCTCTTATTGTTATATATATCTGCTGAGTATTGTTATTGTTCTACATCAGTATTTGTGCGATATCTTATATTGTTGGGAGCATATGTTATTTGCAGATGAGATATAGCAGTTGATATGGGCAGTATGAGGATTGGTCAGATAGCCAGAATTTACAGTTGCTTGATTTTGTTATTTTATGAATTTTCTTAAACTCACTATATCTGTGTAGGTTCTTTCTATTCTGAACCTGATGTGATATTATTGTTATTGTGAATCAGTGTTTGATACAGATTAGTGTAAACAGTCAGACATGTAATCAGAGGGTTCAGAATTGTATTTTGCTAATCAGAACAGAACATTAATCAGATTAACAGATATGTGATTTTGTGTTGTATCAGATTGATTATTTTATGATATCAGATGTTTCAGAATTGGTTACAGATTTTGATATCTGTAGTCAGAGCCGAATACTAGGTAGGTATTTCTTCTTTAATTTATAATTATGCATTGATTTGTTTATACAGAATAGTTCGAATCTGAATTCACAGATAACGTCAGAACCGAACAGTTGTGGATTCAGTTTTCATTCAGATAATTGTGAATGTACGTTATTCGAACAGACAGTTGGGATATAAACAGATTAGATCAGTTGTAACAGAATTTGTACAGAAATGTTGGCAGAAATTGTACTGATAAGTCTGAATTGCTAACAGAAGAAGACAAAAAGATAGAAAGCAGAAAATTATTACAGAATTTGTATATTTCTGAATAGAAATGGGAGTACATTTCTATGGCTTTCGTAATAAAATTTCCGCCATTTTCTTTAGATTATGATATAATATGATTATGATTGACAGATTATTCAATCTATATCTATCAGTTTTTACCAGATTTTGTACAAACAGAACCAGATGACATAGATCAATGTCAAAGAAATAGTCAGATTGACGAGAATGCAAGAATTAGATGATATCAGATTGTGATTTTGACGGAGTTGTACTTGTGATAGACTATATCATAAGCTCTCTTGTGCAGATTTATTACAGATTGACAGATAGTCAGAGTATATTACCAGATATTGACAAATATTGGTAGAGCTTTAGTACTGGATGTTAGTACTAGTTGATATAGATTATTGTCATTGTGTGACTAACTGTATGACAGTAGCTATCAAGATAGTTCAGAATGGATAGATTTAAGAAACCAATGTTGGATGATGACAATTGGTATTGGAAGATGAAGCTTGATTATGTTCTAGATTGGGATAAACAGATAGGATAACAACTACAGATGGTATTGTTTTGTTATAGATTGCAGATTGGCATATACGGATGTTGTATAGCTAGTAATGCGGGATTGATTCGGCTAGAACGAGTTGAAGAAGGATTATGATATTATAATTCTTGACTTCTGATTCCAGACCAGAATCAGAGCTTGATCAAAGAAAAATACCTCAGAATGATGTTAGTAAAACGAGTTTGGATGTTAAACTCTGTTATATATTTCTTCTAATATATTTGATTGAATTGTCATGAGTTCGGGGACGAACTCAGATCTAAGAGGGGGAGAAATGTAATGCCCCAGAATTGTCGTAGAATTGATCAGACAAGATTAATGAAATATCCCAAGACTTGTAGAATTGATCAGATAAGATTATGGGATGTTGCTCGGAGCAAAATATAAATTTTCAGAACGTGCAAGACCGCACCCGCGCCCTTGTTTACACCGCACCCGCGGTGTAAGTCCAGTAGGGTAGGAATTTTGGGCGAAGCAAGACCGCACCCGCGGTCTTGCATACACCGCACCCGCGGTGCCAGACCGCACCCGCGGTATTGGAAGAGCCGCACCCGCGGTCATGAATTGTGCATTTTAGATAGAATTGCCGAGACTGAAGCGCACCCGCGGTGCTGCAGGGACCGCACCCGCGGTGTGATGTGCAATGCGGAAAATATGCCACGTTTTTGTACATGCATGTAGTATATATAGGAAGGGAAGTCGTGTCTTCTTCTCAGTTTTTCAAGGGAAATCGACAGCTTAGAGAGAGAAACTTTCCTCTTTGCGTTGGAACTGGATTTACGAAGAAACCGTGTAGCAGAATTCGAATCCGACTTTAGTTCTGAACTCCTCTCGACTAGAGCTACACAAGGACGTAAGTTTTATTACGTTTTGAGATATTTTGGAAATATGATGTTGCTAGAATTGCATGTGATTCAGATATGACGTTTATATTATCGTAGACATTATAGAATTGAAGTCAGATTAAAGAACAGACTGTTTCTGTAATTGTTATGATTTTCGAAAGATATTGATTGAGATCAAACACTAGATTTGTATTGTTCTTGATTGAAGAATGAATAGATGATTATTCTTGTATGTCTGGATAGATTATTCAGTAGATATGTGAAGTCAGATCAAAGAAAGAATATCGTATGTCAGTGTTTTGTATTTCAGCATCTCTGAAGATGTATTTGTTAGATATTCATATGCTGGAACAGATTAATCAGATTCAGATATGATTTAGATTATATCGGGATATTATTGATACGACTCAGATTGTATCTTGTTCAGACATTGATCAGATTGTATACTGAATTGAGTATTGATCAGAACAGATTATGAATTGAGCTACACAGTGATACAGTGTATTTGATTTTGTCATTTCAGATCGGATATGGACAGACTGGACTTCAAGACTTCGTCTTCCTCGGACGGGGACGACAAAGGTATAATTCATGTGATATTCGGGAAGAAACAACTCAATTGAGATCACCATTTGAGTTGCCCAATAAATCACATACTATATTCTTGTTTATAGATTTGTTTATAGAACTTGTATGCAAATCTTGCTATGCTTTGTTTACAGATCATGTTGCATTGCATTAAAATGATTATGCTTGTTTACAGATTGTGTATTCATGCATTAAGATAGGAAAGTCTGCGAGATCATCCAGACTTCTAGACGTTCGGCGATATCACAGCTTAGGGAAAGATCACCGCCCCTATTGTAGATGCGGATACAGATCAGGCCGAAGTCTAGGAATAAGACGCACCGTCACCCCGATTGGAGAGTAGGTGATAGATCGTCTTATTCACCCCGGGATCCCTAGAGTTATAGATCGAGTCAAGTCTAGACATGATTTGATTAGGACTTCATGCTTATATGGATGTGGCTCCTAGATCATGGGACCCATCGTTATTGCTTTCGGTTGTGCTAGCATGTTTTATGATTAGATTGTTTATATGCATGTTTATCTGATTTGAGTTGCATGCTTAATTTCATAGATTATGAAATATATTGTGTTTATACATGATCGCATGTTTTATGAATTAGTATGTTTATATACATGCTTACCATGTTTTATACTGGGATTTATTCTCACTGGAGTTATCCGGCTGTTGTCGTGTTTTGTATGTGTGCATGACAACAGGTGGGGCTGGATCAGGGTCGAGAAGATGATGAGAGAAGACGAGTTTAGCGTGGTTATTCCGGACTTACAGTAGATTGGATTTTACTACTAGAACTTTAGTAGTGAACCTTAGATTAGAAGGTTGTACATTATTGTATTTTAATACTGAATTTGTATTTTTATATACAGACATGTATAGTATTTAGAGTCCCTTACCTTCCGCAGTTATAATTTAAAAAGAAAAATTTTTAGACCCTGTTTTATCTTAATTGATAATTAAACCCCAAAAAGATGATTAAAAAGATGATTAGCGTCCGGGTCCCCACAAATCTCCTGGTTTCTATCTTCCTGTCTTCATCTGTCAGCGATTTAGACATTTCAATACAAATTCTGACATAACTGATTTCATTTGTTTACATTAAAACTGTCCGTTCGAATTATCACACATTTCCTGTTACCAGAATAATACTAAATCTACTACTGTGCGTATCTGACAATACCGGTCATTTCAAATTCGAAATATCTGACACAAACAAATCAGCTAATTATATAAAATAAAGCATTACCTACCTGGTATTCTGATTGACACACTGTTCTGACTATCGAAATCAAGTTCTGAACAGTCTAATCTAACTTCTGAACTGCTGTAATTTTCAAAATCAGCTCTGAGTCGGCTTGAACTGTATATAATCCCAACGGTTCATAAAAATCGGTATCAAATACGGATTCAGAATAACAGCAATATCGGATCGGATTCAAAATACCAATCATTTATACTGATCTAGTAAACTCATAAAACGTAATTTCGGACATTTCTGAAGTCCTGCCATTTTCAATGTCTTTTTCAACCATTGATCATGGTCTCAACTGTGCTACAATTAATCAATATACTATCTTCAGATATCACAGACTCTGAATACAATCTGTTGCAATCAAGAATCATATCCGAACCATTCTGTATACAACCATCTCAGTTCCCAGAATATTCAATACAAATTTCAACTGTTCGATTCAATCAATCATACGATGCGAATATATCAAAATATCATAAATAAAACGAGCATAAGGTCAACAGAACACTTCTGAACACAGGATTTATCAACCCACAAACAAAATTGAAGTATTCCCAGAGAAACACATAATCAGATGTAAATCTAACTCTCAGCCAGTGAATCTTCTAACTGACATTTCAATTCTCTTAATTCAATCAGTATCATTCTATACGGAATTTTAAAATGAAACCAGTACCTGGCATCGAATCAAGGCTGAAATCACTCTCCCTTATATAAGACAAACTCGAAATCTCATCTGAAGCAACTCTCATGCTACTGATAATTCAGTCCCTGATAAGCTCAACTTCAGTAATCAACTGAATACATCAGGAATTACTCCATTCCTTTCGATAATCATCGAGTCATACATAATACGGATATCAATTAATTCAAAATCGAGAATCCTTACCGTATATCATTCATTCTTCGATTATTTCAAGTCCGAATCTTACCATCTCCTGGCAAGCATCTATAATAACTTTGTACTTGGTCAGCGTAACAATATCCATCATGCATTCAGAATCAGACAACACTAGTACAATACAAGCTACAACATAATCTAACTCAATTCCATTCTTATCTTACTGCAGTATACAATATGTCACAGAATTCACTGAAATCAATTCCTCTCCCCCAAAGGTACAAAGATCAATACTACAGTAATATAGACCCAACAGGTACAACATATATCAATGCAATTAAGTCAAAGATAATTATAGGGAAGAATGCATTAGTATATATCAATACACATGCAACATAATCTTAAAAGATTAGTACATGCCACTGTATCATCGCGTGTGTCCTGGGTCGGTTCCTCGATCACTACCACCAGATGATTCTGCTCCCTGAAATCTTCAGGAACCTTTCTGTGGACAGACTCTAGCAAAGTGTCCCTGCTGTTTACAGATATTGCACCTACCAGTCACTCCCTGGCATTGCTCCGCGGGATGTCTCCCTCCGCAAGTCCTGCAATAAACTCCAGTATAACTCGGGCTAGAACCACTGGAGCTAGATGAACCACTCGGTCCGCTTACTAACTTCTTAAACTGTTTCTTTCGAGCTTTCAATTGTTCTTGCTTTCCACCACTGCTGCTGCCAATCTCGATTCTGGAAGGCAGTTGCTGTGGACTCGGTGCTGGAAGAACATACGAAGCTCCTTTTTGTCCTATCAGAACTGTTTCTGCTCTTTTGGCCCTGTTCAGGGTATCAGCAAAGTTATTCGGTTGTTTCACATTTACCAATGTACGTATTGTTAGAGTAGGTGCCCGTCGAGCCAAGTGTTGGCCGAGTGTTCACAATGAAACTCTATGTATAAGCAATCTTTATTTTAATAATATTTGAAATTATTGTTTTGGCAAATCTTTATCTGTATACCCATGCTAGTTGCATAGATAAAGCCCTTGGATATACAAATAGTAGAAAGAATATGAGATGCTCATATGATGAGTATCATGAAACTCATATTTGGAATATTGTATATTCTAAACAGTTCCTAGTCGATTCAGCCGCCGCTAAATAGGATATAGGCCGCTCGAGTCAGAGACTAGTATCTGCGATGTGAGTACCATGTTTCATTGGTAGAGGACATTGTGATGTCCAAACATGCAGATAGGTGCTCCTTGTAAAATGCACTGAACAACCCTCCATAAAGGACTTTCCAAGTGGTTCTCACTTATCGAGTGGAAAAGTCCTAGTTTATGGTTGTACACCATCAGTCCTTATGACCCGGGACAACATTGAGACTCTATGTGCTAGAATTACACTTTGGCTTGTTTATCGACTCTCATGGGGTTATCAGGTGGCAAGGTTCAAGTGAATAATGTATTTGAAAATTGTGATTTTCATAAACATTATTATGAACTAAATTAAATTAATTCAAGTGTTGAATTAATTAAACACTAGTTGACCTAGTTGAGTCCAAATAATTAAATTAATTCAAGTGTTAAATTAATTAAATTATATTGAGTCTTGTAGAGCTCAATTTAAATAAATTATTTAACTAGTGGACTTGAGTAAATTCAAGTAATGTTTGATTAGTCTCAAATATGTTTGAGATAATTAAATTTAGTCCATGGTTTTTAATTTGTTAAAAACCATATAATATATGCATGCATGGGAGGTGAAGGGTTGGAGACAACTTTTTCAAATATCAATGCTTGGCATGCTACTTTTGTCTCTACTTTTTGCAAGTCCAAGACAAGTCTCCCTTCCCCCATTTTCAATATGCAATGGCCGAAACTTGCTTGTTCTCTTCTCAAAGTTTTTCTCTCATTTTCTTCTTCAAGAGTTGAGGAAAGAAAACACTTCTCAAAGAAAAATGCTCTAATTTTTCTAGTGCAAAATTAGAGTGGATTTAGCTTGTTGGTGGTGGGCTTAATATTTGAGCAAGGCGGGCTCAAAGGGAAGCTTGTAGAAGGTCAACCTTTCAAGAGCCCAGTTGTTTACATCTTGGTTGGAACCATCATCAACCTCAAGAGGTTGATAGGTAACGATTTCTCAACCACTTGAAAGGGGATCGGTTACGGTGACCGGAAGCGCAACGGAAGTTCAAAAAATTTAATTTTCATACCAAAATTTCGGTCACCTCATTTTTGTGCAACAAATACAATAAAAATCTTGTGGAGCTCAATTTAAATAAATTATTTAATTAGTGGACTTGAGTAAATTCAAATAATGTTTGATTAGTTTCAAATATTTTTGAGATAATTAAATTTAGTCCATGGTTTTTAATTTGTTAAGAACCATATAATATATGCATGCATGGGAGGTGAAAGGTTGGAGACAACTTTTTCAAATATCAAGGTTTGACATGCTACTTTTGTCTCTATTTTTTGCAAGTCCAAGACAAGTCTCCCTTCCCCTATTTTCAATATGCAATGGCCGAAACTTGCTTGTTCTCTTCTCCAAGTTTTTCTCTCATTTTCTTCTTCAAGAGTTGAGGAAATAAAACACTTCTCAAAGAAAAATGCTCTAATTTTTCTAGTGCAAAATTAGAGTGGATCTATCTTGTTGGTGGTGGGCTTAATATTTGAGCAAGGCGGGCTCAAAGGGAAGCTTGTAGAAGGTCAACCTTTCAAGAGCCAAGTTGTTTACATCTTGGTTGGAGTCATCATCAACCTCAAGAGGTTGATAGGTAACGATTTCTCAACCACTTGAAAGGGAATCGGTTACGGTGACCGGAAGCGCAACGGAAGTTCAAAAAATTTAATTTTCATACCAAAATTTCGGTCACCTCATTTTTGTGCAACAAATACAATAAAAATCTTGTAGAGCTCAATTTAAATAAATTATTTAACTAGTGGACTTGAGTAAATTTAAGTAATGTTTGATTAGTTTCAAATATTTTTGAGATAATTAAATTTAGTCCATGGTTTTTAATTTGTTAAAAACCATATAATATATGCATGCATGGGAGGTGAAGGGTTGGAGACAATTTTTTCAAATATCAAGGCTTGGCATGCTACTTTTGTCTCTATTTTTTGCAAGTCCAAGACAAGTCTCCCTTCCCCCATTTTCAATATGCAATGGCCGAAACTTGCTTGTTCTCTTCTCCAGGTTTTCTCTCATTTTTTTCTTCAAGAGTTGAGGAAAGAAAACACTTCTCAAAGAAAAATGCTCTAATTTTTCTAGTGCAAAATTAGAGTGGATCTAGCTTGTTGGTGGTGGGCTTAATATTTGAGCAAGGCGGGCTCAAAGGGAAGCTTGTAGAAGGTCAACCTTTCAAGAGCCAAGTTGTTTACATCTTGGTTGGAGCCATCATCAACATCAAGAGGTTGATAGGTAACGATTTCTCAACACACTATGTATGACATTTTTGTGTTTTTATTGTATTTGTTGCACAAAAATGAGGTGACCGAAATTTTGGTATGAAAATTAAATTTTTTGAACTTCCGTTGCGCTTCCGGTCACCGTAACCGATCCCCTTCAAGTGGTATCCGAGCTATGGTTACGTTTTTGTGTAGCAAATACAAGATATTATATTGATAATGATTTCTAACCGCATGAGATGAAAGTTTGCAACAAATATCAAAGCCTTTGTGGGGATTTTTTCGGGCAGCATGTTGCTGCCCGTGTCGGGCAGCCCGGCTGCCCGTTTTGGGCAGCAAGGGCAGCCCAAGGGGCTGCCCGAACAGCCCCTACTTTTAATAATAATAAAAAATTTTGGTTGCCGGAATCAGGCGACGGAGCTCCGGCGACGGCGATGACGACTGGGGTTTCCAAAAGTGTTTTGGATTATCAAAGTTTCATGGGCCTTGAGTTGTTGGGCCATTGTATGGCTAAAATGTTTGTGAATTTTAAATAGGCCAAAAATGTTTTTGTTGAAAAATAAGTTTTTGGGCCCTTAAGTTTAAAATTACAAAAGTTGCAAATATTTTCTCATGAAATAAATAATTGAAGTTGGACTTGAATTATTTATAGTAAATTGTGATTTACAAGAAATTCGGTTATAAATAAATTAATTTGAAAGTAGACAATGATGTTTGTATACTTTGTTAATTTAGTTTATAATCGTGGCGGTTATTGATTGAATCAAGATATATAATATTGGATCAATTAATTATTGTGATAATTAATTGATGGTGTATGATATGTGATATTATGCCTGAAGGATGATCAAAAGCCCAAGCCCAATTTGCTAGGTGTATGCTAGGATATTTTGTGTTAAATGATTGTGATAATTATCAATTTATAAAGTGTGCTTGGTTTATGGCCCGTTCCCACCCCATAAGATGTATCCCTATTTTCCATGGATATTTATTTGTAAATATTAGTATAGTGGATGATCAAGATTGGAAGATGGTGGCCATGATGATTATGAAGATCGAAGACATGTAAATATTGGAAGCTAATGTAATAGTTGCATTTGCATCCCATGCATTTCCCTAGGATTGGACCTAGGCCTGTGTTTAGCTCACACGGTCCGTTAGTATTGGGGCGATTGATCATCCTTGTTTTGTTTACCGTTTATAATATATGCATGATATGTTATAAATAATGAGTATGTGCGTTATTATTATGATAATAACAAAGTTTCATGAATCCGGCAAACATACGATCAAACATGGCGAGCTTTTAAATAAAATTAATGATGAGACCTTTCAAAAATTAAAAACCCTCATTTTGAATAAGATTCAAAATTAATATCAAGCCCGAAAAGGAGAATTATAAATTTGTTTATAATTTCCTTGTCTTCCATCGACAATGGGTGCATGATGAACGCTACCCGTACTCGGGGCTCGGCTCATATTATTGGGGGGCCCTGGGTGCCGGAAAGCTGTGACATCCATTGACATGGTGATGTGAACTACGTGGAACTCCCATGATTTCGGCTCATATTATTGGGGGAACTCATGGCGACCGTCCATTAAGGTTCAACATCGATGGGAAAGGCTTGACACGTGAAGATGAACGACGTCATATTATTGGGTCCTAATCAAACGTGAGACAAAAGTTTACGTAGAGGGTTGCATTGTGATGCAATTGGAAACTACCTTTTAGGAATTGTGATTGGCTGATATTATTCGGGATCATAATTCGCTAATTGGACCTTACGTACCTACTGAGGAAAGGAGTTTCCCGTTTTCACTAGAGGGTAGTGAAAGATATCAAACAGTGGGAGCAAATATTTATGAAGTAAAAGTCCAAACTTCATATCTTACTAAATATTTTAAAATAGTCATCAACATTTATCTGTTTTTACTTTTCAGTACAAATTGACAATGTCATCGATTCGCAACCCGATATCCGTAATACTCGACAAACACATATTAACTGGACCTAATTACCTCACTTGGCTACGAAACCTGAAAATCGTCTTGAATTCGGAAAGGGTAGCATATACACTGACTCAGTCGCCCCCAGTTGAGGCTCCGACTGACTGCACTCCTGATGAATTGCAGGCTTACAAGGAATGGTGTGACCATGACTTGATAGCCAGGTGTTATATGCTGACTTCTATGAATGATGAGCTGCAGAGGCGTTTTGAGGATGCAAAGAGTGCTGTTGACATTCATTTGCATCTCAAGGAGCACTTTGGTGAGCAAACACGGCCTCTTAGGCATGCTACCGTTAAGGAGTTGATCACTATGTGCATTCGAGATGGGGCCTTGGTCCATGAGCATGGCCTGAAGTTGATTGGGCTCGTGGATAAGCTCGTTGGCATGGATATGATCTTGCCTTCGGAGTTGACCACCGACGTGTTGCTGTTATCATTGCCTAGCTCATTTGATCCTTTTGTGGTGAACTTCAACATGAACAAGCTAGAGCCGACCATTGAGGAGTTGGTGAATATGCTTGTTACGTTTGAATCGACCATCAAGAAAGAGAAGTTGGTTCTTTATGTGGGTTCTTCATCTGGTACGAAGATTGATCCACATGGGAAGGGAAAGAAGTGTTCTTTCCAACGTCCCAAGAAGAACGTGCCCTTGATGAGGCAATCTCCTAATCCTGTTGAGGCAGCCAGACCAGTTAAGGCTGACAAGACTGCTGATGTATGTCATCACTGCAAGATGCCTGGACATTGGAGGTGTAACTGCAGGGAATATCTTGCCCAGAAGAGTTCTGGAAACGGTATGTTCTAAATTGAAGTAAACATTTCAATTAACTCTACTTCTTGGGTATTGGATACCGGATGTGGATCACATCTCTGTACTGTGTTGCAGGTGATGGGAAGAAGTAGGAGACTAAGGGAAGGTGAGACCTTCTTGAGGATAGGCAATGGAGCAAGAGTTGCTGCCAAGACCTTAAGAAATGTTTACTTATTGTTGAACAATGATTTTAAGTTAATTTTTTAAGAGATGTTTTGTTTGTACCTTTTTTGGTGAAAAAACATTGTTTCCATTTCTATTGTGATAAAGATGATATTCTTGTCTATTTAGCAAAGGTGTTTGCAACATTTACAAGAATGAATGTTTAATTGGTACTTGAGAACTTGAAAACGATCTCTATAACTTAAAATTAAAAGATATTCCATTAAATGTCCATTCAAAGGCAGACACCATATGAGATATGGATGGGTAAACCTCCCAAATATTCTTATCTTAGAATATGGGGGTGCCCTGCTTATGAAGCAGGTAGTGGAAGATAAATTGGATAGTCGATCCATTTTATGTTACTTAGTGGGATATCCAAGGAATTCAGTTGGATATCATTTCTATCATCCCCAAGAAACATAGGTGTTTGTTTCTAGGAATGCAACCCTTTTGGAAAAGGAATTTCTATTGGATAGAAAAGGGAGATGATAGAACTCGAAGAGGTTCGAGAGACACCCACAATTATAGAACCCACACCCGAAGAGCCAAGAGAGGAGATACAAACTCCTAGAAGATCCGAGAAAGTCTCGAGACCACCTATGAGGTATGGTCAGCTTCTTGAAGAGGGCCATGATGAGCCTAACCATGGATGTGATCCAAGGATCTTCAAGGAAGCGTTATCTGATGCCGATTCATCCAAATGGCTTGAAGCTATGGAATCTGAGATGAATTCCATGCATTCGAACCAAGTGTGGGATCTTATAGATCCACCTGAGGGAACGGTTCCCATAGGGACTTGGGGCGGATGGGAAGGTATTGACCTTCAAGACGCGATTGGTGGCAAAAGGATGTATTCAAAGACAAGGAGTTGACTTTGGGGAAACCTTTTCTCCAGTTGCAATGTTCAAGACCATAAGGATATTGCTAGCCATAGCTGCATGGTATGACTATGAGATATGGCAGATGGATGTCAAGACAGGCTTTCTTAATGGGGATATTAAGGAAGAGATTTCCATGTCTCAAACCTGGAGGGTTTACATCTATCAGAAGTGAGCATATGGTATGCAAACTTCAAAGATCTATTTATGGTCTAAAGCAGGCATCTGGGAGTTGGAACCTCAGATTCGACAGTACAATCAAAGAGTTTGGTTTTGATAAGAATCCTGAGGAACCCTGTGTGTATAAGAAGGTCAGTGGGAGTGTTGTGACATTCCCGATGTTTTATGTTGATGACATTCTAAACATTGGGAATGATGTAGGAATGTTGCAATCAACTATAATATGGTTAGCAAGTAAGTTCTCGATACAGGACTTGGGTGAAGTATCTTTTGTATTGGGAATACAGATCTATAGAGATAGATCAAGAAGATTGCTTGGTCTCACCTAGTCCACATACATTGATACCATCGTGAAGCGGTTCTCGATGGATGAGTCCAAGAGAGGACATCTGCCAATGTGTCATGCCGTGTCCCTATCCAAGTCTGTCTTTCAAGAATGATGCAGAGATAGCGGCGATGAAAAAGCATTCCTTATGCATCTGCGATTGGTAGCATCATGTATGGGATGATATCTACCCGTCCTGACGTGGTTTTCGCACTAAGTGTAGTGAGTAGATATCAATCGAACCCTGGTTTTCCACACTGGAAAGCTGTGAAAAACATCCTCAAGTAGTTGAGAAGGACCAATAAATTGTTCTTGATCTATGGGGTGGAGAACTGAAATTGGAAGGCTATACCGACTCTAGCTTCCAAAGCGATATCGATGACTCGAATTCAACCTCTGGGTTTGTATTCATGCTCAATGGTGCTGATGTTTCTTGGAAGAGTTCCAAGCAAGACAATACTGCGGATTCCAGCACAGAGACCGAATACATTGCTGCATCAGATGCAGCAAGGGAGGCTGTTTGGATAAGGAATTTCGTCTAAGAGTTGGATGTCATTCCTAATGGAGTTGCTCCTGTCCCGGTGTTGTGCGACAACACAGGAGCTTTAGCTCAAGCATAGGAGCTAGCTCTCATCAGAAGTCCAAACATGTATTGAGAAAGTACCACATCCTCCGAGAGATTGTGGAAAGAGGAGAAGTGTCGATTGACGTAGTCGGCTCCGCAGATAAAGTTGCTGATCCACTAGCTAAGACTTTACCTGGACCATTATTCGATATGCATCGCGAATCAATGGGTTTGAAGCATATGGGTAGTTGGCTGTAATGCCACAGAATTGTCGTAGAATTGATCAGACAAGATTACTGAAATATCCAAAGACTTTTAGAATTGATCAGATAAGATTATGGGATGTTGCTCGGAGCAAAATATAATTTTTCAGAACGTGCAAGACTGCACCCGCGCCCTTGTTTACACCGCACCCGCGGTGTAAGTCCAGTAGGGTAGGAATTTTGGGCGAAGCAAGACCGCACCTGCGGTCTTGCATACACCGCACCCGCGGTGCCAGACCGCACCCGCGGTATTGGAAGAGCCGCACCCGCAGTCATGACTTGTGCATTTTAGATAGAATTGCCGAGACTGAAGCGCACCCGCGGTGTTGCAGGGACCGCACCCACGGTGTGATGTGCACTGCGGAAATTATGCCACGTTTTTGTACATGCATGTAGTATATATAGGAAGGGAAATCATGTCTTCCTCTCAGTTTTCCAAGGGAAATCGACAGCTTAGAGAGAGACACTTTCCTCTTTGCGTTGGAACTGAATTTACGAAGAAACCGTGTAGCAAAATTCGAATCCGACTTCAGTTCTGAGTTCCTCTCGACTAGAGCTACACAAGGACGTAAGTTTTACTACGTTTTGACATGTCTTGAAATTATGATGTTGTTAGAATTGAATACACGTCATATATGTTGTTCTTGACATGTTAGACAGAGTAGAATCGAAGTCAGATTAAGAAACAGACTGAATATGAACTTGTTATGATTTCAGAATAAGATTGAATAAGAATTGATATCCAGATTGAGTGGTGATCGATTATGGGATATTAGAATTGATATCTGACTGATATGATAGGGCTGGATATATTAAGATTATGATGTTATGTTGTTGAAACAGAATTTGATTGAATTCTGTTTGTATCCAGTATTAATTTTGAGTGGTGTATTGATACCATACCCTCAATATTGTTGTTGTCAGACTGAGTATTGACAGGCTTGGGGTTCGAGACTTCGACAGAGCCAGAGTATCAGAAAGAAAGGTATAAATTAATGTTGAGTTGGGATTGCACAACTCGAGTGAGGTTTGACTCGAGTTTCCCTAAATCACATACTTTTACTTATTGCATTGATATTTGCAATTGATCAGACTTATGATTGTAGTCTATTGAGTTATAGCTACTGTGTGATAAGATTGATATTTGTAGCCTATTGATTTATAGCTACTGCATGTAATGACTGCTGATTCGCTAGTCATTGACTGATTTGCTTAGATACTGACTGTATGTATTGATTACTGAGTCGTTGAGTCATAGGCTGATTCGCCTAGTCACCGGCTGATTCGTCGGGTTATAGACTGATTCGTCTAAACTTAAGCTGATTCGCTTAATTACAGGCTGATTCGTCTGGTTATTGGCTGATTCGCCTAATTACCGGCTGATTCGTCGGGTTATTGACTGAGTCGTCAATTCTGCGGCTGATTCGCCCAGACACTGATATATGTATTATATCGATGCCGTTTAGGGATTGATTCATTCCTATCGACTGAGATTCGATATAATACCTATATTCAGACATCGGGATCCCTAGGATAGAGTTGAGTCGAGTTTGAGACGACGTGTCAGTGGAGTCGAGTCCGAGACGACGCGTCGGTTGAGTGGATTCTGATATGACATGTTGATTTACATTGTTTATGCCATTCATGATTATTGAATGTTTGATATGAATTTATGTTTCTGATTTGAGACATGTTATGAATACTTCTTATATGCTTTCGTATATGCTTTTATATGACTGCATGTTTACATTGTTTATACTGGGATATTTATATCTCACCGGAGTTATCCGGCTGTTGTCTTGTTTTGTATGTGTGCATGACAACAGGTGGGGCTGGATCAGGGTCAAGAAGAGGATGAGAGAAGATAGATAGCGTGGAGGCT
Organism: Primulina eburnea; assembly: GCF_022965805.1. Lineage (NCBI taxonomy): Eukaryota > Viridiplantae > Streptophyta > Magnoliopsida > Lamiales > Gesneriaceae > Primulina > Primulina eburnea. The sequence goes on along the minus strand of NC_133107.1, from coordinate 32,089,591 downwards.
CCGGACATGGTTTAGAGATAGGGTTAGACACTTGATATTAGCTGTTAAACCCTAGTTGAATAAATGTATGTTGTACAGGACTTGTATTTTTATACTGAGATGCATGTTCATGTTTAGTATGTAATTTGAGTAAATTACATTACGTTTCCGCTTTGTATTTGAAAAAAAAAAAGTTAGACCCTGTTTTCTAATTGATTAATTAGTCCCAATAATGATTAAGATTATGATTAGCGTCCGGGTCCCCACAACAGGTGGTATCAGAGCTGTAGGTACCAGAACTGTAGATTCTTGAGATTGAGATAGAAGAGGCTAGTGAGCGGGGTAGATTGAGTTTTCTTTCCTTGCTTGTGATTGCTAGCATGACTTGCTGCGTTATATAATACATGTTACTTGACTTATCTGATTTGATTTTGTAATATGTATTATTGGAAACGAATCTGAATTGATTCTCGATCAGCAGTAAGATGATCGGGAGGGGGATTTAATTGAAACAGATGTGTTGGATTGGATTACTAATCCTTTTGAGTTTCAGATATGCCTCCCAGAAGAATCCCAGAACAGGGTAGTACATCGAATCCTCCAATGGATGTAACACCTACTCCAATGGAAACCTTGCTGAAGAGGTTTCAGTCATTCAAGCCACCCACTCTGAAAGGTACTGAGACATCGGTCGAGTGTGAGAGTTGGTTAGGTAGTATTGAGTTGATGTTTGCTTCACTGGAGTACAGTGATGAGCGCCAGATTAAATTGATTGGGCACCAGTTGCTGGATGTTGCGCAAAGTTGGTGGGTTACAATGAAGAGGGCCTTGGAGCAACGAGGTACGATTATTACTTGGGATGTATTTAAAACTGAATTTTATCAGAGATTTTTCCCAATATCGTACAAAAAAGACAAGGGGGCGGAATTTGTCAATTTGAGACAGGGTCAGCTGAACATTGAAGAATATGTGACCAAGTTCTCTACCTTGTTGAAGTTTGCTCCTCATGTGTCTGGAAATGACGAAGCCGTTGCTGATCAGTTCATCAATGGCTTGAATCCCGATATTTTTACATTGGTGAACACAGGGCGACCCAATAACTTTGCTGATGCCATGAATAGAGCAAAGGGCGCTGAAGCGGGCCTGATAAGGCAGAGAGGAGCTGAATTTGTTCCTCCAGTGTCGAGACCACAGCAACCACTTCCCCGATTTGAGAGTGGTAGTAGCAGTGGTGGAACGAAAGATTTTCTGAAAGCTAGAGGAAAGCAATTTAAGAAGTCTGGCGGCAGTTCTTTTAGCTCTAGTGGTTCTCAGCAGAGTTATACGGGAGTTTACTGCGGAAATTGTGGAGGGAGACATTCCACTGAGCAATGCCAAGGAGTACTTGGTAGTTGCCACTTCTGCAAGCAACAGGGACATTTTGCCAGAGTATGTCCACAGAGGGGTTCCCAAAGATTCCAGGGAACCGAAGCATCTGGATCAGCGGCCCAGTGGAGTAGACGATCAGCTGCCGTTCCTTCATTTCAGCCAACACCATCTCAGTCACAGCAGAGGCCAGGAGGAAGCCAGACAGTGGGCCAGCCTCCTAGACAGCAGGCCAGAGTATTTGCTTTGACCGAGGAGCAGGCTCAAGAAGCACCAGATGATGATGTTGCAGGTAACTGATTTGTTTGATTATCCTGCATATGTATTGAGGGATATCGGTGCTTCACATGCTTTTAGTTCTGAGAGATTTGCATTGATGCATGCATTATCTGTTGAGTCTTTATTTACTGTAGTAGTGTTTCTTTCCTTGAGAAAAGATCTTGTATCAGTGATTTCTGTTAGATCTTGTATACTACAGTAGGATGAGAATGAGATCGAGTTAGATCGTGTGGTAGCTTGCATTGTACTGGTGTTCTATGATTTTAGAACTGCATTACTGATATTGATATGCTGATCAAGTACATAGCTACCATAGATTAATTCCAGAAGATGGTGAGAATTAAACCTGAGATGATCAAGAAATGAATATTGTACGATAAGAATTCTAGACTGAGAATTCCTTTGATATTCGTACTAGCTATGACTCGATTATTACAGAAAGGAGCAGAATGACTCCTTATGTATTCAGTTGATTTACTGAAGTTGAGTCTATCATTGGTTGATTTACCAATGATAAGAAAGTTCTCGATGTTTTCTCTGATAAGACTTCGGATCTGATTCCAATCAGAGAGATTGATTTTAGTCTTGAACTGATCTTAGAAATTGTTGAAATTTTGAATCCTGATTGAGAAAGATAGTAAACAATCAAGATTATATTGTACAGTACAAACCAGAGTTGATTTCGAATCGATAGCAGTTTAAAAAGCTGATTAGAATATTTAGAACTCAATATCGATAGTCAGAACAGAGTGTCGATCAGAGGAACAGATACGTGAATTTGTATTTTGTATGAGATTGATTATTCTGTGATGTCAGATGTGTCAGAATTGTACAGCAAAGCTTGATATTGATAGTCAGAGCCGAATACCAGGTAGGTATTTCCTCTTTAATTTATGTTATTAACTGATTTGTGTATATCAAATAGTTCGAATCAGAAATGACAGATATTGTCAGAAACTTACAGTCGTGGATTTAGTGTTCAGTCTGATGACTGAGACTGTATTATATTCGAACAGATAGTGGTGATATAGACAGATGAGATCATTTATAACAGAATTGTATTGAAATGTTGGCAAAAATGGTACTGATATGTCTAAATTGCTAACAGAAAAGATAGAAAGATAGAAATCAGAAGATTATTACAGATTTTGTATAGTTCTGAACAGAAATGGGAGTACATTTCTATGGCTTTCGTAATGAAATTACCGCCTTTTCTTTAGATTATGAGATGATATGATTATGATTGACAGATTATTCAATCTATATCTATCAGTTTGTACCAGATTACGTACAAACAGAACCAGATGACATAGATCAATGTCAAAGAAATAGTCAGATTGACGAGAATGCAAGAATTAGATGATATCAGATTGTGATTTTGACGGAGTTGTACTTGTGATAGATTATATCATAAGCTCTCTTGTGCAGATTTATTACAGATTGACAGATAGTCAGAGTATATTATCAGATATTGACAGATAAATGTAGAGCTTTGGTACTGGATGTTAGTACTAGTTTATATAGATTATTGTCATGACATGATTGATTGTATGACAGTAGCTATCAAGATAGTTCAGAATGAACAGATTTAAGAAACCAACGTTGGATAATAACGATTGGTAATTGAAGATGAAGATTGATTATGTTCTCGATTGGAATAAACAGATAGGATAACAACTACAGATGGTATTGTTTTGTTATAGATTGCAGATTGGCATATACGGATGTTGTATAGCCAGTAATGCAGGATTGATTCGGCTAGAACGAGTTGAAGAAGGATTATGATATTATAATTCTTGACTTCTGATTCCAGACCAGAATCAGAGCTTGATCAAAGAAACATACCTCAGAATGATGGTAGTAAAACGAGTTTGGATGTTAAACTCTGTTATATATTTCTTCTATTTTATTTGATGGAATTGTCATGAGTTCGGGGACGAACTCAGATCTAAGAGGGGGAGAAATGTAATGCCCCAGAATTGTCGTAGAATTGATCAGACAAGATTACTGAAATATCCCAAGACTTGTAGAATTGATCAGATAAGATTATGGGATGTTGCTCGGAGCAAAATATAATTTTTCAGAACGTGCAAGACTGCACCCGCGCCCTTGTTTACACCGCACCCGCGGTGTAAGTCCAGTAGGGTAGGAATTTTGGGCGAAGCAAGACCGCACCTGCGGTCTTGCATACACCGCACCCGCGGTGCCAGACCGCACCCGCGGTATTGGAAGAGCCGCACCCGCGGTCATGACTTGTGCATTTTAGATAGAATTGCCGAGACTGAAGCGCACCCGCGGTGTTGCAGGGACCGCACCCGCGGTGTGATGTGCACTGCGGAAATTATGCCACGTTTTTGTACATGCATGTAGTATATATAGGAAGGGAAATCGTGTCTTCCTCTCAGTTTTCCAAGGGAAATCGACAGCTTAGAGAGAGACACTTTCCTCTTTGCGTTGGAACTGAATTTACGAAGAAACCGTGTAGCAAAATTCGAATCCGACTTCAGTTCTGAGTTCCTCTCGACTAGAGCTACACAAGGACGTAAGTTTTACTACGTTTTGACATGTCTTGAAATTATGATGTTGTTAGAATTGAATACACGTCATATATGTTGTTCTTGACATGTTAGACAGAGTAGAATCGAAGTCAGATTAAGAAACGGACTGAATATGAACTTGTTATGATTTCAGAATAAGATTGAATAAGAATTGATATCCAGATTGAGTGGTGATCGATTATGGGATATTAGAATTGATATCTGACTGATATGATAGGGCTGGATATATTAAGATTATGATGTTATGTTGTTGAAACAGAATTTGATTGAATTCTGTTTGTATCCAGTATTAATTGAGTGGTGTATTGATACCATACCCTCAATATTGTTGTTGTCAGACTGAGTATTGACAGGCTTGGGGTTCGAGACTTCGACAGAGCCAGAGTATCAGAAAGAAAGGTATAAATTAATGTTGTAGTTGGGATTGCACAACTCGAGTGAGGTTTGACTCGAGTTTCCCTAAATCACATACTTTTACTTATTGCATTGATATTTGCAATTGATCAGACTTATGATTGTAGTCTATTGAGTTATAGCTACTGTGTGATAAGATTGATATTTGTAGCCTATTGATTTATAGCTACTGCATGTAATGACTGCTGATTCGCTAGTCATTGACTGATTTGCTTAGATACTGACTGTATGTATTGATTACTGAGTCGTTGAGTCATAGGCTGATTCGCCTAGTCACCGGCTGATTCGTCGGGTTATAGACTGATTCGTCTAAACTTAAGCTGATTCGCTTAATTACAGGCTGATTCGTCTGGTTATTGGCTGATTCGCCTAATTACCGGCTGATTCGTCGGGTTATTGACTGAGTCGTCAATTCTGCGACTGATTCGCCCAGACATTGATATATGAATTATATCGATGCCGTTTAAGGATTGATTCATTCCTATCGACTGAGATTCGATATAATACCTATATTCAGACATCGGGATCCCTAGGATAGAGTTGAGTCGAGTTTGAGACGACGCGTCAGTGGAGTCGAGTCCGAGACGACGCGTCGGTTGAGTGGAGTCTGATATGACATGTTGATTTACATTGTTTATGCCATTCATGATTATTGAATGTTTGATATGAATTTATGTTTCTGATTTGAGACATGTTATGAATACTTCTTATATGCTTTCGTATATGCTTTTATATGACTGCATGTTTACATTGTTTATACTGGGATATTTATATCTCACCGGAGTTATCCGGCTGTTGTCTTGTTTTGTATGTGTGCATGACAACAGGTGGGGCTGGATCAGGGTCAAGAAGAGGATGAGAGAAGATAGATAGCGTGGAGGCTCCGGACTTGGTTTAGAGATAGGGTTAGACACTTGATATTAGCTGTTAAACCCTAGTTGAATAAATGTATGTTGTACAGGACTTGTACTTTTATACTGAGATGCATGTTCATGTTTAGTATGTAATTTGAGTAAATTACATTACGTTTCCGCTTTGTATTTGAAAAAAAAAAGTTAGACCCTGTTTTCTAATTGATTAATTAGTCCCAATAATGATTAAGATTATGATTAGCGTCCGGGTCCCCACATTGGCTCTAGTGCAGGTGGGAGATTGTTAGACTAGGTGCCCGTCGAGCCAAGTGTTGGCCGAGTGTTCACAATGAAACTCTATGTATAAGCAATCTTTATTTTAATAATATTTGAAATTATTGTTTTGGCAAATCTTTATCTGTATACCCATGCTAGTTGCATAGATAAAGCCCTTGAATATACAAATAGTAGAAAGAATATGAGATGCTCATATGATGAGTATCATGAAACTCATATTTGGAATACTGTATATTCTAAACAGTTCCTAGTCGATTCAGCCGCCGCTAAGTAGGATATAGGCCGCTCGAGTTATAGACTAGTATCTGCGATGTGAGTACCATGTTTCATTGGTAGGGGACATTGTGATGTCCGAACATGCAGATAGGTGCTCCTTGTAAAATGCAGTGAACAATCCTCCATAAAGGACTTTCCAAGTGGTTCTCACTTATCGAGTGGAAAAGTCCTAGTTTATGGTTGTACACCATTAGTCCTTATGACCCGGGACAACATTGAGACTCTATGTGCTAGAATTACACTTTGGCTTGTTTACCGACTCTCATGGGGTCATCAGGTGGCAAGGTTGGGTGTTCTGTCGAAACATATAGGAGTCGATGCATTGTAGTCGAGGATTCACCGCTTACCTTCGGGTATGGATATCCTATGTGTTCTCATGTGTATGTAGGTTGAAATCTCTGATCAGAGTATGGTGGTAATTATGAAAGGGGTTTCATAGATTACACCATCGATGCAACTACGACATGACACATAGTATCGATTCATTGACAACTCTCGATAAACCAATGGTTGTCGAATCGGTCGGGATATATGAGTTGAAGGGACCGTACTGTACGCTAATCATAATTGAATGGTTCTTGCAGGCACTATCATTTGATACCTAGGGAATCATGTAAGCGATGCTGCTAGGCGTTTAACATGATTGGTTGGGTACTATCAGACTTGAGTTCTGACGTTCTTGTTATCAAGGAGTTGATAAGTAAGAATGAAGCAATTGGGGTATGCTCATATAAGGACCTGTTTAGTCCGAATCACATGGAGATGTGAACCCACGGCTAGTTGTATCAATGAACCATTGAGGGCCACACAAGTACTAGCTTTCTAGATCCCGTTGAGAAGTAAAAATAGTTCAATGTGTTGAACGACTTATAAAGGAGTTTATAAGCGTAAGGAAAATTAGAAGTATGACTTCTATGAGAAAATGTAAATTTTAATTTACGGAAGTGTTCCAAAATTAAAAGTTGGTCAAGTGAATAATGTATTTGAAAATTGTGATTTTCATAAACATTATTATGGACTAAATTAAATTAATTCAAGTGTTGAATTAATTAAACACTAGTGGACCTAGTAGAGTCCAAATAATTAAATTAATTCAAGTGTTGAATTAATTAAATCATATTGAGTCTTGTAGAGCTCAATTTAAATAAATTATTTAACTAGTGGACTTGAGTAAATTCAAGTAATGTTTGATTAGTCTCAAATATGTTTGAGATAATTAAATTTAGTCCATGGTTTTTAATTTGTTAAAAACCATATAATATATGCATGCATGGGAGGTGAAGGATTGGAGACAACTTTTTCAAATATCAAGGCTTGGCATGCTACTTTTGTCTCTACTTTTTGCAAGTCCAAGACAAGTCTCCCTTCCCCCATTTTCAATATGCAATGGCCGAAACTTGCTTGTTCTCTTCTCAAAGTTTTTCTCTCATTTTCTTCTTCAAGAGTTGAGGAAAGAAAACACTTCTCAAAGAAAAATGCTTTAATTTTTCTAGTGCAAAATTAGAGTGGATCTAGCTTGTTGGTGGTGGGCTTAATATTTGAGCAAGTCGGGCTCAAAGGGAAGCTTGTAGAAGGTCAACCTTTCAAGAGCCAAGTTGTTTACATCTTGGTTGGAGCCATCATCAACCTCAAGAGGTTGATAGGTAACGATTTCTCAACACACTATGTATGACATTTTTTGTGTTTTTATTGTATTTGTTGCACAAAAATGAGGTGACCGAAATTTTGGTATGAAAATTAAATTTTTTGAACTTCCGTTGCGCTTCCGGTCACCGTAACCGATCCCCTTTCACGTATCTCCGGATTCAGTCCTTGGATAAACTGACCAGATATAGCTTCATCATTCCTAGCCACGTGAGGGGCAAAACGTAGCAAGGTAAAGAACTGGGCCAAATACTCATCAATATTCAACTGACCCTGTCTCAGATTTGCAAACTCTGCACTTTTATCCTGTCTGTATGATACGGGGAAAAATCTTTGATAGAATTCAATTTTAAAAACTTTCCACGTAATCATTGGACTACGCTGTGCTAAACCTTCCTTGGTTACCGACCACCAACTCCTTGCGACTTCCCGTAACTGGTTCCCAATCAGTTTAATTCTACACTCATCTATGAAACCCAGAAATTCAAAGAGCATTTCGATATCCTCTAACCAATTCTCACACTCCACTGGCGTCTCATTACCCTTCAAAATCGGCGGTTGAAACGATTGAAACCTCGTCATCTGTGTTTCCATCAGGGTTTTTGACACATCCATCTGATCAATCGAAGCACTACCCCTTTCCGAAAATTCTTCGAGGAGGTATATCTGCTTACCACAAGAGTTAGCATCACATGAGATAAATCAATCTCAGTCCCTTTCTAATCAGCTTACCTTCTGATCATGAATTGCTTCTGATTCATTTTCAAATCAGATATATTACTAAATCAACTCAGATATTCAGGTAACATGTATTTAAAAGGGGTAAAATACAATATCATGCTAGCATACACAATGTAATTCAACATTATAAGTAATCCCATGCTAGCAATCACATGCAAGGAAAGAAAACACATTCTACCCCGCTCACTAGCTCCTATCTCAGTCTCAAGAACCTACAGTTCTAGAACCTACTGTTCTGGAACCTAATGCTCTGATACCACCTGTTGTGGGGACCCGGACGCTAATTACAATTTTAATCATTCTTAGGAATTATTTAATCAATTATAATAAACAGGGTCTAAATTTTTTTAAAAAAAATACAAAGCCGAAACGTAATGTAATTTACTTTAAATTACTTATTAAACATAAACATACAAATCTTGTGTTATCTACAAGAGTTCACTAGGTTCAGCTATATGTCAGTACTGAATCCTAAGTTGCTTCGAAACTTGGATCTCCACGCTATCTAGTACAGCCTCGTTCTCTTCTTGACCTTGATCCTATCCCACCTGTTGCCGTGCACACATACAAACAAGACAACAGCCGGATAACTCCGGTGAGAATTACATTCTCAGTATAAATCATGTATACATGCAATAATATAATCAATATAAATGCATCTAACAGACATTCATAACATGTATCCAAATCAGATTATAAATCCATATCAAGAATAGATCCTATTCTAAAAATGTACCATCATGAGGAACATAAATCAACATGTACCATATTCAGGAACATAACCAACATGATTCAATATAAACGCTCAATCGTACTCGTGACTCCACGACTCAGACTAGACTCAATCCTAATCTAGGGATCCCGGTTTCCAGATGTGGGTATTCCTATATCGACCAACAGTAATAGATTAGACTCCAGTTCTATCCACGTCGATAACCAAACATCCAGTGTCCTGACCTAACCGTCATGGACTGTGGCTCTATCGCCAATATCCTATCTTGTGACATCGTGCAATGTGCGCGTGGCGATCCCGCCACTATCAGGCGCTTCTATCACAAGATCACTCGTCAAATACCTGCTATCTATCAATCAAGAAAACAAGCAATTTCCATACATTCATTGAAATTATCCATGCAATACATTAACGTATGTGATTTAGGGAAACTCGAGCCAAACCTCACTCGAGTTGTGCAATCCCAACTCAACATTAATTTATACCTTTATCTTCACGGTCTGACGAAGTCGAAGTATCGAAGTCAAGTCTGTCCATATCAAATCTGAAATAACAGTATCAAATAGACCGTGTCAATATACCGCTTAACTCAAAGCCTTTTCTAATCAATACACAAATCAAAACATAATTTGATCAATATCGAATCAAGACACAATCTAATCCATATCGACGATATCACGATATAATCGAAGTCACTACTGAATCTGATCAATATCAACCCACAGATGTTTCGACGGCATAACTGTACATTCTCCGTAACCCCGTCAATTCCAACATCATAGATATAAAACAAGAATTCATAATCAATATCGATACAACTCATAATCTCAATGATAATACAAATCTGATATCAAATCTCAATCAAATCAACTCCGAAAATCATAATAATTACATAATCAGTCTGTTCTTCGATCTGACTTCAAATACACGCTGTCTACTGTATCAGAAACACCATATATGATTCATATTCGATTCTGATAATATCATAATTTCAAATCATGTCTAAACGTAACAAAACTTACGTCCAATTGTAGCTGTCGTCGCTAGGAACTCGGTACTGTACTCGGATTCAAATTCAGACGGACGGATTTCTCGCAAATCACAAAATAAGTGTCGAAGAAGTTTGGGGAATTTTCTTCAGAGAATTTCTCGATTTCTTGTTTTTAATTACATTTACAACAACAAAGTATATATATATATATATATATATATATATATATATATATATATATATATATATATATATACACACACGTCGCATGTAAGGGCAAGTGGCACTTTTCCGTTCTGCATGACTCACGCATATGCGCGTTCAAGCGTCGCGCATATGCGCGAGACCTCTTGTCTCGATGCTCGGCTTCGCAACAGCTGGCGCATATGCGCGCCTCAATCCGGCGCATATGCGCCAAAGCTTCTGTCCCAAAACGTTGGCTACTGGACTGCTCGCGCATATGCCCGAGACCTACTGGTCACGCACAACACACCTCGCGCAGATGCGCGAGGCCCTCTGTCCATTTCGCGCATGTGCGCGCATCAGTGACGCGCACATGCGCGAGGGCTACTGTTCCTCGCACGCATTCATGTATTATCTTGTCTTTCCCAGTCCGATCTTTTCTGTCTATAATCATATCAATTAATCAATAAATCATTTCAGATTAATCTCGGATTACGGTAATAAAATCTCGGGCCTTACATTTAGTGAAATCTTTCCACACAAAAAAAGAATGACATAAGAGTATTAAAGTCTTCGAATACAAAAAAAAAAAATTGTGTTATTTACTTATAAATTAATATGTCATTAACTTTCTATTGGATAGCCTAACTAATCATACACACTTGAGTCATTTCGTGTTCAAATTTAATCAGTGATCATATTTACACGTTGTGACAAAGTATTGGCTTATTGATAATTTATTGATTCTCAATCAACAATAATTACATTTCAATATTGCTAATTCAACCAAAATATTTTCAGAATTTTTTGAGATTATTTATTCATCTCTTTTAAATCAGTATCCGATCCTAATATTTTCTTTCAACATCATTAATTTTTTTCCCCAAAAAGTAAAGGAATATTTTTTACACTCCGAAAACATCAAAATTAATTACCTGACCAACAATGGCCAATTTTTAGCAAATCCATAGATCATTTTATTCAAAAAATAACAAAACTAATGAATCATCCCTCGATCAAAACTTTTAAAATATATATGTTAACAGGCAATAATACATTCAATTATTTCTAAGGAAATTATTTGAAGTTTCGATCTTCTTCACTCCATAAACACCCAAAAACAAAAAACAGAGGACTTTAAATCTTATGTTGACCAAACGATCAACTTACCATATATTCAGAAGTCCAAGTATAATACACAACTAGTACCCCAAAACACTCTTGTACGGTTCTGTTTTTCTTAAAAAATAAAGATTTATTTGGAGTTTAAGAATTTTTTTTTAATTAGTTTCATGTAAATTATAAAATAAGGTGATATATAAATTTATAAGGGTAAATTTTAAGTGTCAAAATAATAAAGGTAAATTTTATATTGAATAAAAATATTTACCATGACACCAAAGTTAATAATGTTAATTGCATACATTACTTTTGTGAAATCCTGATATCGCTAAGAACTCTCCATGAAAAAAATATCTATTAACTCCTCGTGTTTCAAATCTTTATAATACACTCTTTTCTGTATATATTTTCATGGATATATATATAAGCTCAAGATTTGAAAATACAATGAATTGATATCTTTTTTTTATGGAGTTTTCAACAACCTCGAGATTTCACAGAATGTATGCAATTATCCCAAACTAATATATAATATAAGATGATAAGTTACCCCCTTCTGATTTTTAAAGTTTCAAAATTTCCAATCTGATTGTTTATTTCATTTTTTTAATCAATGATACACTAATACACAATTAGCTCAATATATATATATTGAATCTCCCAATGAAGCTAACAAAAAAATATGAATCTCCCAATCAAGCTCAAAACAAATAGCTCAGTATTCTCTATATGCGATTCGTCATATTTGAAGAATCGTGATAAAAACACAAAATACATAACATCGACAAAACAAATAGCTCACCATCGCCTAGAGAACTCCAAATGAAAAAAACTATATATAATTCTTATTCTAGCTTCATGTATATAACATCATGATACAAAAGGAGTACCTATATCAGCTAATGAAGGTTGCAAAGAGCCAATTCTGATGTTGTACTTTCTCAAATTCGAGATTTCATTGCTAGAGGGCGAATCTGACCCATTTGTTATAAGGCGAGGAGAAAATGCATTGAAGTCGTTGGCGATTCCAATATAGTTCCCACATTTTCGGCACGAAAGTTTAGTCCTTTTCCAGAACAAACCCCAAGAATGCTTAGAAATGAAGGGGGGTGTATTCAACGTGGGAAATTTATTGACTTTTAATGACTTTTGTACATTTTAGAAATCTAGAGGTATTCAATCAAGACTTTTGAATACTCTATTGAAGTCTTGTGGTATTCAAAATAGACTTTCATGGAGTTTTAAAAAGTCAAGTGGTATTCAACATTGACTTTTATAAACTCTATAAAAGTCTAAAGGTATTCAAATTTCCCATGGACTTTTAAAAACTCCATGGAATTCATTGACATACAAACATTAAAGCCTAAGGTACAACTACAAATTGTAAAAAAATTGTATTTGGTTCACCCCAAAGATTTGAATGGATTTTTAAAACTTCTAACTCTCTCTCTATCGCTTCACATCACATATCTTCATATCTTCTCTCCTCTCATCTATTTCTATTACTCTCTCAAATTTTCGAAGTGTATCTCTATATATATTTTCATCTTTCTTTTTCAAATTTTTCATTTTTTGGCTGATTGTTCATTTAATAATTTTTTATTTTAATAACACGGGGAAATTTTGAATTATAGAATTGATTTTGTGATTTTTAGTTTATGATTTATACAAATTAATGTAATATTCAATAATAATAAAAGATGATCAAAAAAATGTTGTTTAATTCTTAATAGTTGAATAGTTTCGTAACAACAATGATTTTTAAATTCATTTTCGTATTTTTAATTAATATGTACGCTATGATATTTTTATACAAAATTATATTCACACAATAATAAATAATATTATTTTTACATTTATATTATCAATTTAAAAATAAGATTACATGTTAATCAATTGATGTATTTTAAAAAATTTACAAACATGCATATAAACCCACATATATATACATGTAACGATTAAACGATTTAACTTTTAAATAAGTAAATTTATTTATTAATATAAATATTAAAAATAATTTCAAATTGAATATGTTATATATGTCAATTAATTTTTGGTTCAAAGAAATTAATAAAAAATCACATGTTATAGTTAAGTACAAAATTTATAAAATTCTATAAAAAAAATCTACAAAAGTCTATAAAAATCTTGCAAAAAACTCTACATAAATCCACATAAATCTGTTTATAAATCTGTGAGATTCCATAAAAGTCAATAAAAATTTATCAAATTCATAAAAGTCTATCATTTAAAAAAGTCATTAGAAATAAGGGACAGCTGAATTCTTCAACCTGATTGAATCTGCTGTCATCAATGGAGAAGAAAGAAATAATCCCTTTTTTCATAGATTTTCCATATTTGGATCCAATGGTTGATGCATTCCGACTTGACGAATTTAAGTTTAGATCAAATCCACAAGAACCGCAGCTGCATAAATGGTATTAGCTTGTATAATTCAAGGCATCGGTCAAGGATGAATATGGGAATGTGGGAGGAGGGCAAGGTGACAAGGGAAGAGACTCGATGGATTTGAGGAGAAATTTGCTATTGTAATAATTATGCGTAAAATTTCAAAAATTTTATTCGATCACCACCGATTTGGATATATTCCCACATTCAATAATCCCTCATGGAAATCTTTTAAATCCTCGTCAACAAAATAATACAGATAAAAATTATATGGACCGTCATACCACATACTTTTCATCAACCAGCCTTACAAAAAAAACTCAAAATACGTCAATCACATGGTAATTACCATGATACTCGTGTAGAATGATAGGTTGAAAGCGAAGGCCGTTGCCGCAAAAACCAGATGATCTATGAGCATAAGAAAATTTATTTATCTACCATCCAAAAAGAGTTTACCCCTGTTACAACATTATTAGGTTGAACTGATTTCATACAAACAAAATTAAGAAAAATCAAATTATAGAGAAAAACATTTCTATGCAAGTCCTAGCACGGAATTTACTCGAAGCCTGGCTTTCCTATCCCACATCAAACAAGATAAAAAAACAACCGAAGTACTCCGGGTTGTTTCTGATACTGGAGGCACCATTATTGAGCCCCTAGTAAGCACCTCGAGGAGCATGTCTACAGGCGCCTCGAGGATAATAAAATACGAATGACCATTACTTTGATTTCACAGTTTCTCAAACAAAATCGATAGTTTTTACTTGTAAAATGTGGAACGTTAGTAACTTTATGTTAGAGTAGGTGTCCGGCAAGCCAACTTGTGGCTTCGGTTTTATTGACTCTGATGTAAAACAATCTTTATTTTAATAATATTTTACGATTTTATTCGATTATGGCATTATACTTTTTCTGTATACCCGTGCAAGCTGCATAGATAAAGTCCTTGAATATACAATAGGTATCATGAGGTCTGCGTCCCAGCGTAAGATCATGAAACTCATTAAGAAGTGTACCGTATATTCTAAACACGTTCCTAGTCGAATCAGCCGCCTAAAACAAGGATAAAGGTCGCTCGAGCTCGAGACTAGCATCTGTGATGTAAACGCCATGTTTCATTGGCAAGGGCATGGAGATGTCCATTCACACAGATGGGTGATCATATGATGATGCACTGAACAACCCTCCCTCGGACTATCCAAGTGGTTCTCACTTATCGAGTGGAATAGTCCGCAGTTGTGGTTGTACACCATTAGTCCTTTGACCCGGGACAATGCAGGGGCTATACGTACTAGCATGCACTTTGATCCGTTTATCGACTCCATTGAGGGTCATCAGGGGGCGAGGTTGGGTGTAGTTTCGAAATACGTAGGAGCAAATGCATTGTAGTCGGAGATTCACCGTTCGCCTACGGGAGAAGATATCCTATGTGATCTGATGAGTTAATAGTGCAAGGAGTCTCTGGCCAGAGCAAGAAATGTGCTTTAGGGAAAGGTGTTTTCCTAGTTACATGTACCATGTCACTATTAATACTCAAAGATAAATCGCATCGTTATCGAATTCATATGCAACTCTCGATATACCAATGGTTGCATATTCGATCGGGATATATGTGTTGAAGGGACCGTACTGTACGCTAACCATGACTAAAGGTTCTTGCAGGCACTATCAGTGATACTTAGGGGATCATGGGGCGATGCAACTAGACGCTCTTACCATGATCCGATGGGTGCAATCAGAAATGAGTTCTGACATTCTTGATCAAGGAGTTGATTAAAAGAATGGGGTTAACTAGGGTAAACCCGAATAAGAATAAATGTTATTCTGAATCATATGGAGATGTGAACCCACGGCTAGCTGTATCCCTGAACCATTGAGGGTCACACAAGTATCGGATTCGGTGTTCCCGTTGAGATAGTCAAATTTCAAGGAGTTGAAATTTGGCGATATAGTTTGATGGAGATCAAACAGGAAGCTTATAAAGGAGTTTATGAGCTGATTCCATAGGATGGAAGAAGTAGAAGTTAGCATAATTGCTACATAAGGAAGGAGAGTGGAACTGCCTATTTTGTGAAGGAGTTCACTAAAACTGGCAGCTGCCAAATATGGTAACTGCCATATATGGTAAGTTCTAAATTTGGCAAACGAAAATTTGGATCTTCGAAATTTTCGATTTTCATTATATGAACAAGATTTGTATCCTTGGTACATCGGCGCTCTCGGATCGTCGATCGGGATTATAATGAGTTCGGAATCAATTTTTTTTAGTGAATTTGGAATTTACTAATTAAATGTTTGTGCTAGTAGTGGTGACTACTAACATGCACAAATTCTCATATATGTTCTAGAGGAGTCTAGAATTAAATTAACCAATGAGTTAATTTATTAATTAAATAATGGTTATTTAATTTAATTAATATACATGTATATATTTTATATGGTGATATAAAATATGTGTATATAATATTATTATATCATGTATTATTAAAGGTTAATAAATACATTATATATTAATTATATGAGAGTTTAAATATAATGAAATTAATAGAGTCTTTGTGGGAGAAGGACTCCTAATTAGATTAGGAGTTTTACTCTATAAATACACCATTAGGGTTCATTGATTGTTAATGAAATTTTTCACACAAAAGCACATGAAAAATTCCTTCCATTCTCCAATAAAACCACACGGCCACTTCATTGATATTTGGAAGAAGATTTTGGTTAAAAGCATATTTGATTTGCTTAATTATGGATTGCGAATCCATAATAATTGATTAAGAATCAATTAACAAAATCTCCCCATATTTTGATGGAGAACTCACGGCCAAACTTTAATGGGGTTGGGAAAGTTTTTGGCCAAGTGATTTTCTTCCACCACCGCGCCGACGACGCAACACCATCACCGGATTTTGGAAATTCGGAGGCTACAGTCTCAACGCACAAATCGTTTTGATTTCTAGTGCAATCCAAGCGAGGAACAGAGTTTCTGATCGTGGACCTAATTAGGCGATCAAAGGAGAAGAGCCGTTCGTAGGGATTTACAAGAAGGGCTATATCCGCCTAAATATCGGAATAGTTTGGAGTCCAGCGTTAAGAACGCAAAGGTATAATTCTAAACACCCTATGGATGTTTTGAACACACGACGCCCAAGAACAAAATTTTAAACTTCCGCTGCGTCTTGGGTGCGAGAATACGATGTCCCAACAGTGGTATCAGAGCTAGGTTATTCTCTATCGTGTGTTTTAATTAAATTGTGTTGAGTTTATTATTTCTAACCGCGTAAGAATTTTTATGAAAAACGCCCCTAAAAATTATTTTTGAAAAATCTGTTTTTGAAAAAAAAAAAAATTTTAAAAAAATATTTTCTTTGGTCTGCCCGGAACTGTTCCGGGCAGACGCGTGCGCACAGCGCGCGTGAACGGTGCCGCACGGCGGGCACGCGGCGCGCGCGCGGCGCCCGTACGGCCGGCGCACGGCGCCGCACGGCGTGCACGCAGGGCCTGCACGCCTGTGCGCGCGGCCAGCGCACAGCGCGCCCGCCAGCGCCCGATCGGATCAGGCAGCGGGCGGGCGGCGCGGGCGGGTGCCCGGGAATGTCTCGGGTACCGTGCTGGGTCGTGGGCTTGAATTGTTTGGGCCCGGGGCGGTTTTTCTGATTTTTTAAAAGTTGGGGTTAAATTGATATTTTATGAAAATACGAACGATTTTACCCCTACAATAATTTTTATAAAATCAATTTCTTACAAAATAAATAATTGAAATATGATTTTAATTATTTATGGTAAAAGGTGTTTTACAAGAAATTTAATTATTTGAAATTAAATAAAAGTGTTTATATTAATTTGATAATTATGGCGGTTAGTGATAATTTACGAGATACACGATTTATTGATGATATGTGATATTATCGGATTTATATAATATATGATATTATAAGTTAAAAGGATGATCGAGGGCCATGACCAATTTGCTAGGTGTATGTTAGGTTTTTACATGTTGTAATTTTTAATTATTTGATAATTATAAAGTGGGCTTGGTTTATGGCCCGTTCCCACCCCTGAAATTTGTATCCCTGTGTGCCATGGATATTTATTGTAAATATTAGAATTAGTGGGAGATCAAGATTTGAAGACGGTGGGCCCGAGATCCTCGAAAAGAGTTTTGAATATCGAAGACATGTAAATTTTGGAAGCTTATGTAATAGTTGCATTTGCATCCCTGCATTTCCCTAGGCTATGGACATGGATCCGTATGTGGCTCGTACGGATCAATTAGCTCTCGGTTATCGATCATCTTTTATTATTATTTGTGATGTATGTGATATATTATAAATAATCAGTATGTGCGTTATTATTAATATAATGACAAGAGTTGCATGAATCCGGCAATCATACAAACAATCATGACACGAGTTTTAAAATTAATGATGAGACAAATTTTTAAAATTAAAATATCTCATTTTGGATGAGATCTAAAATTTAAATCAAGTCCATTAAAAGGATAATTAAAAGAAAGTTTAATAATTCCTTGCCTTCCATCAACAGTGGTTGCATGATGAACGCTACCCGCGGTCAGTGTCTGGCTCATATTATTGGGGAGGCCTGGACGCCGGAAAGCTGTGACTTCCACTGACATATTTGATGTGAACTACGTGGAACTCCCATGACTTCGGCTCATATTATTGGAGGATCTCATGGCGACCGTCCACTAAGGTTCAACATTGATGGGCCGGGCTCGACATGTGAAGAGAAAGGGGATCATATTATTGGACCCTCCTCAAACGTGAGGCAAAATTACGTAAGGGTTGCAAGGAGTTGCAATTGGGCTCTACCTTTTGGAAGTTATGATTGGCTGATATTATTCGGGATCATAATTTCGCAATTGGGCCTTGCGTACTCACTAAGGAAATTGGATTTCCCGTTTGTCATCAGAGGGTAGTGAAAATGTCAAAATAGTTGGAGGCGATTCGTAAAAACAAAAGTCCATATTTTACGTCTTACAAAATATTTTAAAATAGTCGGTAACGTTTATTCTGTTTTCTTATCAGTATATTTATGATTTCGTCGCGTAACTCATATCTGTTATTAAAACAAGATAACCGAACACTAATTTTCAAGATTGGCTGAGAAAATTGTTCTAAATTGGGAGAAAATAGCATACACACTAATGTCAATTTTGCTGAACTGACAAAGCATGCAAGATGGTGGGACCATAGTATGCAAGCTAAAGTGTAATATACTAGTTTCTATGTCAAATGAACTGTAGAGATAGTTTGAGGAAATGATGAATGTTGTTGACATTCAAATGCACATGCAAGAGTTGCATAGTGTATGAAACTCGCATAATGATGCACACCACTTTCAAAGAACACATGACTGCACGCATGCAAGATGGGGCTCTTGCCAATGAGCATGATGTATGTATGATTGGGCCTATTGAGAAGGTGGTGGGCCTGAAATTTGACAAAGCCCGATAATTTAGAACATGTATATTTCACTGCTAGAAGCCTGGACATAAGAAATTATCTGGGCCAAAAATGTTTTGGCAATGATAAGTGAATGTCCAAGTAAACACGATTTCAACGACAACCAAAAGAAAAAAAAGAAAAAAAAGAAAAGATAGTCTAAACCAAACACATTTGTGGCCCAGATAACTCGCACAACCTGTTATCATAAATAACTCGCACAACCTGTATTTGCTCCGAGAAATCAATATATAAAGAAAAATTACGGAATTTCAGACGAAGAATAAATTTTGAGACATGTTTCCACTTATCATCCAACATAATCACTAAACAAACTGAATCAAACCTCTACAAAATAAAATTTAGTAACACAACTCAATCAGCAGGTTCCAAATTAACAACAAATAGTGATATCCCATGGAAAGGTCCACTACTCATGGCTCATCCCTAGCCCAAAGGGAAGGCAGGCCCACCAAGGGACCTAGCCCAAATGAAAGACAGGCCCACAAAGGACCCAGATATTTTCATATAAATACCAGATTTGAGTGTTCAGTTAAAGGATTCAATATATTGTTTTCAGCAGCATCCTTAGCTGCTCCTCATATATCCTCAGTCACTGACTTGAGCGTCGGAGAGGCTACGCCAGGACACCCTCATGGCCCCTTTTAACGGTATTTTTCGTGATTTCAGGCTCGGGACCATTTGAAAACCCCCGTGAGTATCAAATAGGATTCAAAACCCCAGGAAAACTAAATTAAACAAGAAGAGAGGGGAGCAAGAACCTGTACGTGACTTCTCGTTGCGAAGCGCCGAATGAGGCTGAATACTGATTATTGCTCAAACCACCGATGAAGTGTCCATCCAACTATATCTACGGCGGCGGCTCTCCGCCTTGAGTTCACGTCGGAGATATAGAAAGCGGTGATTCTAAGGAGGTGGCAGAGAATTGACAGTTACAGAGGTTTAAACAAGGTAAAGAATCCCTCTGCTTTGCGGTTGAGTTGAAGAAATTTTGAACTAAAATCATGTTAAGGATTTAATAAAGTTGTTTCACACTATTGCGACTATAGGTTGAATTGGATTTGAATGGAGGATAGAAAACGGAGAGGAGCATATTCAGCATGAAGGAATTGAGGAAGTGGAGCGTGAAACTTTTCCCATGTCGAGACAGGAGATTTTTTTATTGACTAAATAATGCGTTCATTAAATTCAAAATTACAATTTATCCTCTAATTTATGGAAAATTAAATTTTAGGTACAAAATACGGGTGGTGGGTCGCAAAAAACCAGAAAAATCCCGACCTGTCTCGAATCCCGCCCACTCCTGGCTCGAAAAGTCCCGACCCGAATTTTTCTCGACCCGATTTTTCGGGATTTTCATGTCCCGATCAATGTCGGGAGATAGATCGAATACTAATACCTCCCAACGGGATTCTCAACTCAACCAGATTTTTTTTTTTTTGGATTCTTCTTCCAGCAGCAGCCTAGCCGATCATCACATAACGTTCCTTGATTAATTTAGTCCCTTTTGAAGCAAGAAAACACAGCAAACCATCTCTGTTCGGCCACTGTTATTCCCCGCATCGATTTTCGATATTTCGGGCATTTAAAATGCAAAGACATGTCTAAATACTTATTTGACGCATCGAACATGTTAATTACTGCATTTTTGATACAAAAAATGCATGAAAACTCAATGGTTTATATATGAATGCTAGAACGTTATTAAAATCTTTCTAGATATTAATATGCATGAACTTCTCTATTTTCTCGAGTTTTTGATCGTCGGTTTCGTTGGACCGATCCGAAGGCTTGCTGCTACATATGGTTATGTTATATGGTGTGTTTAGATGATAATAAGTGGTCCGACATGGGACGAGAAGCTTCGGGTACATCAAGAAACCGAGGGTTGCGCAAACTTGTGTGTTGGGTTGTCTGCGGGTTCGACACTCGGGTTTGGGTGAAAGCCTAGACCAGGGCTCGTGGCCAGGGACTAGGTAGGTTTTAGAGTCCCGGGCTAAGCCTGGTCCGGGTAAGCCTGATATGGGTTGGTTAGGGTCTGGCTGGCTAGCATAAGAAATGGAGTCGTGAATTCCATGTTGCACACATGAAGGAGACTCGCATGACTAGGGTATGACTTGTGTATTTTATGGGTTGTGCATGTGTCGTGGGCTGGAAAGGATTGAACCAGAGTCTTAAGTGACGCCTAAAGATCCAGTCTAGGGCTTAGTTCAAGTTGGAATCGATGGGAAATCGTACGGAACGCGCAAGTGCCATAGTGTCGCTCTTTGGGGCAGTTAGTGTTTTATGGTTCGTTTTGCATGATAGGGGGTTCGGGACTGGTTTAGGGTCTTGGGCAGTAGATTAGTATGTGTTTTACGTATGGTAGAGTCTCGAGTCGATTGGTACGTACTTAGTGTTTCTATTTAATTCGGGAGTTGTACGTATCCAAATGCATCTTTAGGGGCTATTTTGGGTATTTACTTTAGGATGTTGTTGCAGCATTTCCGCTTACGATCTAACGAGGTTCACGATGTTCGTAAATATATATGACGTGCAAAATAATTATTTTTGAGTTATATGATTTATCTTGTGGCCAAATTATGTTACGGATTTGGAAGCCGGAGAACGTGTCCGGGGACCTTTCAACCTCTTCGCAGGAATTATGTTATGTTTTGGAGTGGACATCTAGTTCAAGGGTTGTGATGATCCCTGCCGACCAAGTAATGTGGTTTGTTTGATCAAACAATTTATATTATGGGTTATTTGCATTGAACAGAATTCTAGTTACAATTATTTTATATAGAAATTATTAAAATTAATAAGTATGAAGATCTGTTTCACTTTGTCTATGGTGTGACGTTTTATTGTTCTATGTACGTATGAACCCTACGAAATGAAGAAAAATCATATTTTCATATTCGGAAAATATTAATATTTGAATGATTATACATTTCTCGATCATGAATGTTGGAACTTTTTAAGCTCTAGTGATTAACCTAACCGGACTGAATTGAAGAAGGAAAACTGAACTAAGAAGCATAATTGATTACAAAGCCAGACCGATAAAACATAATAAGGATACTGATAGCCAAACCGATTCAAGATCAACTGATGAAAGCCCAACTGACGTTTTACATAGTTGATCAGTCAGAAAATAAATCTTTATATTTGTTGAAAATTAAGTATATTCAGTTATTAAGAATCATAGCCCAGGTGAAATATCGGATAAAGCTTTCCATACTAAAAGTCACTGGACCTTAAACAGAATGTCAAATTTCAACGCACTACTAGAACATGTCAAAAATGACGATGACATGGCAACAATATCTACATTTGGAAACAAATATATTTTGAAAAGATTACCATTGCAAGCTCGAAGTCAGATAGACACAACTTTGGATTATCAAATCAAACTGATCTTCTCAGTAAAACAACTTTCCAAGCACCAAACTAAAAGCTAACGCACTCTAATAAATCATTATCTGATCATTTTTAAGATAAAATTTGTGCTTAGAATTTCTCTTAGAAATTTGTGTAATTGAGACTAAGAAGTCTTACTACAAAAAGTATCTAGATGGAAGTTTTTACTAAGAGTTTCAGTTAGTCAGTGTTAAGTCATACAAAAGTGAGTGATTTCAAATTACTTATAGTTACCAAAGTCTTTTAGTACAAACCTTCTGCCTAGAAGAAAAGGCAACGTATAAGTTTTGGAATCTCCGAACATCCAGAAACAACCTGGTGTTTATTTACTTTTTAGTCTACCTTCTTTACTAACTTTCTTGATAAACCATTTGTTCAACCAGTTTTAGTAAGCCTACTATGACATAGTTCACACTAATTGACTGACTGAGAACCCAATCGACAAAAACAAAAATATCATACCATGCCCTTGGTGCTTGTATAAAATAATAATAAATGATCATATTTTGAAAATTTGAACAATGTTTTGTCAACCATTCCAATCGAGAAGTCATGATACAACAAAAATTTAGTTAGAGTATCATAACATGCCCTTGGTGCTTTGACCGCCCTAGCGAGAGGTTCGCGCAAATACTCCTCGGCTGGATTAAAATTCTCGCTGGGGCGGTCACTTTTGACCGCCCTAGCGAGACACTCGCGCATCAACTACTCGATCAACTTAAAATGCTCGCTGGGGCGGACACTTTTGACCGCCCTAGCGAGATCTCTTCGCTGCTGTGCCAAATAAAATCCCACTTTTCGGTCCAATTCCTACAAAACAACCACAAAATACACGAGATCAGCCATATGCTAAATAATGATAGAAAAATGCTAAATTAAACTAAAACAAACTAATATGATGCATGAATGCGACTCGAAAACAACACTAAAAACACGTAAAAACGAGTCCTATCATGCTTGTTTAAGTTCATATAATGCTTTATCTAATTTATAAACATGATCAGGATGAATGTGACTGACAAAACTAGGTGGTTGTTATACGTATATTTCCTCATTGAGAAAACCATTTAAGAATGCAGACTTAACATCCATTTGATATATCTTAAAATCTTTGAATGATGCAAATTCAAGAAATATTTTAATTGCTTCTAGTCTAGCAACATGGGCAAATGATTCATCAAAGTCAATACATTCCTCCTGTCTATAACCTTGTGCCACAAATCTGAATTTGTTTCTAATTATTGAACCGTTTTTGTCCATCTTGTTTCTAAATACCCACCTAGTGCCAATTACATGCAGATTAGTAGGTCGAGGAACTAAATGCCAAACTTTGCTTTTTTCGAATTGATTAAGTTCCTCCTACATAGCTTTTATCCAGTTGGTATCATTCAATGCATCACTTATTTCTTAGGTTCTAATTGAGAAATGAAATCAACATGCATAAATTCATCAATCATTTGTTTTCTGGTTCTAAAAGGAGTGGTTGGGTTACCAGTGATCAGCTCAAGTGGATGATCATTTTTCCACTGGAGACATGGTCCATAAGAATTTGGCTATGTTTCTTGTGTGGTTTTATCCTCATGTTCCACTATCTCTTCCTCTATTTGAGTGATCTCTGGTTGATGACTGTTCACCGTTCATTTATCTGATGTGTTTGTTCTTGAGCAACTTGACTTTGTTCCGAGATATGTTCTCCTGTTCTTCTCAAATTATTTCGTCATCACTGCTAGCTTCAAGGTTAGTAGCATCTAATTTATTAATTAAATCATGAATGTTGCTACTACTATTGTCGTGATGGATGGATGATTCATCAAATACAATGTGTATGGATTCAGTGAGAGTTATTTGATTGTAAATTCTATATGCTTTGCTCACTGCTAAATGTACCAGGAAGACCCCATTATAAATTTTCACATCAAATGCAGTTAAGTGTGTTTTGCCATTATTATGAATAAAACACTTACAACCGAATATGTGGAGGTATCCAATTTCTTGTTTCTTGCTGGTCCATATATCATATGGAGTCTTTTCATGATTCTTATTGATCATGGACCGGTTCTAAGTATAACAGACAGTATTGACAGCCTCTGAGCAGAATCTCTGAGAGATTCCGGATTCTGCTAGCATAGTCCTAGCTGCTTCCTTGAGAGTTTGGTTTCTTCTTTCTGCAACTCCATTCTGTTGCTCTGATTTGGCAGCTGAGAGCTCATGCTTGATTTCATGATATTCAAGATAGGATGACATGGTTTGTTTTAGAAATTCAGTTCTTCTATCTCTCCTGATTCTGTCCACTGCTACAATTTTCTCATTTTGGAGTCTCTTAAGAAGTGTGATGAGCTGAGCAGTGGTTTGGTCCTTTGAACTTAGGAATATTGCCCATGTGAACCGAAATAATTCATCAATTACCACAAGGGTGTAGCCGATATGGGTCCAAATAGATCTATGTGGAGTAGTTCAAAGCATATAACTGATGAGTTTCTTCCTTTATTCTTGAAGGTTGAGCGGACTTGTTTACCTTTCACTATAACAAAAACGCTAAAAGACAACGGATTTTATCCGTTTTCGTAGGTCATTTAAAATGTTGTAACTGACGGTGTTGTTGAAAGTGTGTTCAATGACTTGTCGTAGCAATCATATTGCGAAGCTTTTTCAAAAATCATCACCATCGCTAATTTTCTATTAGCGATGGTTTATGATATACAGTCGATGCTAAAATTAACGACGATTTTTGACTAATCCTTCGCTCATTAGCGAAGATTTTTCTTAAACCTTTGCTAAAATTAGCAACGATTTTTGACTAAGCCATCGCTAATTAGTGACGGGAGACGATTTAGAGAAACACCATTGCTAATTAGTGATGGTTTAGACATAATCAAAACTGTTGTCGTTCGTCCAAAAAAAACGCTAATCAACAACGGTTTTTGTTAAAATTGTTGTCGTTTGTTAAAAAAACACACTAATCCACAACGGTTTTTGTTAAAACCATTGTTAAAAGTAAAAACACAACGGTTTTCCAATAAATCCGTTGCCTTTTGAGTGTTGTTGAAGACATATTTTCTTGTAGTGTTTAGAGTTATCACCAAAGGTGATTCTTGGTCCTTTGTTGTTAACAACTTTGGATAGAAGGTTTTGTTTCATGTTATATGTCTGGAGCAACTACTGTCCAGAAACCAGATGGATTCTTCCAAGTTCTTCTTCTTCAGTACTTGAAATCATTAAAGTAGGAACTTGGTACCCTTTCCTATTTGGGTCCTAGATTGATTATACCCTTAGGGACCCATACCTGGATTGTCCTAAGAGCGGTTAGGTGCATAATCTGGTGGTGTGTGCAATTGTCTTGGCAGTCTGTCATTGTCAATCAATCTGTACCTCTTTTGAACCGGTCGACTGTTGTAGTATTGGTTAGCTATTATTTTTGAATGATTTTCGGTTGAACTTGGCTTCCTGCAGAACCAGTATGAACCGTTATGAACGGTTGAATTTGGCATGTGTCTAATCCACGATCAGTTAGATTTAGCAATCTCAAATTTGACATATCATATACCATATTGCCTTTCATTGTTCTCAAGTCTTACATTCTGATTGCTTTGAACTTCAGGCTCGTTATGTTCATATACCATACTAGATCTAACAAATTTAATTGATTTTAAACTGTCTTTATCTAGTAGCGGTTGAGTTTGTGTTTCAGAGGTGATGCACTCACTGATGCTGTAACCAAGCCCGGTTCTGTCTCCGGCTGGTTTTTGAATCTCATGAATCCTTTCAAAAGAAGCTGATGACTTGTTCCATGTGTTGATTGTGTTCATCAACCATTTATTTTCTTTTAATGTGTCATAGAACAATCTACGCATGTCATCATTCTCAGCCTCTAGCAGATTTAACTTTACTTTCAAACCATCAATCTTCTTTTGTTGTGATCAGCTTGAGAGAGTTAACTTGTTTTTTAAGTTCTATTTTTCTACTTTAGCTTCATCGAATTGCTGCTATAGTCCCTTAAACTCATTCACCATGTCGTGTAATGCTGTGACAAGGTCTTCTCGTGTAAATTCAATAGAGTCGAACTCAAATACCATTTCATTCATGGATTCTGAGTCTTCATCAACCAAGATACATTTTACTGTCTCTTCGTCGCTTTCACTTGTGAATGCCTCGGAGATGGATCTTTCTAAATATGAGTCGGCCCACTTGATTTTATCTTCTTCTGCAATTAAAACTCTTTGGTTTTTCCTTTTGGTGAACTTTTTGTCATCTTTGGACCATCTTCTATCAACCAATCTCTTTCATCTTTCTTTGGTCTGTTGCCCTCTGCAATAAAATGTCCCTTCTTTCCCCAGTTAAAGCAAGTTTGACCATCATCTGTATGGTCCTTTTTGAAATATGGTTTAGTCATTTGAGATTGATTTTTACGCATACATTTACTAAACTTTCTTACAAATAGAGACATGTCAGCCAATTTATTACTTGTGGAATCTTCAACCGGAAGAGTCACTGCAGTAGCGTCCAGGGCCTTTGTTTGAGAAGTGGATGGTTCTTCTTCAGTTTGTATTCCAAGCTCAAACTCGTACAATTTAAGATCGGCAAATAGATCGCGGAGCTCCAACTTGTTCAGATCTTTAGATTCTCGCATCACTATTGTCTTTCCATCCCATTCTCTGGGAAGAGCTCTCGTTACCTTCAAGGCAGTTTCACGGTTAGAGTAGCTAGAGTATTCTTTTCCTAGAGAAATAAATTCAATAATAATAACACTAAACCGTTCATCAAATTCTGTGAGGGTTTCTCCTGGCTTCATCTTTGCATTGTAAAATTTTTTGATAGCGTTTGTAAGTTTGTTTTCTTTGGTCTGGTCGTTGCCCTCACACAGTTGTGTGAGTTTTTCCCATATCCTTTTTGCCGTGGAACAAGTTTTGATCTTGGAAAACATGTTCTTATCCAGAGTTTTTTAGAGAATGTCTTTTGCGATGTTGTCCAGATTCGCTTTCTTCTTATCCTCATCTGTCCATTCGGATCGATTCTTTTCCACCATTTGGGGAGCACCTTCAGTTGTAACCACATCTGTATTATCTTTCAAGATCTTCATAGGCCGGTCAGTGATGACATACCACATGTCACCGTCCTAGGCTGCTAAATGTGACTGCATACAAATCTTTGAGTCATCATAATCTTCTTAAAAAAACATAGGAATTTTTGAAAGATGTCATGTATAAATTGTAGATATCGATGTTTGAGAGAACTCCGCTCTGATACCACTTGTTGGGATCGAGAAAGAGTTTAGAGGAGGGTGAATAAACTCTTTATAAATATTTGATTTTAAAATTTGTTTTCAACCATTTTTAGGCGGTTGAAAAATATTCTCAAACTGTTAGAAATATGAACCATTTGAAAAGTGCGGAAGACGGTTCAATATTTCTAATGATAGTTTCAATTGGTTGGCAATCTAATCAACAAGATATGGTTTGAAATGTAAAGGCTTCCGAAAAGTAAGGACACGAGAATTTTATGGATGTTCGGAGAAAAAACCCACACCTTCTTCCTCTGTAGGAAGGATTCCACTAAAAGACTTTGGCTTTACAAAACTCTTTGCAACATCCCACTCCAATCAGAACTTATCACACTGCCTATTTTGGAACTCTTATTGATCAATTTATACTTCAGGATTTTAAGAACCCTCAGTTCACCAGACACCACAATTAATCAAATAACCCCAAAAGGTTATTGATGTAAGTAAAATAAATAAATTTTAGTAGCACGAAAATGATCCTTTAATGATCAGATAACTTTTTTTTGAGTGCGTGCTTGATGAGAGATGAGATTTGTGATCTTTGATTGCGCTCAAATTCTTTTTTAAGTATGCAGGCTTGAAGATAATCACATCATTGAAAGCTTGATGATTATATATCACGTTGTTGTATATCTCTGGCATACTTCAAGCTCTTCTTATATAAACTGCAATTCCAACGGTCAGAAGAGATGAGTAATGTTAACCTATAACCTTGGAATGATGTGTCACAATCAGCTGTAAATACATTAAATGTTCTTCGGCAAAGCATTTAATGTTCTCTTTGCTAGCACATCTTTGAATCCCATTCCTTGAAAAGTTAATGCTGAGTATTATTTTATGACAACTGTTTTTACCATCAGAACTTTTTAGAATATAAGTAATATTTCTTTTCTGGGATAGTGGCTTAAATGTAGATCAATATTGAGATTGGTGCAGAACATGGTTGAATTGTAGAGGTGAAAAACCATTTGAATATTTTGAACCAGTCAGAAAATGTCTTTCATTAAGTGAGCAATAAATAGCTCTTTAATGACTCGACATAAAATCTTCGAACAACCGTTGGGAAGATTGAACTTCTTCTGTTTCAAACAATTGAAAGGTAGGCGGTCTGAAATTCAATCCGCTGTTGAAAGGTAATACGGTTGAGCTGGTTCTTGTTATACACAAAAGATTGCAGTTGTTTCTTGAAATAATTAAGTGTTGTTTTGATTTTTTCGATCACCAAAACTCTTAGGTAATTTCCTTAACAATCACTATCAGTTGTTCAGACTGGGACGTAATCCCTATAGTTTTTGGAGTGAAAAGTTAAATATAAAATTGGATCCACGACTCTGAACCTGATGTTTGTGAATATGTTCACCGAGAATAATAATTTTCCGAATATACAATCATTAAAAATGGCTTGGTTGATTAATTATCAAATGCCTCCAATCAGCTATTGAACCATTGATTCCGAAAATAATGCGTCATATTTTGAGGATATGATATGTTTTCTGAAGCAAATATTGTAGACATTACGTCAATTAATTACTCTTGATAATGACTTAAGCCAAAATTTATTATTAAATTATTGATTGTGTGGAGAAAAATGCATTATATTGAGTCTCTAAGAGAGATTGAAAATACGTTAGAATTTATGCTGAAATATCTTGAATCAATAACAATGAGATTTTAATGATGCAATATCAATTTTTATTTTAGTAAAAAATTTATTTTCCAACATTGAGTGGGAGGAACATAGAAGTTAAATATATATCAATTATAATGAGTTGTCTTTTTCGATCAATTCTTATGAAATATAAAGTGAACCCGAGGTTCAAAATTTAGTTTTCAAATACATTCTTTGATATAATGTGTTAATATTAAAATATATTATTTAGCTATCATAATTGTTCCGGTTGAACAATTTATGTTTTCTCGTCTGAACTACTATAAATCTAATTGGTTTTTATATAATTTTTTCAATTGAGTAATTTATGCTATATCGTCTGAAGCGCTATAAATTTAATTAGTTTTTAAAAATAAAAATCCATAACCTCTTCAAATGAATTTATACAATAACTCAGATGTCAAAATTAAGGAGGCTAATTGTCCTGAAAAGATCGTGACATAAATAATAGTGAAATCATAAAAAAGTTCAGGTGTCTGAAACATCTGAAATAAATTGATGTAATACAAGAACATATCATATTTTATTTGTAAGTAAATCTAAAATACGCTAGAGGTGTGGCCGACCAATAATTTCAAAAGATTTTGTATAATGAAATAATAAAAACTCCAGAAGAAGTAATTTTAGAGGATACAATTAAAATTTTGGTAAATCAAAAAAAATGTTATTCCTGAATAACCAACATATGTAAGAAAAGAAATTTCAAAATAAATTATTTGTTTTCTCAAAACTATGAGATCAAAGTAATATGATTATTAATAATTATTTTGATCTTAATGTATCTTTTGCCAATATGAAAAATAATGAATATATAAAACTACAGTTTTAGATATTGTATGTTGACATATGAACAATATGAGCTAACCTCAATCCAAAATTTCTCAAAAAGACCTGAATTCAATTATGAGAAAATATTTTCACTTGTCATGGATATGTTGACTAAACAGTAATATACGAAAAAAATTTGTGAATGATTTGAAGTATCAAATGAGATTAGATTCTACCTCCAATATTATCTTTCCGTAAAATTGACAAAAGTCGTTATGAGGATTAAGATAATCCAAACACGTGTGGTTCATTCATTTTAGTAGATACTCCTGAAAGTCTACTAAAATTGTCAAATAATTAAAATACAAACGTAAGAAGAAATACTTTGAAAACATGAAATTTTCTTTTGAGCTATGAATTCGATATTTCTGCAATAAAAATATGTTAATTGGTCATAGTATATAACAAAGAAAATACTTTATAGGGATATGTTACATCCACTAATGGTTGAAAGGATCGGTTAGTAAGGTGATAAGTGTTTAGAAGGGGGTTTTGAATAAACACTCACTGATTTTGTATTCTTTTCGAATAATGTGGACAGTTTTGTTACAAACTGACACTCGGTATCTCGTCAGTCGATAACAATCAGTTCAACTGAAATTAAGTTGTGGAAGAGAACTGACTGAAAGATAGAATAATTCAAAGTAATTGAATATGAAAAAAAAAATGCGATATGTTTCTGGATGTTCGGAGAAGAGAATAACTCCTACGTCACCCCTTCTATCACAAGGATAGGATTTTCACTAAAATACTTTGATCAAATACACACGTTGTACTGACCCACTTGAGTTTGGACTTAACACTGCCAAACTGAAACTCTTAGTTAACAAAACTTTTACAGTATAAGACAACTGAATGAATCTTGACAAAGATCTCAAAGTGCTAATAAGCTCGTAAGATAGCCTTGATTGCTACTGATGAATCTGATAAGAGTGGGCTTTGATATCTGAATGCGAGTTGTGATTTTAGCAGAATAACAGCAAGCTTGAATAGAATAGTAGTTCGCGTGATACTTTTCTCAGCTGCCCTCTTCACCTATTTATAGGCTTCTCTCTCAACGGTAATATTAAATATCATTTGAATCTTTATATCCGTTGATTGCCACGTCGATATCTTCTGACATTCGTACACTGCTGTAACGTACCGTACTTTTCATACTCAAAATTTGCGGAAAAATTAAAAATTTTCTTAAACATAAAATAACATTCAAAGTTTGCCATAAAATATCTCAACCAAGTCCCCCATAAGACATGGTTGTTCAAAATAACTACAATAAAATTTGCTCACAAAAGGTTTGTTCAAAGTGTTTCCCTCAAAACATGAAATCAGAGTAAATTAACATTTGCACAAAAGCATAAACATTTCGGTCCTCGGGTTAGCCTCCCGCTCAGTCCAAGCCTGCCCCTTGGTCGCCACCTCCTGTCTTCTCATCAATATACTCACCTGCATCGATCAAGTCTAGTGAGTCTAAAGACTCAACACGTATAAATTGAGAAATAACGAGTACTACATAATAAAACCGCATGCAAATTTAAAATAGAACATACATACTTGAACTTGAATTTGCATACTAAAACTTGAACATACGTACATAACATAGACGTGCCATAACGTGAAAACTTGTCATAAACATACTGCAAACTAGAACATACATAACTTCATCATTTTGCGTAGAGGCATGTTTCAAAGCAAGTGACCCATAACATAATAAATGCCTGATCAGACAAACCACAGTACTGGGCTGACAGTGACGTATCCACTGCCACATACATGAGATCCCCGTTCATAATTTAACGGGCTGGTTGGTCCCTGTTCATAATTTAACGCTTTCCAACCTCGATCTAACACGTTCATAATTTAACGGGCGGATTGGTCCCCGTTCATAATTTAACGCTTTCCAATCCTAAACATAATTTGGTCACAAGACATTTAGCATACCCCAAAAACTTAAAATATTCTCTTTCACGTCACACATACTTACTTGACGTTGAGAGATTCGTTGAACCTCGATCGGAGCCCTTGCTGCGCATACTGACCATGATTTAACATGCTTAACTCGCATAACTTAGATGTAAGTAATCATGCTCCCTTACGAGTTAAATCAATTCCTTAGGACGTTCTAAAGTTCTCATGAGTTGACTTTGTAAATCATTGTACTAAACCTTGACCTCGAACCTCAAAGCATACCATAATTTTTTTTTCCCAAAATATGAAGTACACAGACACCGTGCCCAGGTCCGGCTCCGGGTCCGTGTAGGTACTGTAAAATGTGTGTGTAGAAAAGGGGAGACACGGACCCCGTGCTTAGGTCCGTGTAGAGGTCCGTGCAGACACTGGAAAAAGGCACTCCGGAAGAACAAAGGCACGGAACCTGTGTCAGCGTCCGTGTACTGGTCCGTCTACCTACTGCATGACGAAACTTGCGTGAAAATTTTTACATGATGTTTCCTCCTCCTTACCCAACTCCATGGCTAAGAATTGACACCCCCAAACACTCCCTAGGACACCAAGACTTTATACTAACCCCCAACAATCAGAAAGAAATCGTTCCCAGAAGCGACGATTGACAACCAACGACTCAAGCACAGAATTTGACACCAAATCGTATCCTACGACTTCTAATGGATTCAAGCACTTAGCGACCCTAAACGACACACTCATTATCATTCCAACCTCATACAAAACATGCCTAAATGCAGCAACGATCGCCCGGTGATTTCCAACGAAGCCTGCAACACGAAAACTTCAAGAACTTATCAATAACATGATTTTCTGATAACACGGTTTGAGCAGTCCCACAAAAAACGTCATAACTCACTCAATTTTCGTCTAAAATCTCGAATTTTATATCAAATCGAAGGCATCGAAAAGTTCTACAATTTTTTAGTTGAAAGTTTTCTCAAAATCTCGAATTAAAATTCTCACTTTCAACCAGAACAGTAAAAACGTGATTTTTGACCCCTAAAATGGTTTCAAAGATGATCCCAACACAATTGCTCGAACTTCTACACATCGTAAACATGGTTTTACACATAAAAAACATGCACGCATAATATGACATGATCGATGCATCAAGAACAGAATATACGTGTCTTTTGATATTTAAAAATACCGATACGACGATAACAAAGTGGAGACGGTGCGAGGCTCGATCCGGGACGATTGTGGCACCAAAATCTTGCAATAAAACCAATGAGAACCCGCTGGAAAATCGAATGGAAGGGGGCGGCTGCTTTCACCTCTTAGAACCCTAGTTTTCTCCTCTCAAAATAATAAAAAATCTTATTTGTGAAAGTGTGTGTGTGTTAAGCGATTTTTAGTGTTTGTAAAAGAGTGTGTGTGTGTTAAGGTAGTAATTAGGGAATAAATTATGCTTAATTCAATAATTAACATGCTAACTTAAAAATGCTAATACTCCCCTAATTAAAGAAAAATACACATTAATTTTAAATAGCTCCTTAATTAAAATAACACCCACAAAATAAAAAGTTTAAAAGTCTTAAACTCTCAAAATTACTAAATAAGTGATTTAAGCTTGAAAATGCTAAAACTCAATAAATTATTTAAAACGCCCCATTCCTGACTTAAAATAAAATACCGCATAAAATTCCAAAATCGTCACCGGTCTCTTCCTCGATCCCGCCTAGAATAATCGCCTGAAATATGAAACTTTAAAAACATTCTAACGTGCATCACATAAACATGAATAATTAAAATAATACAGTTAAATGAATCATGCAATACTAAGACTCGTTTTAAATTAATTAAAATGCTTTAATGATTAAACAAATGCATGGGTTATACGTGTATTGAATTTGGGCACTACAGTTCCTCTCCCACTTAAAAAATTTCGTCCTCGAAATTAAGTCTTACCGAACAAATCCGGGTAGCGAAATCTCCTTTCTGCCTCTGACTCCCACGCGGCTTCTTCCACTGATTGGTTTAGCCACCGAACTTTGACTAGCTTAGTCACTTTGTTCCGGAGCCTACGCTCTTGTCTGTCAAGGATTTGGACTGGTCTCTCCTCATAGGACAGGTCTGGAGCCAACTGTAACGGCTCATAACTCATAACATGCGAAGGATTAGCCAAATATTTCCTCAGCATCGAGACATGGAACACATTGTGCACCCCGGCCAGATTCGATGGAAGGGCAACACGATAGGCTAGTGTCCCAACTCTGTCCAAAATCTCAAACGGCCCAATTGTAAGGCTCGAGATTATTAGTTTTCATTGACGTACGACTCGGAGGATATGAGAATGCATGTCATAAGATGAAAGTACAAAATATTTCATGTGTGAGAGGCCGCACCCGCGCTTAGAACAAGAGTACTCCCGCGGTCATAAATTAGGGATTTTAGCAAGAAAAATCGAAGCCACACCGCACCCGCGGTGCTAGGAGACACCGCACCCGCGGTGGATGTCCAGTAGGGTGCCTAATTTTGACATTGCAAGACCGCACCCGCGGTGCAAGTAGACCGCACCCGCGGTGACAAGACCGCACCCGCGGTCTTGCAGGGGCCGCAACCGCGGTCGCTATTTTGGAAAATGATAAGATTGCCGAGAGCATAGCGCACCCACGGTGCTAACGTGACCGCACCCGCGGTGCTGCATGCGAGAAGTCCACCCCTTCTTCTTAACGTGACACATTGCATGGTATATATATAGAATGGTGCTGATTCGTCCTTCTTCATTTCAGCAGCTGAAGAACCGAGATTTCTCTCAAGATTCCTCAATTTCTTCAAGGTTTTGAGGTAAGATATTTTAAGATTTAGCCACCCGAATTTAGTTCCGATTTCGGTTTTGAACTCCTTGCATCAAAGGCTATCAAAGGGTGTAAGTTTCCTTCAATTACAATAGGTTTTGATTCATATGTGTTGGGAGAATTACGATTGGAGTTAAGAAATATGTTCTTATGATTATAAGGATTGTAGATTTGAAACCGGAACGAAGAAATGATATCGAACTCAATTGTTATGAGTTTTAGCATATATTGACATGAGATTATGCAGATTTTGAGATCTTGACATAGATATTATGATGATTTTGAGTTGAGAATTGTACAATGTTGATATATGTTGAATTTGGAGTAAACGTTATCGAAGAATTATGTCGTTATGCCATCGATTTATACCGAGATTGATTAAGAATTGTATAAGACATGTTGTGAGTTGTTTGTTGATATGGTATCTATCAACAATTGCCATTTCAGATTTGGAGTGATAGAGTTGGTATCCTGACTTCGAGACTTCGATTTATTTCACAACAAGAAAGGTATAAGCCATGTTTGTTTGGGAAGCCACAACTCAAATAAGATATTATTTGAGTTCCCAACCAAAATCACATACTAGAATTATTGTATATATGGTAACATGTTTATGAATTGATTATAGAGTTATATTCAAATCTTGTTACATGATTATGCTTTGTTTATAGAATTGTATTCAAGCATGTAAAATCATTGTGATATTCAGATATGAATATGAGCATGCTTTGTTTACAGATTGATATTCATTGCATTTAAGATAGGAGAGTCGTTGACAGCCATTGTCAACTATCTAGATGTTCGGTGTATCTCAGCTTAGAAGCAGCCTTGACTCCTATTGCAGTCGTTGATACAGCTCAGACCGAAGTCTAGGAATAAGACGTACAGTCACCCCGAGTGGGAGGGTAGGTGACAGCCATTGACGTCTTATTCACACCGGGATCCCTAGAGTTCTAGTCGAATCGAGTCCAGACATGGTTTGATTCGCATTGCATGTTTATATGATTGTCATTCATAATAGCATGTTTCATGTTTAGATTGATTATATGCATGTATACATGTTTATACTAGGATTTGTTCTCACCGGAGTTTCCGGCTGTTGTTATGTCTGTATGTGTGCATAACAACAGGTGGGGCAGGATCTGGGTCACGTAGAGGATGAGAGATGGACATAGCGTGGTGATTTCGGGCTTAGCAGGAGGGCTAGTAGTTGTACCTATGGCATGTACTGTATTTAATTTCTAGTTGTTGAGTATGGATAGAACAAGACATGTTGTACCTTATGTTTGTACATTATGATTGTAAAATAAATAAAGACTTTATGCTTGTTTATACAACATTAGAATAAATGTGAAAAGCAAAAAAAAAAAAAAAAAAAAAAAAAAAATTGACCCACTTTTTATATTAACGATCCATTGAATTCCAAAGAAAGAGTTAGAGCCCGGGTCCCCACAACAGGTGGTATCAGAGCCATAGGTTCTGTTGATTGAGATAGAATAGAATGAGTGGGGTAGATCGAGTCATCTTCCTTATCTATATCATGCTAGCATATCATGATTTATTGCTTCTCTATTACGTGTTGTGTTATCTGATTTGATTGCAGCATGTATTGGTTAAGACTGAATCAGAACCGATTCTGGATCAGAGGTAAATGATCAGAGGAGGGCTGAGACAGTTGGTATAGATTGTATACTAAACTGTTTGTATAGCAGATCCATGCCTCCTAGAAGAGCAGCCGTTCCTTTACGACCACCCGCACCAGAACAGGGTAGCACATCTAGTGATACGATGGATGTCACTGCTACGCCTATGGAGACTCTATTAAAGCGATTCCAGTCATTCCGACCACCGACCTTAAAGGGTACAGAAAATGCAATTGAATGCGAAAGCTGGTTGGAGGATATCGAGATGTTATTCGAGTCTCTGGAATACAGTGATGAGAAGCGAGTGAAACTCATTGGCCATCAATTGCAAGACGTGGCTAAGTATTGGTGGTTGAATATAAGGAGAGCACTAGAACAGCGTGGCACCGAGATTACATGGAAAGCATCCAAGACAGAGTTTTAGCAGCAATTCTTTCCTGTATCCTACCGTAAAGATAAAGGCGCTGAATTTACAAACCTGAGGCAAGGGCAATTGAACATTGAAGAGTATGTTGCTAAATTTTCTTCTTTGCTTCGCTTTGCACCTCACGTTTCAGGTAATGATGAGGCCGTAGCAGATCAGTTTATAAATGGCCTGAATCCAGATATCTTTACGTTGGTGAATACGGGGAGACCTAACAACTTCTCGGATGCATTGAATCGTGCCAAAGGAGCTGAAGCAGGGTTACTGAGACAACGTAGTGTTCCGTATATTGCTCCGAGTCCGAGACCACCACTACCTCCAGCACAATATCCTCCTAGATTTGATAGCGGCGGTAGTAGCAGTGGACGAAAAGATCAATTAAAAGCGAAGGGCAAACAGTTTAAGAGGGCAGGGAGCAGCTCGTCGAGCTCCAGCGGGTCAAGACAGAGAGGTCCTGGCCAGAGTTTAGAGGTGACGAGTGGATATTGCAGTACTGTGGAGGTAAGCATGCCACAGAACAGTGTCAAGGTGTAGTGGGCAGATGTAACATATGCAAGCAACCGGGGCATTATGCCAAGGTCTGTCCTCAGAGAAGTGGTGCATCAAGATTTCAGGGTGCAGGGTCATAAACATCTGTAGCTCAGCCTGAGAGGCAAGCTTCATCTGTTCACTCTTTTCAGCCGCCACCTACACAGACCCAGCCTCGAGCCAGAGGTGGTCAGACAGGGAGTCAGCCTCAGAGACAACATGCTCAGGTGTTTGCGTTGACAGAGGAGCAAGCACAGGATGCCCCAGATGATGTCATAGCAGGTAACTGTTCCCTTTGCGGTTATCCTGCTTATATATTGATAGATACGGGTGCATCGCATACATTCATATCAGAACGATTTGTATTATTGCATTCTCTGCCTGTTGAGTCATTGTTAGATGTCGTGTCTATTACTTCTCCGTTAGGAAGTGGTTTGATATCGGTGACTACGGTTAGACATTGCATCTTACAGTTTGAGAGTCATGAAATTGATCTAGATTGCATAGTACTTGGGCTAGCTGACTTTGATTGCATTGTTGGAATTGATATGCTAACAAAGTACAGAGCCACCGTGGATTGTTTCCACAAGATTGTCAGATTTAGACCAGAAATGGCAGAAGAGTGGAAATTCTACGGTAAGGGTTCCAGATCTCGGATTCCCTTGATTTCGGCTTTGTCTATGAATAAGTTGTTGCAGAAAGGAGCAGATGGGTTCCTTGTGTATGCTGTAGAAGTACAGAAATCTAGCCCGATATTGGCAGATTTGCCAGTAGTACGGGAATTTGCAGATGTGTTTCCAGAGGAGATTCCAGGGTTACCTCCAGTGCGAGAGGTAGATTTTAGTATTGATCTGATTCCAGGTACCACTCCTATTTCGAGATCCCCGTATAGGATGGCACCGATAGAATTGAAAGCATTGAAAGCACAGTTGGAAGATTTGCTAGCCAAGGGATATATCAGACCTAGTGTATCTCCTTGGGGCGCTCCGGTACTATTTGTGCGAAAGAAAGATGGATCGATGCGGTTGTGTATCGATTACAGGCAACTGAATAAGGCAACGATAAAGAATAAGTATCATTTGCCTAGAATTGATGATTTATTTGATCAGTTGCAGGGATCCTCTGTTTATTCTAAGATTGATTTGCGATCCGGATATCATCAGCTCCGAGTTCGAGATGTAGATATACCGAAGACAGCATTTCGAACCAGGTATGGGCATTACGAATTTATTGTCATGCCTTTTGGTTTAACTAATGCTCCGGCGGTATTTATGGGCTTGATGAATCAAATCTTTCAGAGGTATTTGGATGATTTTGTTATTGTCTTTATCGATGACATTCTGGTGTATTCTAAGAACATGAATGAGCATGCAAAACATCTCCGAATTGTGTTGCAGACACTGAGAAATGAGAGATTGTATGCCAAATTGTCAAAGTGTGAATTTTGGTTGAATCGAGTTGTCTTTTTGGGACATATCATATCTGGAGATGGTATTTATGTAGACCCGAGTAAAGTGGAAGCTGTGATCAATTGGTCGAGACCGACTTCTGTGCCAGAAATACGCAGCTTCATGGGTCTAGCAGGATACTATAGGCGATTCATCCAAGATTTCTCCCGTATTGCGAAACCAATTACACAATTGACACAGAAGAATGCGCCATTCCTATGGTCTGAGGAGTGTGAGTCTAGCTTTCTAGAATTGAAGAAGAGGCTGACCAGTGCACCTGTCTTGATGATTCCTTCAGGTACGGGTGATTTCGTTGTATATTGTGATGCCTCTCACAGAGGTTTGGGATGTGTTCTTATGCAGCGAGGTCATGTAGTCGCATATGCCTCAAGACAGTTGAAGACTCACGAGACTCGATACCCCATTCATGATCTTGAATTGGCAGCTATCGTATTTGCACTAAAAATCTGGCGTCATTATCTTTATGGCGAGAAATTTGAGATCTATTCAGACCATAAAAGCCTAAAATACTTGTTTTCTCAGTCGGAGTTGAATATGCGACAGCGTAGATGGCTTGATCTGCTGAAAGATTTTTATTGCGAAATCAAATACTATCCAGGGAAGTCAAATGCAGCAGCGGACGCCTTAAGTCGAAAGGTTTGTTCCTTATCCTTATCAACGATGGGTGTTACAAAGCTAGTTGAAAATTGCTGTTTCTCTGGACTAGAATTTGATACAGATAGGAGGCCACTACGACTTGCTGCTATTCAAGTTGAGCCAGATTTGATCATGAAGATTAAAGAAGCACAAAGAACAGATCAGAATGTGCAGAGATCGATTCAAATGGTCAGATCAGGACATTTGTCAGAATATCAGGTGCGTGAGCATGTTTTGTACATGAATAACCGCCTTGTCGTGCCAGATGTTTCAGATTTGAGACATCAGATTCTATCAGAAGCACACTGTAGTCGGTTCAGCATTCATCCTGGCGGCAGGAAGATGTATAATTATTTGAAGACACAGTTCTGGTGGAAGCAGATGAAGTCAGACATCGCAAAATATGTGTCTAAATGCTTGAACTGCCAACAGGTGAAGGCCGAGAGGAAGAAGCCCGGAGGGTTACTTCAGAGTTTAGCTATTCCAGAATGGAAATGGGATCACATTTCCATGGATTTCGTGACGAAGTTACCCCGATCTTCCCGAGGCTGTGATGCGATTTGAGTCGTTATCGACAGATTGACCAAATCAGCTTGTTTCATCCCATACAGAATGACTTATAGACACGATCAGATGACGGAGATATATGTTCGAGAGGTAGTCAGATTACATGGTGTGCCGAAGTCTATCGTATCAGATCGTGATTCACGATTCACTTCACACTTCTGGCACAGTTTACAGCAAGCCTTAGGTACGACATTACACCTGAGTACTGCTTATCATCCTCAGACAGACGGACAGTCAGAGCGGACTATCCAGACGTTAGAGGATATGTTGAGAGCCGTAGTGCTAGATTTTGGCACTAGTTGGTGAAATTCCCTACCTCTTTGTGAATTCTCTTACAATAATAGCTACCAGACGAGCATTGAGATGGCACCGTTTGAAGCTTTATATGGTAAGAAGTGCAGATCTCCGCTATACTGGGATGATATCTCCGAGGTACCAGAACTTGGACCAGATATGATTCGTGACATGACTGAGAAGGTGAAAGTTATTCAGAAGAGGATGAAGGCGGCACAAGATAGGCAAGCGAAATACGCCAACATCAGACGTAGACCGTTGGTATTTGAACAGGGAGACGGAGTATTCTTAAAGATTTCCCCATTCAGAGGCGTTGTCAGATTTGGCAAGCGTGGAAAGTTATCTCCTAGATACGTCGGTCCTTACGAGATCCTAGAGAACATTGGCGATCGAGCATATCGACTGGCTCTTCCTCCTTCTCTATCTGGAATACATGACGTTTTTCATGTATCGATGTTGCGTAAATACATGCCAGATATTTCTCATGTCATTCAGCCTGACGAAGCTGAGCTTGATCAGACATTGAGCTATATTGAACAACCGATACAGATTCTTGATCGGAAGGAAAATAAGCTCAGAACGAAGATTATTCCTCTAGTAAAAGTCCAATGGAGTCGTCACGGCTTTGAAGAAGCGACATGGGAGACAGAAACCGACATGCGACAGAAACACCCCGAGTTATTTCAATAATGTAAGTATTGATCTAACTTTGATGTTATTACTTTGGATGCTTGCATTGATAGAATGATGTGCGATTTCGAGGGCGAAATCATTTCTTAGAGGGGGAGAAATGTAAGGCTCGAGATTATTAGTTTTCATTGACGTACGACTCGGAGGATATGAGAATGCATGTCATAAGATGAAAGTACAAAATATTTCATGTGTGAGAGGCCGCACCCGCGCTTAGAACAAGAGTGCTCCTGCGGTCATAAATTAGGGATTTTATCAAGAAAAATCGAAGCCACACCGCACCCGCAGTGCTAGGAGACACCGCACCCGCGGTGGATGTCCAGTAGGGTGCCTAATTTTGACATTGCAAGACCGCACCCGCGGTGCAAGTAGACCGCACCCGCGGTGACAAGACCGCACCCGCGGTCTTGCAGGGGCCGCAACCGCGGTCGCTATTTTTGGAAAATGATAAGATTGCCGAGAGCATAGCGCACCCGCGGTGCTAACGTGACCGCACCCGCGGTGCTGCATGCGAGAAGTCCACCCCTTCTTCTTAACGTGACACATGGCATGGTATATATATAGAATGGTGCTGATTCGTCCTTCTTCATTTCAGCAGCTGAAGAACCGAGATTTCTCTCAAGATTCCTCAATTTCTTCAAGGTTTTGAGGTAAGATATTTTAAGATTTAGCCACCCGAATTTAGTTCCGATTTCGGTTTTGAACTCCTTGCATCAAAGGCTATCAAAGGGTGTAAGTTTCCTTCAATTAACAGGTTTTGATTCATATGTGTTGGGAGAATTATGATTGGAGTTAAGAAATATGTTCTTATGATTATAAGGATTGTAGATTTGAAACCGGAACGAAGAAATGATATCGAACTCAATTGTTATGAGTTTTAGCATATATTGACATGAGATTATGCAGATTTTGAGATCTTGACATAGATATTATGATGATTTTGAGTTGAGAATTGTACAATGTTGATATATGTTGAATTTGGAGTAAACGGTATCGAAGAATTATGTCGTTGTGCCATCGATTTATACCGAGATTGATTAAGAATTGTATAAGACATGTTGTGAGTTGTTTGTTTATATGGTATCTATCAACAATTGCCATTTCAGATTTGGAGTGATAGAGTTGGTATCCTGACTTCGAGACTTCGATTTATTTCACAACAAGAAAGGTATAAGCCATGTTTGTTTGGGAAGCCACAACTCAAATAAGATATTATTTGAGTTCCCAACCAAAATCACATACTAGAATTATTGTATATATGGTAACATGTTTATGAATTGATTATAGAGTTATATTCAAATTTTGTTACATGATTATGCTTTGTTTATAGAATTGTATTCAAGCATGTAAGATCATTGTGATATTCAGATATGAATATGAGCATGCTTTATTTACAGATTGATATTCATTGCATTTAAGATAGGAGAGTCGTTGACAGCCATTGTCAACTATCTAGATGTTCGGTGTATCTCAGCTTAGGAGCAGCCTTGACTCCTATTGCAGTCGTTGATACAGCTCAGACCGAAGTCTAGGAATAAGACGTACAGTCACCCCGAGTGGGAGGGTAGGTGACAGCCATTGACGTCTTATTCACACCGGGATCCCTAGAGTTCTAGTCGAGTCGAGTCCAGACATGGTTTGATTCGCATTGCATGTTTATATGATTGTCATTCATAATAGCATGTTTCATGTTTAGATTGATTATATGCATGTATACATGTTTATACTGGGATTTGTTCTCACCTGAGTTTCCGGCTGTTGTTATGTCTGTATGTGTGCATAACAACAGGTGGGGCAGGATCTGGGTCACGCAGAGGATGAGAGATGGACATAGCGTGGTGATTTCGGGCTTAGCAGGAGGACTAGTAGTTGTACCTATGGCATGTACTGTATTTAATTTCTAGTTGTTGAGTATGGATAGAACAAGACATGTTGTACCTTATGTTTGTACATTATGATTGTAAAATAAATAAAGACTTTATGCTTGTTTATACAACATTAGAATAAATGTGAAAAGCAAAAAAAAAAAAAAAAAAAAAAAAAAAAATTGACCCACTTTTTATATTAACGATCCATTGAATTCCAAAGAAAGAGTTAGAGCCCGGGTCTCCACAACAGGTGGTATCAGAGCCATAGGTTCTGTTGATTGAGATAGAATAGAATGAGCGGGGTAGATCGAGTCATCTTCCTTATCTATATCATGCTAGCATATCATGATTTATTGCTTCTCTATTACGTGTTGTGTTATCTGATTTGATTGCAGCATGTATTGGTTAAGACTGAATCAGAACCGATTCTGGATCAGAGGTAAATGATCAGAGGAGGGCTGAGACAGTTGGTATAGATTGTATACTAAACTGTTTGTATAGCAGATCCATGCCTCCTAGAAGAGCAGCCGTTCCTTTACGACCACCGCACCAGAACAGGGTAGCACATCTGGTGATACGATGGATGTCACTGCTACGCCTATGGAGACTCTATTAAAGCGATTCCAGTCATTCCGACCACCGACCTTAAAGGGTACAGAAAATGCAATTGAATGCGAAAGCTGGTTGGAGGATATCGAGATGTTATTCGAGTCTCGGAATACAGTGATGAGAAGCGAGTGAAACTCATTGGCCATCAATTGCAAGACGTGGCTAAGTATTGGTGGTTGAATATAAGGAGAGCACTAGAACAGCGTGGCACCGAGATTACATAGAAAGCATTCAAGACAGAGTTTTATCAGCGATTCTTTCCTGTATCCTACCGTAAAGATAAAGGCGCTGAATTTGCAAACCTGAGGCAAGGGCAATTGAACATTGAAGAGTATGTTGCTAAATTTTCTTCTTTGCTTCGCTTTGCACCTCACGTTTCAGGTAATGATGAGGCCGTAGCAGATCAGTTTATAAATGGCCTGAATCCAGATATATTTACGTTGGTGAATATGGGGAGACCTAACAACTTCTCAGATGCATTGAATCGTGCCAAAGGAGCTGAAGCAGGGTTACTGAGACAACGTAGTGTTCCGTATATTGCTCCGAGT
Source organism: Primulina eburnea (assembly GCF_022965805.1). Classification (NCBI taxonomy): domain Eukaryota; kingdom Viridiplantae; phylum Streptophyta; class Magnoliopsida; order Lamiales; family Gesneriaceae; genus Primulina; species Primulina eburnea. The sequence continues at coordinate 32,045,041 of NC_133107.1, read as the reverse complement.
CCGAGACCACAACTACCTCCAGCACAATATCATCCTAGATTTGATAGCGGCGGTAGTAGCAGTGGACGAAAAGATCAATTAAAAGCGAAGGGCAAACAGTTTAAGAGGGCAGGGAGCAGCTCGTCGAGCTCCAGCGGGTCAAGACAGAGAGGTCCTGGCCAGAGTTTAGAGGTGACAAGTGGATATTGCAGTACGTGTGGAGGTAAGCATGCCACAGAACAGTGTCAGGGTGTAGTGGGCAGATGTAACATATGCAAGCAACCGGGGCATTATGCCAAGGTCTGTCCTCAGAGAAGTGGTGCATCGAGATTTCAGGGTGCAGGGTCATCAACATCTGTAGCTCAGCCTGAGAGGCAAGCTTCATCTGTTCACTCTTTTCAGCCGCCACCTACACAGACCCAGCCTCGAGCCAGAGGTGGTCTGACAGGGAGTCAGCCTCAGAGACAACATGCTCAGGTAACTGTTCCCTTTGCGTTGACAGAGGAGCAAGCACAGGATGCCCCAGATGATGTCATAGCAGGTAACTGTTCCCTTTGCGGTTATCCTACTTATATATTGATAGATACGGGTGCATCGCATACATTCATATCAGAACGATTTGTATTATTGCATTCTCTGTCTGTTGAGTCATTGTTAGATGTCGTGTCTATTACTTCTCCGTTAGGAAGTGGTTTGATATCGGTGACTACGGTTAGACATTGCATCTTATAGTTTGAGGGTCATGAAATTGATCTAGATTGCATAGTACTTGGGCTAGCTGACTTTGATTGCATTGTTGGAATTGATATGCTAACAAAGTACAGAGCCACCGTGGATTGTTTCCACAAGATTGTCAGATTTAGACCAGAAATGGCAGAAGAGTGGAAATTCTACGGTAAGGGTTCCAGATCTCGGATTCCCTTGATTTCGGCTTTGTCTATGAATAAGTTGTTGCAGAAAGGAGCAGATGGGTTCCTTGTGTATGCTGTAGATGTACAGAAATCTAGCCCGACATTGGCAGATTTGCCAGTAGTACGGGAATTTGTAGATGTGTTTCCAGAGGAGATTCCAGGGTTACCTCCAGTGCGAGAGGTAGATTTTAGTATTGATCTGATTCCAGGTACCACTCCTATTTTGAGAGCCCCGTATAGGATGGCACCGATAGAATTGAAAGAATTGAAAGCACAGTTGGAAGATTTGCTAGCCAAGGGATATATCAGACCTAGTGTATCTCCTTGGGGCGCTCCGGTACTATTTGTGCGAAAGAAAGATGGATCGATGCGGTTGTGTATCGATTACAGGCAACTGAATAAGGAAACGATAAAGAATAAGTATCCTTTGCCTAGAATTGATGATTTATTTGATCAGTTGCAGGGATCCTCTGTTTATTCTAAGATTGATTTGCGATCCGGATATCATCGATAAAAAATTTGACCCACTTTTTATATTAACGATCCATTGAATTCCAAAGAAAGAGTTAGAGCCCGGGTCCCCACACCAATGAACCTCGGGCTCAGTTTGCCTCTTTTCCCAAATCTCATCACAACCTTTATGGGTGCTATCTTGACGAATACGTGATCACCAACGGCAAACTCGAGATCTCTCCTTCTCTTATCAGCATAGCTCTTCTGACGGCTTTGGGCGGTCTTCATTCTGTCCCGAATCTTGGATACTACAGCTGCGGTCTGCTGAACTATTTCTGGACCAAGTTCTGCTCTCTCACCAACTTCATCCCAATGAACTGGTGACCTGCACTTCCATCCATACAACTCCTCATAGGGAGCCATACCAATGGATGCTTGGAAACTGTTGTTGTATGTGAACTCCACTAGAGGTAGTTTAGACTCCCAACTTCCTTGAAAATCAATCATACAGGCTCTTAGTAAATCCTCCAAAATCTGAATCACTCGCTCAGACTGGCCATCTGTCTGCGGGTGAAATGCTGTACTGAAAAGAAACTTCGTTCCCATGGCTGCATGTAAGCTCTTCCAGAAGGACGACGTAAACCTCGGGTCCCTGTCGGACACAATCGAAACTGGGAACCCATGTAAACGGACTATCTCCCAGAGGTAAAGCTCCGCATACTGCGTCATGGAGAAGGTCGTCTTCACTGGCAGAAAATGCGCTGACTTGGTGAGTCGGTCCACTCTAAACAAAATAGCATTAAAGACTCTGACTGATCTAGGCAACCCAACCACAAAATCCATAGTAATATTCTCTAATTTCCACTCTGGGATCGGGAGTGGCTTAAGCATTCCTGCTGGCCTCTGATGCTCTGCCTTCACCCGCTGACAAGTGAGGCATTCTGACACAAATCGGTGGATGTCTCTCTTCATCCCTGGCCACCAATACAAAATCTGGAGGTCCTTATACATCTTGGTACCTCCCGGATGGATAGAATACGGAGATACGTGTGCCTCTGTCAAAATATATTGTCTGATCGATTCACCACTAGGCACCCACATTCTACCTCTATATCTCACAATGTCGTCTGTCACTATGTAAAGAACATTGCCCTTGGCTTCATCTTTCAGTCTCCATTTCTGTAGCTGCTCATCTGAAGACTGTCCTGCTCGGATACGGTCTAGAAAATCAGATTTGACTGTCAGATTAGACAGTCTAGGAGCTCTGCCCTCTCGATAAATCTCCAAACCAAACTTCTGAATTTCAAACTGAAGAGGTCTCTGCGCTGATAACTGAGCTATGACTGCAACTTTTCTGCTCAAAGCGTCTGCGACCACATTAGCCTTTCCCGGATGGTAGCTAATCTCACAGTCGTAGTCTTTTACCAACTCTAACCATCGCCTCTATCTCATAATCAGTTCCTTTTGCGTGAAGAAGTACTTCAGGCTTTTGTGATCGGTAAATATCTGGCATTTCGCCGTACAAGTAAGGTCTCCAAATCTTCAATGCAAAGACAACGGCGGATAATACTAAGTCATGCGTCGGGTAATTCTTCTCATGCATCTTCAACTGCCTGGAAGCATAAGCTATAACCCGACCCTGCTGCATCAATACTGCGCCTAACCCGAGCTTAGATGCATCGGTGTATAGCACAAAATCACCTTGTCCCGTTAGCATGGCTAGCACTGGCGCCGAAATGAGAGCTTGCTTCAACGTATCTAATCTCTTCTGACATTCATCACTCCACACAAATTTGGCATTTTTCTTGGTTAGTGAAGTGAGTGGCACTGCTATGGATGAAAATTCCTTAATAAAATTACGGTAGTAACCAGCTAAACCCAAAAAGCTGCGGATTTCTAATGCATTCTTCGGCTCAACCCATTTCTTGACAGCTGCTACTTTCGCTAGATCCACCTCGATTCCACTGCTAGATACTATATGTCCCAAAAACGCTACTTTTTGGAACCAAAACTCACACTTACTGAACTCCGCAAACAACTTGCAACTCTGCAGAACCTGTAAAACTGTCCTCAAGTGTTGTCTATGCTCCTCATGGCTCCTCGAGTATATGAGAATGTCGTGAATAAATACGATGACGAACTGATCAAGTTAGGGCTGAAATACTCGGTTCATGAGGTCCATGAAAATTGCTGGAGCATTCGTCAATCCAAATGGCATTACTAAGAACTCGTAATGCTCATATCTGGTTCTGAAGGCTGTTTTGTGGACATCTGCATCCTTCACTTTCAGCTGATGGTACCCTGATCGAAGATCTATCTTAGAGAACACGGTAGCTCCCTGCAAGTGATCGAACAAGTCTTCGATTCTAGGCAACGGATACTTATTCTTGATCGTTACCTTGTTCACCTCACGGTAATCGATGCACAGTCTCATGCTTCCGTCTTTCTTTTTCACAAAGAGTACTGGCGCGCCCCATGGTGAGAAACTCGGGCGGATAAACTCCTTGTCTAAGAGCTCCTGAATCTGCTGCTTAATTTCTAACATCTCTGCTGGAGCTAATATGTACGGTGCCTTAGAGATTGGCACTGTGCCTGGCATGAGATCGATTGTAAACTCTACCTCTCTATCTGGTGGAAGGCCTGCGACGTTGTCTGGAAAGACGTCTGGGAAATCTCTGACTACTGGCACCCCTGATATAGAAGGAGTGGGCACGTCCGGTGCTGAGATGACACTGTCCAAGAAAGCCTGACACCACTTAGAAATTAGTCTCCTCGCCTGCATGCAAGAAATCACGCGCGGGAGACTCCTCCATCTGGCTGGCTCAAAAAGAAACTGCTCCATGCCCAATGGTCTGACTATCACTGATCTCTTCTGAAAGTCAATAAGAACTCTGTTCTTAGTCATCCAGTCCATTCCCAATATGATGTCGAATTTTGGCATCGGCAATAGGATTAAATCTGCATATACTAGGTGGCCATGCAGTTCTAGATCGATATCTCTGACCACACTGGTAGCTAACAGCTCTTCCCCTGATGGGACTGTCACTGAAAAGTTCACGTCTAGGCCAATGGACTTGAGGTCGAAATGATTAGCAAACGTCTCCGATATGAAGGAGTGAGTGGCTCCTGAGTCTATCAGTGCAGTTGTGGATAATCTCTTAATAAAAATGTTTTCTAAGATGCGTTAGCACGACATAAAACTTATATCCCCAAAATTACTATCATACCTCAAGCATAATAGAACTCAATATCCCTAGGCACGCAAAATATTACTAGCACGCTAATAATCCCAAGTAAAATTCCACATGCAAGGCAAAATAATACTGAGCTTAGGTAGAAAAGTTTACCCGTCAGTAAAGTGGTGTCTGGGTCCGCCTCCTGTGCACGCATGGCGAATACCCTACCCTGGGTTGGCTGCTTCCACTGCGGGCACTCTTTCAGCATGTGATCCGTAGCACCACATTTAAAACATTTGCCTGTCCCATACAAGCACTGCCCCGGGTGCTGGCGGTTGCATTTAGGACACACTGGATAAGCAACTCGCTTCTGAGGCGCCCCCTGCTGCTGAGTTGGACCCTTGCCCTTTGGTGGTCTATGATACGGCTTCTTCCCTAGCGGCCCCTGATACGGTTTCTTGAACTGGGGCCTCTGATGCTGCTGCTGGTGCTGCGGCGCCTGGTAGGGCCTCTTGCACAACCTGTCAGCCTCAATATCTTGCTGGTCTTGTTCCACTGCCAAAGCCCTAGATACGACGACTGCATAAGAAGTAGGGCCAGCTACCCTCACATCACGGTGCAAGATCGGCCGCAATCCATCCATGAAATGCCTCAGTTTTGCTTGGGCATCATTCGCAATGAGGGGTACGAAGTAACACCCCCTCTCAAACTTTCTGACAAAATCTGCCACACTACTGTCTCCCTGTCTCAGCGTCATAAATTCCCTAGTCAGACGAGAACGTACCTCTTCAGTGAAGTACTTGGCGTAGAACACCTCTTTGAATCCGTTCCACGACAGAGTCTGCAAGTTTACTGCCACTGATTCACTCTCCCACCATAGTCTAGCATCCCCTGACAGCAAGAATATAGCACATCTTACCCTGTCAGCTTCAGTCAGCTCCATTAAGTCAAATATTACTTCGATGGACTTGATCCATCCCTCAGCTACCATCGGGTCAGTAGTACCCGAAAACTCCTTCGGAATCATCCTCCGGAACCTCTCATATACTGCCTCTGGTCTAGGCCTCTCCTCGGGGCCTACAGCAGTCTGGTTCCTCGCAAACTGTGCGAAGAATTGCGTCATACCAGCAAGCATCTGCGCCTGCATATCTGGTGGTGGTGGTGGAGGATTGGCTCTTCCCTTATCTCGAGGCTCTCTTTCCTCCTCTCAAGCTTCCTGGTTAATCATACGTCTAGGAGGCATACTGTTCCAGTGAATTACCCAACACGTAAACCCAATATGCATGAATATGATATAAATGACATACGATGCACGAAATTTGAACTTAAACATGAACATGCTGAAATCATGGATTAATTCATATTACATAGCATAATGTTTCGAAACTTTAAAACTTACAGACTTGAGGTGTGACTTTGTGAGCTTCTTGCGGCTGGCGGTAGGTGTAACCCTTTACAAGAACCTGGCTCTGATACCAACTGTAACGTACCGTAATTTTCATACTCAAAATTTTCGGAAAAATTAAAAATTTTATTAAACATAAAATAACATTCAAAGTTTGCCATAAAATATCTCAACCAAGTCCCCCATAAGACATGGTTGTTCAAAATAACTACAATAAAATTTGCTCACAAAAGATTTGTTCAAAGTGTTTCCCTCAAAACATGAAATCAGAGTAAATTAGAATTTGCACAAAAACATAAACATTGCGGTCCTCGGGTTAGCCTCCCGCTCAGTCCAAACCTGCCCCTTGGTCGCCACCTCCTTTCTCCTCATTAATATACATACCTGCATCGATCAAGTCTAGTGAGTCTAAAGACTCAACACATATAAACTGGGAAATAGCGAGTACTACATAATAAAACCGCATGCAACTTTATAATAGAACATACATACTTGAACTTGAATTTGCGTACTAAAACTTGAACATACGTACATAACATAGACGTGCCATAACGTGAAAACTTGTCATAAACATACTGCATACTAGAACATACATAACTTCATCATTTTGCGTAGAGGCAAGTTTCAAAGCAAGTGACCCATAACATAATAAATGCCTGATCAGACAAACCAGAGTACTGGGCTGACAGGGACGTATCCACTGCCACATACATGAGATCCCCGTTCATAATTTAACGGGCTGGTTGGTCCCCGTTCATAATTTAACGATTTCCAACCTCGATCTAACACGTTCATAATTTAACGGGCGGATTGGTCCCCGTTCATAATTTAATGCTTTCCAATCCTAAACATAATTTGGTCACAAGACATTTAGCATACCTCAAAAACTTAAAATATTCTCTTGCATGTCACACATACTTACTTGGCGTTGAGGGATTCGTTGGACCTCGATCGGGGCCCTTGCTGCGCATACTGACCATGATTTAACATGCTTAACTCGCATAACTAAGGTGTAAGTAATCATGCTCCCTTACGAGCTAAATCAATTCCTTAGGACGTTCTAAAGTTCCCATGACTCGACTTTGTAAATCATTGTACTAAACCTTGATCTCGAACCTCAAAGCATACCATAATTTTTTTTCCCAAAATATGAAGTACATGGACCCCGTGCCCAGGTCCAGCTCCGGGTCCGTGTAGGTACTGTAAAATGTGTGTGTAGAAAAGGGGAGACACGGACCCCGTGCTTAGGTCCGTGTAGGGGTCCGTGCAGACACTGGAAAAAGGCACTCCGGAAGAACAAAGGCACGGACCCCGTGTCAGGGTCCGTGTACTGGTCCATCTACCTACTGTACGACGAAACTTGCGTGAAAATTTTTACATGATGTTTCCTCCTCTTCACCCAACTCCATGGCTACAAATTGACACCCCAAAACACTCCCTAGGACACCAAGGCTTTATACTAACCCCCAACAATCAGAATGAAACCGTTCCCAAAAGCGACGATTGACAACCAACGACTCAAAACGACTCAAGCACGGAATTTGACACCAAATCGTATCCTACGATTTCTAATGGATTCAAGCACTTAGCGACCCTAAACGACACACTCATTATCATTCCAACCTCATACAAAACATGCCTAAATGCAGAAACGATCGCCCGGCAATTTCCAACGAAGCCTGCAACACGAAAACTTCAAGAACTTATCAATAACATGATTTTCTGAAAACACGGTTTGAGCAGTCCCACGAAAAACCTCATAACTCACTCAATATTCGTCCAGAAATCTCGAATTGTATATCAAATCGAAGGCATCAAAAAGTTCTACAATTTTCTAGTTGAAAGTTTTCTCAAAATCTCGACTGAAAATTCGCAGTTTCAACCAGAACAGAAAAAACGTGATTTTTGACCCCTAAAATGGTTTCAAAGGTGATCCCAACACAGTTGCTCGAACTTCTACACATCGTACACATGGGTTTACGCATAAATAACACGCACGCATAATATGACATGATCGATGCATCAAGAACAGAATATACGTGCCTTTTGATATTTAAAAATACCGATACGAAGATCACAAAGCAGAGACGGTGCGAGGCTCGATCCGGGACGATTGTGGCACCAAAATCTTGCAATAAAACCAACGAGAACCCGCTGGAAATTCGAATGGAAGGGGGCGGCTGCTTTCACCTCTTAGAACCCTAGTTTTCTCCTCTCAAAATAATAAAAAATCTTATTTGTGAAAGTGTGTGTGTGTTAAGCGATTTTTAGTGTTTGTAAAAGTGTGTGTGTGTGTGTTAAGGTAGTAATTAGGGAATAAATTATGCTTAATTCAATAATTAACATGCTAACTTAAAAATGCTAATACTCCCCTAATTAAAGAAAAATACACATTAATTTTAAATAGCTCCTTAATTAAAATAACACCCACAAAATAAAAAGTTTAAAAGTCTTAAACTCTCAAAATTACTAAATAAGTGATTTAAGCTTGAAAATGCTAAAACTCAATAAATTATTTAAAACGCCCCATTCCTGACTTAAAATAAAATACCGCATAAAATTCCAAAATCGTCACCGGTCTCTTCCTCGATCCCGCCTAGAATAATCGCCTGAAATATGAAACTTGAAAAACATTCTAACGTGCATCACATAAACATGAATAATTAAAATAATACAGTTAAATGAATCATGCAATACTAAGACTCGTTTTAAAATTAATTAAAATGCTTTAATGATAAAAAAAATGCATGTGTTATACGTGTACTGAATTTGGGCACTACAACTGCAATCTCTGAAATGCGGCGTCCCTCTACTAGTTGCAGTCTGTTGTAATATTTGTCAGTTGTCGTTCTCAACTGATGACATATACAGCTGAGGGACCGGCTGAAGGATACTTTGCTGGAAAGCTTATAACTGATTTGTTTCAACTAATCAGTTCTCAACTGATCAGTCAGTTATAATACTGCTTCAGCTGATGACGTGTATAATTTATAGCTGGTACGCATTAATCTTCAGCTAGTGGAAATAGATCAGTTAGCTCGTTGTTCGTTGCTTCGTTTCATTTGATCATTTGTACAAATACGTTTCGAAGCTTAGTTTAGTTTGTCAAATCACTGAAATTTAGTTTCCAATAATATTTCCCTTTTTGGTGATTGACAAAACTCAGAATATAATAAACTGATCTTTTGAATAAAGTGTCTTTGTAGATAAAATAATTTCTAATGTACAGATTCGTACAAAGAAAACAAATAATCTTCAAGTAATAACTGATAAAAGAATGTCTCTTCTCTTCAGCTGTATCCTCTCTTATTCTTTCATTGACCTAGCTGCTTCCTCCTTTTTGTCAAGCACATCGACTTTGAGAGAAAAAATCCTAACATTAGCTGCAATGTCATTGACAGCAGTCAATACAGTAGTCTGCAGCAAATCAATCTTCTTTGAAACAGATAGTTCCATGGATTCAATTTTCTTGCTGATTGAGTCTTGAGTAACAGAAAGACTTTCAGCTATGCCTCTGTTTTTCTTGAGCTCGTCGATAGCAAAGGTGATGGAAGTCACAGCTGTTTGAATTGATTTTAGTTTATCTGAATTAAATTCACTGGAGGAGTTCAATTTCAGAGAATGAGAAAGCTGCGTGTTTTGAATCTGCTTTATTTCTTGTATAATTTTGGACATGTTGAGTTGTATGTCCTGAATTTCTTCAAGGACCAAATCCATGTCTGAAGATGGAGGAGGTGATACGGTCCAGACGTCCCTAGTTCCTGTTCCTTGGATGATTGATCAAATATCACCAAAGTTCGGTCAGAAACCTCTGTAACCTCCTGTGTCAGCTCTGGCATATCTTCCATATTTACTTCTTGTTGGACTGGAGGGGAAGAAGATAGAATAGGATCAGTAGATGGACTGCCCTGCTGATTCTGTTGCGTATCTGTTGTAGTTAAAGTTGGCGGGTCAGTGACTGATGGTTCTGACTGTTGGTCAACTGAGTCTTTTTGTGGTTCTTCAACATGAAACTGAGCTTCCTCAGTGACAACATTAACTTCAGTTGGCTCAATGTTTGATTGAATGGGTACATCAGTTTGAACCTCTTCTTCAGCAGAGATAGGGATAAGAGATTCAGTGACTGCCTGATCAGTTGGGATATAAACTGATTCTGTTGAAGGCGCATTGCTTGAAATTCTTCTACCACTGACTGAATGATTTCATCAATATTAGCAAGTGTCAAGTCATCTTAATTTCATAAATTCTTAATTTCTTCGAAAATTATCAAATCTTTCCTTAATTTCGAAAATTCCATAGTTACCCATAGATTCTTGGCGTTCTCAATTTCATTTTATAGGTTTCCCGTATCATAAGGTTCAATAACCTTAAGTTTAATAAACCCAAGAATTTAATTTCCATAACCCGTATTACATTTCTATAAATACTTAAAATCTTAAGTGTTCCTCAAAAGTTCGTATTTAATCCTCAAAATTTTCGGACTCTGCAATTCGGCCCTTAAAGTTCTCAAATTTTATATTTTTGGTCTTACAACTCTAAGAAATTTGCATTATTGTCCCCATAAAATTTTTCGATTTAACCCCATTAACCTTAAAATTCTCGAACTAAAAATTATACATCTCAAAATTTGGTAAATTCGAAAATAATCCCTTAGAATTTTATTTTTGTACTTAGATCCTCAAATTATTGGTTATTACACTTAGGTCCTTAAAATTCTCAATTCATGCAATTCGATTTTTATAACTAATCTTACATTCCCCTCAATACTTAAAATCCCAACTTATACATTTCTACACTTATAAATGTCGTCGTAGATTTCTAGTCATTATTCCTTATACAAGATTCTCAAAAATTAACTCAACTATTAATCACGAATCATCAGAATTTAAAAAAATATCTACTTCCCGAAAGCATTCAGAATTTTCATGACTAACTTATTACCCAAAGAATTGAACTCCAGTGCTTATTAACCAAAAATCAATGTACTCAAATCTTTATCAACATTTCGTAACGCCCAATAATCAAATTCCTACTCCAGTCCAATACCACAAAGCCAGCATGCATAAAAATAATATAATTTCGCATTTAATTCGTAATATGCATAAAAAATTTCTAAAGATTCAATTTCAAATCATAACGGCAGGCAAACCTGTACTTTAAAACGTATGTCATGCGAACATACAGGTGATAGAATTAAAACATGCACATGCTGAAATCATAACTTGATGCTTACTACATGAAATAATTTAAAACTTTAAAACTTACAGGCCGAAGACGTGACTTCATGAGTTTCTCGAGGTCAGTAGTAGTACAACCTTTTACAAGATCATAGGCTCTGATACCAACTATAGAGGCCCGTATTTCGTATTCATATTTTTGCGGAATTATTAAAAATTTTCTAAATAAATAAATATCTTGCCTCATTTATAAAATAAACATGTAAATAATTTGAACTTTAAAAATAACAGCGGAGGGAAATATTGTTTTCAAACAACAACTTAAAAATATATCAAACATATTAAAACTGAGTTTGAATATAAGAAAATTCATAAACTAAAACATGAGGTCATCGGGTTTACTACTGCTGCCCCAAGATAACTCACTGGTTCCCGTCCTCGGCCTCGACCTCATCCGTGCCTACAACAATCAAGTCTAGTGAGTCTAAAGACTCAACATGTATATATCGTGAATAACAAGTAAATATATCATAAAATTGCATGCAACGTAAAAATATGGTATCGTAAAGCGTACGGTGAAAATCGTATCATGAGTAATTATATCTACTTGCATATCTGAAAATCATATGTAAAAAGTTTTCTCAATAGAGCTCTGTCATATCATATCATAATTTTCTGGTAGAGATAATGTTTCTAAGCAAGTGGCCCATAACATAACGTGAGCGCCTGATCAGACTAAACCACAGTATACTGGGCGGTAGAGATCAATCACAGCCCTTGGACTGGATGTCCGTACCCATACATAATCATAAACTGGTCGTAAGTCACCGGGCGGAGAGGTCCTCGGTTGCGCCTACCGACTTCCAAACCCATAAGCATAAGGTGGCCACATGACAAATAGCATATATCTCAAAAATAAACATTTTATATTTTTATGCACGTAATATAATTTAAACCTTATTTTTACCGGATGAGTTGGATCGCTCCTAGGCTTCCTGCAACCTAATTCTAATATGTGACACATGCAAACAATAATATCTTGACCTAAACTTGACAACCTATCCCAAAACTTACCAATAGAATCAACAATGAGACTATTAAGACCCACCACTTGATTTTCAATCAAGGTATCGTACCAAAAACCTGAACCAACATTAAACTGACATTTAACCATGGTTAAAATACAACAAAAATACTGAAAAACATGCATAAGAATTGCAAAACACGAAAATAGGTGAAAGGAATCTAAAAACATAAAACCCTCTTTCGAGAGTCATTTTGGCACCTTTCATCGAAAATTCTCGTACGACCTCTAAACTCGACCAAATCACAAACGGCCAAAAAAGTGACCTTCCTAACTCATTGAGGTACTGTCCAGTCCAAGGCCATAGGCTAAAAGCCAACCAAGAACTCAAACAACCCCAAAAACCGAAACCCATAGCTGCTGTCAAAAGTGTAGCAGTGGCAGCTTGTGTGTTTGTGGTGTAAACTCTGAAATTAATGACCATTGGCTTGAACCACCAACCCAAGACTCTTACCAACATCCTAAGGCATGGCTTTAACCATGGCTAAGGGCTAAAAGCCAGCCACAACCCAAGCAAACACCTGTGATAACAGAAAGTATCAACTGAGAGCACCAACTTTGTGCAGTGGAATGTATTGAGTTGTTTTACTGTCTTGTGTCTTTCCAGTGGCCATTTCATCGACCATGGCTCGATCTAGACATGATGGAATGTTTTATGAAGCATGGCTATGGGCTAGAAGCCAACCAAAATCCAAACCCCACTCAAAAACCGAAAGTGTACACACACAGAAAATGAAGGAACCGAAGTGCACTTGTGTAGTTGTTGTGATGTTTTTAATGGATCTGTGAATTAAACCGTGAAAGAACAATTTAATAACGTCCTAGACATGATAAGGAAGAGTTCTAACAATGGCTAAAGTCTCTAGGACAGCCAAGATTCGAACACCATCCTTAACCATTCCATGACAGAAATCATGCCTCATTTCTGCACTTAAATATAAAGTACTTGTCATTCCTTTGCTTGTGCGTGTATGGATGAAAACCAATGAACCAATAACACCCTACCACACTCTAAAACATTCCTATAAGCAGCCTTGAGAGCCTGGAATCGAAGCAACCCCTGAAATCAACAAAACATTACAAACGTGAAACATGAACACATGGCCGAGAACCTGTGCAGATTTTTAGAAATTGTTGCTGTCAAATTTCGTTTTTACCTCATGAACCCTGAACATATAATGTTTAAAAATATTTATAGGACTTTATTGAAGAGCAAAGAAACAATATATACATGCCTGGAATTTGTTTTGACAAAAACAAATCAATACGACGATTACGAGCGGCAGAGTCGGAGTTGGATTTTCTTCTCTTGTTTCTGCTGATGTTCACGATTGTTTTTGCTGTTGATTCTATGCTATTTTCGAAGCTTATGGTTGTAGGAGATGTAGGTTATGAAGGTGAAGATTCAAGGGGTGTTAAATGGCTATTGAAGTGCATTAAGGTGGAGGTTACAAGTGAAAGAGTTGAATGAGTTTTGAATTGTTTCTTCTCTCCTTAGCTGCCGTTGCTTTTGCTCTTATTCTTGCTGTGATTCACGTTATTGTTAGCGTAAAAGGGTTGAGTAGTAATGAGGTGTATTATAGTATTTTGAATTTAATAATAACTATTGAATTTAAGGTGAGGAATTGTATTTACCTTAAAGGCTATTTGAGGTGACTTGAATGAGGTTCACTAAAAATTTTGAACTTGTTTAAGGAGTTGACCGAAACTTATTACTACTTTTTGGCATGGTATAATATTGTTCAAGTCTTATATTTTAAATGCTTAAGGTTTAATACCCCCATTATATATTCTAGTGAATTAACAATTTCATTTAGGATAAAATCTTGCATGGTATTGTTTAGTCAAAAATTAAGTATTTAAATGCTATGTTTAATTTCTTGAGTATATATTATACCTAGATTAATTCATCCCCATTTATTTACATATTTTAATTTAAGCTTTAATTAAATATTAACCTAAAGTACTTATTTAATAACTTAGCTCTAATTAATTAATAAATCCTAAAACATTCTTTTTCTTTAAATTAAATTATTCCTTGACTTAATTTAAATTTAGGAATATTTTTCTTATAATTAATCTTATATTTAATCTCCAAACTCTGGTTCGGCCTCGCGTATTTATCCTGAAAAGATAAAATTAAACATCTATATTTTTTAAAATAAATAATCATGACTCAATAAATTTAAAAGAATGAATTTAAACTCTCATGCATAAAAATCATTTTAATTTAAATAACAGTAATTATGCATGGCTGATACGTAGTCTGATTTTCGAGACGTTACATGAGTAGCGTCCACTCTTTCCTGAATAACGATTCCCTTGGGTCGAGCAGGAGCAAGAATCGAAGGTCGTGTGATTTGGATCAAGGGAACTGAAGCTTTTGCTGATTTCTTCTTCTCATCAGCAGGAATTGCTTTCAAAGGAACAACCTGAATGGGCTGTTGAGCATCTGAGGGTTTTAGTCTTTCAGCAGGGATAGAAGTCAACGAAGCCACTAGTTTTTTCTTCTGAGTTTTTTGCTTCTTGATGATCAGCTGAAAGGGTGTTTCCTCAGAATCTGATCCACTGACGATCGGTTTTCTCTTTGCAGATTTCAGTTGAACCAGAGACTTAGCCTTTTTCACTGATTTGGGAGCAGACTGTTGAGTCCCTATCTCCTTCTTGATCTTTACAAACTGATCAGGAGATATGTCCAGTTTGGTCTTTTGTGGCTGAACATTTTTGGCATTGAAAACCTTGAACTTAGATATCCTTTATGAATAATCAGCCAACAACCCTTTGATTTTCAGCAAGTAGCTCAGTTGAACGGCAAATCCCTTGGACTTCTTGGTGGACTGGAACATATTTTTTAAGATATTGAAGATAAGATGCTTCCAGTTGAGTCTTCGTTCAGCCATGATGACATAGATGGCTTGAAATTTCTCCAACGTAAGGGCAGCAAAGGATCCTGCCTTCGCCAAAAGCCTTTTGGCCACAATATCGGCCAGCAACTGAACTTCATGCTTTAGTTTTTTCTTTAGATCTGAAATCTTGATTTTCCGTCCATCAACGTAGAGGAGGGTTTGCATCTCTTCAATGTTATACGCTTTCACCTCTGAAATATGTTCCATACCATCTAAAGGCAACAAGAATAACTGTCCCAAGGAATCTTCAGAAATGGTCAACAACTGACCATTGATAGTAGAAACGATGTTTGCATCAGAGGTGATCTTTCCAGTGGAGTAAAATTCTTGAAGTTCCTTTGGGTAAATCTCTTGAGAAGATTGCCCCAAAAACGTCCTTAGTCCTGCTGATTCGAGCTTTAGAAATAAGTTTTTGATATCGACTTCTCCAACTGTTAGGACTGATCTAAATTTGATCGCCATTGCATTCAACATATGTGCGGGAATTTGATTTGCCATTTGTCGTGAATGAGTACCTGCGAAAAAGAAGGCTTGATTTTGCTTTTGCTCTGAGAATTTTTTGTAAGCGTAAGGAAGAAGAACTGAAATGGAGCGGGTAAAGTACTAATGTACGTGACTGTTTGAATAATTGGACACGTGTCAGTCCACGAAATTTTGAATTCAAAAATGTGTGTACGTGTGCTGCAAGCATGTTAAGAATACGTGGATTAAAGGGGTCCACGTTTCAACCTGTCATGTGTTTGAAAGATAGCATTTAATTCTTGATAATCAGTCGCGTCTCTTGATTTGGAATATAGCAATGGTTAATTTGTTAACTTACGTGAGAAGATTAGTGAAATCATCAGTCTGAACGATCAGTTGTAAAACTTTCTCACTTCAGTTGAAGATGTACTAACTGATGTTTTCTCAGTTAACTTGTTAAACCAATATTCCCCCTTAATAAATGCATAAAAGCAATTACGTGAACTTTAAGCGAGATGAATTAAATAAAATCTTATGCTTAGAAGTTTAATCGTCTTCCGTAATGACTTATCCTTTCATCTTCCTTAACCTTGAGCTATAAATAAGAGCAGCTCAGTTAGTCTTAAACATATCAGCAAATAATATTCAGCAGCTAAAATGGAAGGTGCAAGTAGTTCAAAGGCTCCAGACATGGCTGAAGAGTTCATGAGCGTAGCTCTGGAGAAAGGAAAAGTTAAGATGGAAGATGAAATCTTTCATCAAATTCTTCGCTATTGGGAAGAGCTGCAGGGACTCCAGTTTGTACCTGTTACCTGCAATCACACACAAAATATAACATTGGTACCCTTTTCTATTTGGGTCCAAAATTGATTAGTCCTTTAGGAATCCAGACTTGGATCAGTCTTACTGGCTGTCCAGTTGCCGTATTCCAGATGGTCTTTCTCGAACTGTGTGTGCTTGGTGTATAGTGTGCAGGTGAGACAACATGTGATTTGGCTGTGTTCAACTGATTGTTCGGCCGATATCTTTTCTGAACCGGCTTGTTGTTATAGTCATTGGAATAGCCATTTGAATGATTCTTGCTGAATCTTTTTGATTGCTGACTGCTTGAGTCAGTTGAAACTTTTGGGCTATAACCAATGCCATATCTTTTAGCCTTGTTCGTTCTTTCAGTAGCATGTTCAACCAGTTTACTTGGCTCAATTTGTTCTTGTACCGCAACTGATTTGACATAGTGAATGTATTTCCCTTTATCCATTTTTAGTATCGGTTGAGTACCATTCGAAGACATTTCATCTTGGTTACTAAACTCTAAATCAGCTTTATCAGTAACTGATTTCTGTGAGTTCTGTATATCAGTTAATGTAACAGTTGATTTGTTCCAAGCCTGAATAAGCTCAGTTTTCTTTGAATTTTCAAGCATCAACTTCTGAATCATTGATTGATTCCCTCTTCTTTCAGCGTTGAGCTCAGCAATTTCCCTTTTAAGACTCAACACATCAACTGATACATCAGTTGTAGTTTTATTGTCTATAGGATCATTTTGTTTTGCTCTAGCCTTTTCAAATGATAAGGCAAGCTTATGATACTCACTAATCATGTCATGCAGAGTTGAAATGAGTTCTTCTCTGGTGAAATCAGTAGAGCTAAAGTCAAATACCTGTTGACTGCTTGACTCTAGTTCTGTATCACCAGCCATCAGACACTTCACTTTTTCTTAACTATCACTGGAACTACACGAGGTCTCTGGCTCTGACTCTTCGCTGTCAGTTTCAGCCCATTTGGATTTGCTCTCTTCAGCTAAGAGCACCTCATGCTTCTTCCGGAAAGATTTCTTATCTTCTTTGGGTCTCTTCTTGTGCTCATAAGACTTCTTTTTTCTTTCAGTTGAGCCTTGACTGTCCTTCTTGGGTTTGGTACAATCAGCAATGAAGTGACCGAGTTTGCCACAATTGTAGCAAGCGTTTGATTCGTCCTTGGAATTTCCTCTCTGATAGTGATTCTGGAACCTTCCCTGATTTTTCCTCATAAATCTTCCGAATTTTTTGATCAACAATTACATGGCATCATTTCTTAGTTGATCAGCAATTTTCTCTACTGAACCAGTTGGTTCTGTTCTAACAGCAGCTAAGGCAGTTGTGGCTGCTGGAGTACAGGGTTCTCCTTCTCGAGTTTGCAACTCGAACTCATATGCCTACAGATCAGCAAATAGATCATGAAGCTCAACTTTGTTCAGATCCTTGGATTCCCTCATTGCCATGGTCTTTACGTCCCACTCCTTGGGAAGACCTCTGATTACCTTTAAGGCAACTTCTTTGTTTGTATACACTTTTCCAAATGCGTTTAATTCATTGATGATGCAGCTGGTTCTTTCATCATATTCATGCATCGTTTCACTAGCTTTCATTTTGATATTGTCAAACCTCTGAACAGCAACAGAAAGTTTATTCTCTTTGGTCTGTTCATTCCCTTCGCAAAGCTGGATCAGCTTCTCCCAAATCTCTTTGGTTGTCTTGCAAATTTTGATTTTACTGAACGTTACTTTCTCCAGTGTTTTGTACAGTATGTCTTTTGCTACATTGTCCAGGTTTGCTTTACGTTTGTCCTCAGCAGTCCACTCATCTCTAGGCTTTTCAATTCTGTGAGTTGGCCCATCTGTGATTGCGACTGCTGTATTGGCTTTCAGAATCTTCATTGGTCCGTCATTGATTATGACGTACCACATATCATCGTCTTGTGCAGCCAAGTGAGCCTGCATCCTTATTTTCCAATCATCAAAGTCCTCTTTTGAGAACATAGGGATCTTGTTGAAGGAAGCCATTATCAATAATTTGAGTAAAGATATTCTTAGACAAGATACAACTGCTCTGATACCACTTGAAAGGATCTGTTAGTAAGGTGATAAGTGTTTAGAAGGGGGTGGTTGAATAAACACTCACTGATTTTGTATTCTTTTCGAATAATGGGTACAGTTTTGTTAAAAACTGACACTCGGTATCTCGTCAGTAGATAACAATCAGTTCAACTGAAATACAGTTGCAGAAGTAAACTGACTGAAAGATAGAATAACTCAAAGTAACTGAATATGAAAAACACGCGAAATGTTTCTGGATGTTCGGAGAGTAGAATAACTCCTACGTCACCCCTTCTATCACAAGGATAGGATTTTCACTAAAAGACTTTGATCAAATACACACGTTGTACTGACCCACTTCGGTTTGGAATTAACACTGTCAAATTGAAACTCTTGGTTAACAAAACTTTTACAGTATAACACAACTGAATGAATCTTGACAAAGATCTCAAAGTTCTAATAAGCTCGTAAGGTAGCCTTAATTGCTACTGATAAATCTGATAATAGTGAGCTTTGATATCTGAATGCAAGTTGTGATTTTAGCAGAATAACAGCAAGCTTGAATAGAATATTAGTTCACGTGATAATTTTCTCAGCTACCCTCTTCACCTATTTATAGGCTTCTCTCTCAACGGTAATATTAAATATCATTTGAATCTTTATATCCGTTGATTGCCACGTCGATATCTTCTGACATTTTTACACTGCAATCTCTAAAATGAGGCGTCCCACTACTAGTTGCAGTCTATTGTACTATTTGTCGTTTGTCTTCTCAACTGATGACATGTACAACTGAGGGACCGGCTGATGGATACTTTGCTGGAAAGCTTATAACTGATTTGTTTCAACTGATCAGTTCTCAACTGATCATTCAGTTATAATACTGCTTCAGCTGATGACATGTATAATTTATAGCTGGTACGCATTAATCTTCAGCTAGTGACAATAGATCAGTTAGCTCGTTGTTCGTTGCTTTGTTTTCTTTGATCAGTTATACAAATATGTTTCAAAGCTTAGTTTAATTTGTCAAATCACTGAAATTTAGTTTCCAACAATGGTTGTGTGTTAATGCTCAAAAGATCTTTGATTATGAATTATCATATATAAGTATTAATTGAAGATAATGTGACCGATCTTTTTTTAAGAGCATTAACGATATTAAATTTTTAGAAAGTAGCAGTCAATATCAGGAAACGACTTAAAGATTTCGAGTGATGCTTAGAATAGGGGGAGTAGTTCATATTATACTCTTTATGAATTTCCCAAGTGGTTTTTCATAACAAGATTTTAATGATGTAGTTAGCAAAAAATAAGAAATGTCGCACTTTTTTCCTCCACTGGGTTTTTGTCCCATATGGTTTCTCCAAGTAAAGTTTTAATGAGGCGCATCCATTGTACCATCTTGAAAAATTAAAGATTCAACGAAGTAGTTATTGTGTAGATAATCATCAAATATGAAGTGTTATGATACGAATTTGAATGAAGATTGATTTTCTATTAAGATTGATATCTCAATCTTTCTATCTGCAGATTTGTATTCTACAATTGTATCTTATAAACAAGGATTCTCATTTATGAATGAAAGCATTCGAATTTTATTCTTTGACATTTCTCTCATCTTCACTATTTTCTTATTAAATTTATAGAAATAATAACATTTTTAAGATTTTTAAATGTATTTTGATGTAATTTTAAATATATTAGAAGAGAAAAAATATTGTCTAAAAAATAATATGAGAACATGATAGTACCCACTTAAGAAGGGTACCATATTTTTCTTCCAACTTTACCCTTAAATGATACTATATTAAATTTTTGTTTTTGTTTTTTAGATTTCAACACACACTTTTATTTAATTATTAATTTTCTTTCAACAATTCAAATATCAATTTAGTCCCTCCATAATTTTTAAAATTTCACTTTAGTCCATTGATAATGATAAGAAAAGACCATACACACGCATCATGTGTGCAAAGTAAATAGTTATTTTTATTTTTCTTTACAATGTGAGTAGGGGGTCCAAGAGAGGCTTGGCCGAGTTTCGGATAAAATTTCGATTCAGATCAAATTTGTCTATTCTAAAAATTTCACCAAACCAAATAATGAATTATTAATAAGGGAACTTGTCAAAAAAATCCCTATTCTCATTCTCAACTTTCTCTTTACTCCCTACCCCACTAAAACATTGTTTCAGCTCCCCATATCTTTTAAATTTCCAATTTTACTCTTATATCTTTATTTTGAATAATTAATTTTTCATTTGTAAATAATGGCACATCATGCTTCCGTAAAATAAATTAAATCTTTTACCTCTTTGACCGGAGTACCACCGGGTTATATCCACCGTATTTTACAGACTGCTCCTCACAGCCCAACCACGCGATTGCAACCGATGGTTACCTACGTAGATTCCATCAGCAGTACTTGGCACAACCCTAATTCGTTTCCTACCTTAGGGTGTACAATAAAAGATAATTTTTTTAAAATAATACATGAGAGGGGCTAAGAGCAAAGATCTCTTTTATTCAAACATCAACATTTTATTAATACATAGTAACCTCTTGTAGAGGAGGAGAAACTTGTTTAGCTACTTACAATAGCTGAATTCACTACACACATACACTTGAAAGAAAATTATTACAAATGATTTAGAAGAAAAACGAAGACGTTGATCGATGCCTTCATCTTCCTTCTGCTTCTTTATTTATAGAAGGCTCCTTCGGATTTGAAACCCGGGCTTCAAATCTTCATAAGCCTTTACAGCTTGCTTGGGGACCATATGGTGGTTGAGTGGTCCTTTCCTGTAATGTATTTTTCTAGATTATTAATCTAGACATCAACTTTTCCCATTATTTTATTTCACCGCACTGCCAGTAGGAATGCGTTTAAAAAAGATCAGCTGTAATTTCGTCCCCTTTTTCTTGGAACTTTTGAGCTAATGATCTGAGAGCTTTCAGCTCCTTCCTTTCATACTTGATTTTTCTTTTTAAAACCTTCAGATATGTAAAATACATTTTCTGTAGTTTTAATTTCTTGGTGTGTTTCACTGGTTCCAATCTGTCCTTATTTATAGATGAAAATTTTGGGATCAGTTGTCTTGCTTTTATTCATTGGATTTTCCAAGATTTAGTATCCAATGTCCTTTTGTCTTTTACCACTCATTATTAGTGGTTTTAGTGTCTTTTACCACCTATTATTGGTGGCCCTTGTCCTTCCACTCACATGGTGGGTTTTCTTTTTTCTAGTGGGCTGATCGTATGTACATCTTTAATTTTGTCGAGGAATCTTTGGTTTTTGTTGTCCTCGAGGAAAACTTGAAGGTGGTCCATCCCCACTTGTGCTTGTGTCGGCAAAGTGTTTCCGATCAGATCTCGGTTTAAATCCTTTACCGAATTCAGGTTCCTTCTGGTTTTGCCATTCAAGGCAGATGTTTTCTGACCATCTTCCTATATGTGCCATGTTACAGAATTTTCGACGAGTCTCTTTACTGGCCGGCAGCTTGCTGTTCCACAAAAGATTTATCTTTTTCTCGAATAAATCTTCTGCAAAACTTGTGGTTTTTCCTTTCATGATGTATAACAAGAATGATCTGTTCACTGAATGATTATAATATTTGAACAGGAACTTGACTTTGTCCATCTTTGTGAGACAGACCCATAAACCCCATGCTCTTCATGTGGACATATCATCTTCAGAAATTGAAGCAACCAAAGGTGTTTCTTCTGTTGGGGGGTCCTTGATAAATTTTTGAACATTTGTATCCGGCCTCCTTAACTTGATGAAATGAAAGGCTTCGTGAGAACCTTTCCCTATTGGTTCTGGTGCTGCACTGAAAAAGTATAGCTCCAAAACATCTCCTCTAGACAAATAATCATTTTTTCGCCAAGTTTCATGAACAACTTCTTGGATCCATTTTGGTAGTCCTGAAATTTCCGGAAAGCTTGGTGATGTAGTATAAACTGAGGCAAGAGCCCCAAATTCATACCATGCCTTGACCTCCTTTGGATATGAATTTGATTTTATCCATACCCTTGGATATTTTACTGAAACATCAACCCTGTTAGTAGCTGGGTTATTTCCAAATCTTGTTTTCAATTTCTCTCAATTCTACTGATAAATCTGAAATGGAGAAATTGTTGCTTCGTTAATACCAACCTTATATTTGCCTTTGTCAATACGAGGCCTAAGTTGATCTCTCTCTCTTCAATCCCCGAGGTGAAGGTTGACTTGAAGACTCAAGAGGATTCTCAATTTTTGTTTCAGCCGACTCATCTGGTGATGATTCCGACTTAACACTTGTGCAAGGGGTATTTGAATCCCCCGCTACAGGTATAGAGTTCTGTACTCTAAAACTCTCCATTTGGGAAACCAATGGCTTCTCAATGCCTTGGAGGATAGGCCTTTGCATTACAGACCATAACTGAGTATATGCCTTTAAACATCCTGTAATTTGATCCGAGACTATTCTCTTATCAGCTTGTTGTAGCCTTCCCGCAACTTCTGCGTTAACGGCCAACTTGTTGAACTCAGTTTGAAGCATTTCAAAGTGTTCCCTCAAATGCCTCTACATCTTGATAATAGCATCAATGTCAATGTTGTCCATCTCTTGTTAAAAAATCTACAAGAATATTTTCATGAGATTTTATTATCAATATCAAAAATATAATTCTGACAGAGTGCTTGCCATCTTAATAATCTGGATTTCTCAGGTTTAGATTCAATTCTATTCCTTAAGAAACTTTCACCTGTGTATTATCAACTTTCAAAGTGAATTTCTTTGCATGTAAGAATAATGGACATTTTTCAAAAGACTTTTTTACTGCATTAAATTCTTTCTCGTTGATATGCCATCTGATGGCTTCTGCATCTGAGAATAACCACTAAAATATCTACATGGTTGTTCTCCATCTGGTGTGAGCTTAGTAAGAACTGCTGCTCACCAATGATCATTGGCATCGGTATACAATACCAGATCATCTTCGTCTTGAGGAATAGCCATTTTTGGAAGATTTTTACAAACCTCCTTTAAATGGATAAGTCCTTCTGTGTGTTCTTTTGCCCATATAAATCTTGCATCTTTTTTCAATAATGGACTAAACACCTTCCTGTGTTCTGCTAGGTTTTTGATAAACATCCCAGCAAAATTAACAACTCCTAAGAAACTTTGAAGTTGCTTCTTGTCTTTCAGATTTTCTGGAAAATTCTGCACCTTTTCCACTATGTGTTCTTGCAAAATTATTCTTGACTCATCGATTTCAATTCCGAGGAATTCAATCTTTCTTGTAGAAATGACTGCTTTCTTTTCAAATAAAACCAGTCCTTCTTTTTTGCAAACATTAGAGAAAATCTCAAAATGCTTAACATGTTCATTCATATCTTTAGATGCTATTAAAACATCATCAATGTAAACAAACATAAACTTAAAATAATCTTTAAAAAGATTATCCATCTTTCTTTGAAATATGTGTGGTGAATTAGTCAATCCCATTGGTAATGCCTCCCAGATATAATGTCCTTGAGGTGTAGAGAAAGCTGTGAATTTCTTGCTTTTTTCCTACATCCGAATCTGATAGAATCCGGACTTGCAATCAAACTTAGAGAATATCTTGGCATTGCGTATGTAACTAATCAAGTGTTCTCTAATGGGTATAAAATACCCATCAAACTCCAGAATCTAATTAATTTCTTGATAATTAATAACCAATCTGGGTTTTCCTCGTTTAATCTCAACATGATTTCTTACCAGAAAACTCGGACTGCTATATGGTGACATACCTGCTTTGATCAGACCAAGGTCCAAATTTTCCTTGATTATAATCTGCATATCCCTTTGATCAATGATGTTCATTGGAATGGGTTTACAACAGACAAATTCATACTCTTTGCCTTCCTTGATCTTAAAGCAAGCCTTGAGTTGATTTTTGTCCCACCATGCCAAGGGATCTTCATTATAATTTTCTTTGATCCTCTTCTTGACATCTTCCAGTGATATCTTGGATTCAAACTCTACTTCATTTGTCTGTAAAGTTATCTTAATGAATTCTATATCTTCTGGTTGGAGTTCCTTATCTGCTCTTAACTGGAGCATTGTTTCTCCAAACCGTCTAGAATCCTTCATTTTTGGGTTCAGAAGTTTTCCTGAACCACCACGCTTGCTGCGAAACTGAATTGTCAATTTTCTGTAAAATGCCTCTCTAATTCTCTGGACTATGATTTTGTGATCACATGGTGTTGTGAACACTAATCTTCTAGTCTCATTTTCTTGTGTATAGTATTTGAACTGAAACGTCTGTCATTTTTATTGCTTCAAAAGTACTAGGAAATTTTTTTTAAAATAACACTCAATTTTCGGTCATGTTTATTTACCACATGAAAATATTTTTATCAAATATTTTACTCCTTAAAATAAAACACCAACCAACCAACATTTTAAAAACCAAGTGCACTAGTCATAAAAATGAAATCAACAACTTTTTTACCACACCTAAAAGCAATAAATTTGAAAAGTATAGCTCATACTAAACCTCTCAAAAATCTCTCAAAAAGAATAATTAAATAGTCTTAAAATCTCTAACATAATTCATAAGTCATAATCGTAAATGCGGAAATAATACATAATCATAAATCGATGGATAAATAAACCTTAATCTTTTTCCTTTTTCCTCAACATGACATAAAACCTTTTCATGATCATAACATTTTTCCTTTTCCTTTTCTTTTTCCTTTGTTGAATTCAGATCGTTAATTGTGACTTTCCTGATCATGATCATAAATCGATGGATCCATCTACATGTAACCACAGTACTGGACGGCGGGGGACACCAGCAACACTCTCACCGGTCAACTGGGCCCTGGCCTATCATTTTTCTAATAGAAATACTATCGTCGGGGCTCCCTCTGGGGCCTTTTCCCATAAATGGGCTCCCTCTGAGGCCTTTTTCCCTCACGATATTCCCATTCTTACCGTTACCACATATTCGTAATGATGGAAACACGATCGTCGGGCTCCCACTGGGACCATAACCCTCACGACGTCGCCAACATTAACGAATTAGTCACAATTACTTCACTTCCTTCAACATTTACATTCTCATCACTTTATAAAAATCATGCATAACATAACATTTTGTTTTGAAACCAAGCATGCAACATGTCTTTTAAATGTATTCCTTAAATCATAAAAAATCCCTTAGACATTTAAAAATCATAATTTAATCATGAACATTTCATAAACATTTAAAAATAATCATAATATCATAAAATATCATTTAGGGCACTGCCATGACGTTTACTAATTTTTTTGAGTGTAAAATGACCGTTTTACCCCTGGACATATAATTTATCGTTTTGACATTTTTCATTATTTCATGACTCTAACCTGTCCCAAATATTTATTTAAGCTTACATGAATTTTCTCATATTTTTATTTAGCGTAAATCGAGGACTTTTAATTTATCTTTAAATAAAACGTATTACTACATTTTAATCCCGAATTAAACCAAACCTTAATATAAAATTCCCAAATTAAAAAATTAGACTTATAATAATTATTTAAGCTTAACCATAATTTTTTATAATTTTTATAAGGCATAGACCTAGGCGTTTCAATTAACTCGTTAATTAGCGTTTCGGACGGCGATTAAATCCCGAATAAATCCAAAACTCATTATTTTGATCCCAATTTTTTAACAAAATATTTTTGTGATTTATTCTACCCTTCCAAGTCATGAGCCACACCCGTGGACCATTGGATTCAATTTTAGCTTTATTAATTTAGTTTTTGACGTCTTATCGAACCCACCGAGCTATCTCCTAATTTAACCGAGCCACGCCCGAGCCACCTTGAGCCAAAACTTAGCCAACCCATCTAGGAACCCTACTGTGCAAGCCCAGCCCAAAAACATGACCCTTACCCACTAAAACACCTACTGAACATTGCCCCAATTCTGCCCAATTACCTACGTGTGTGCTTGTGAATCTCCTTCCCTTCACCAAGCCTCCTAGCCAACTAGGACACTTCCAGCCCTCTAACCACCGACTACCCATGACCTTTACCAACCCTAGGCCAGCCCCAAACCCATCCTAAGCCTAGCCCAGCCCCTGAACTCGAGCAGCGAACTCCTTCAATCAGCAACAAGCTGCGTGCCTCACTGCCCCTACGCGGCTGCTGTCAAATTGCGTGGAGGCTTCTACCCAGGCCACCACCGAGTCCAGCCCTTCCTAAACCCTACTGGACCATCCTTAGCCACCGCTCGGACCACCTAGCCTAGCCCCTAACCGTGCAACCTTCCTGTTATTCTCGGCCAGCTTCTACGCGCCTTGGGGGAGAGTCCCACTTCACGTGGACTCTTCCCCAACCCATGGCTCGACCCCTATCCCTCCTAAGACTCTCCCTAGGACTTAACCATGACCCCTAGGACACAACCACCAAGCCTGGTCGATCCACCTGCCCCCATGCATCAATTTCCCTTCAACCTATCCCATAATCCACAATATTGATCAATTTTGGTTTCAGTTTAGTTCATGTGCGTGTGCAGCCTGTTTGTGCTTGTCCTATGCCCTTAAACTCGTGTAAAACCTGCCTTATATCATCCTAATTCATGGCAGCCCCTTTGACAACATAACAAACATGATTTTGGATGAACAATCAAGAGTTTAGAACACATATATGCATAGTTACGAAAATTGTGAATTGTGTGACTTGTTTTCATGCAAATATTCATTAAATAAAATACTATGGTGTGATAGATGTTTTAAAGAAAGAATATGGCGTGCCTTTGACGCACGAAAAACCGTTGACGACGAAGAACGGATTGAAACCTTTGGCTTGAACTACTTAGAACCCTTCGAAATCCTTTCTACCTTGTTGTGTACGTGTGTACCGTGTTTGGGAGTGGTGGGGAGTGTTTCAGAAATTGTGGGGTGTGTGGCCGTGACTTTATGATGCAAATTGTAGGGTTTTAAGTTTTTAAATACATTAAATACACTAATTAATTTACTAACTAGGCTTTAGGCCTATTAAGCCTTAAATTAAGCCCATTAGTTTTAATTAGGATTTAATAAAATATTAACAAAGTTTTTGTTTAATTAAATTTGTGAATTTATTAGCCGGGTTGCCAAAAAGCTCGTATTTTAGTTGAAAAAACCAACACCGATAAAATTTACGTCCCGACTTATAAAATCACCTCGACACCCTTTATTTTCAAAAATAAGAAAACCCACAATCATATTTTAAATAATTAAAAACATTTACTTAATAAAACATTTTCCGTTTCTCAGCCCTCGGTCTCTGTTTCTCGATCGCAACTCGAATAACCTTTAAAAATATATTTTAATGCAATCATGTAAAAAAATATATTTTAAACACGCAAGTATGCACAACATAATTAATTCATGCAATTACAATAATTAATTAAAACAACAAATAATTTAATAATTGCATGTATGTGGTTTGAGTGGACCTTAAAATTTCCGGGGCGTTACAATCTCGCCCCCTTAAATTGAATTTCGTCCTCAAAATTCGCTAATCCTTAATAACCCAAAGTTTAGACTTAGTCTTAGTATCCCAAAAATCCACGCTTCAACTGCGTTACTCTGATAAAACTAAGTTCTAGAATGTCCTTACGTCCCTTTAATCCCAATTAAATTTTTCCTTCTAAATCCTTATTTTCAATTCGCAACTTAAAAGACCCAAATGTCTTAGTGCTATTACTATTATAACCTCGAATTTCAATTTTTCTTACAATTCTCAATATTAAAAGATGGATAATCATGCTTATAGTATATTACTTTCCTTATTTTATACCCAAAATGTTCATCAACCTATCAAATGTCGATCTTAAAATCTCAAATGCATCTACTAAAGGTTAAATTTTCAAGCTTAATATTTATTCAATCTTAAAAATCCTTGATTAACAGTCCTTATAACACTATAACCATGATATCCCAAGGTTTCATATATTCTTAAAAAGTCTATATCCTCAAAATTTCCTTAACAATTGCGAAATAAATTCTTAAGTTCCTCAAAAATTATCTTAATTGGTCCTTAATTTTGAACATCCTACGATTAACCCATAAGTTTTTATCATTCTTAATTTCCTTCTACGGATTTTCCATAACATAATTTCGATAAATTTACACTTATTTACCCAAAAATCAATTCCCATAACCAATATTACATTTCATCAAAACTAAAAATCTCAATTTATACATTTTCTTATTCCCAAAATCGTTGTAAATCCTCGAATCATTATTCCTTACGTATAATCCCCAAAAATTAATTCATTTAGTAACCATGAATCATAATATTTTCTTAGAAAATCTATGTGTCCCAAAGTTCATAATATTAATGATTGACTTATAGCCCAAAAAGTAGAACGTCGATACTAAACCCAAAAATCAAAATAATCTAATTCCACCACAAAGCCAACATGCGTTAAAATCAAATAATTTCTTATTTCATAGCGTATCACGTATAAAAATTCCAAAGCATATAAATCATATATCCTCATAAATCAATTAAACATGTGACATGAACATATAAGCCAAGTACTTATGCAAGTAACATCATAAAATCATATAAAGCATGTAAACTTACAAGTTTGAGGCTTGACGACTGATCTTTCTGGCGCTGATGGTGGCACAACCCTTTACAGGAACCATTGCTCTGATACCAACTGAAACGTCTGCCCTTTTCTTGCTTCAAAAGTACTAGAAAATATTTTTTTTGAACACTCGATTTTCGGCCATGTATATTTACCACATGAAAATATTTTTATAAAATAATTTACTCTTTAAAATAAAACATCAACCAACCAATATTTTAAAAATCAAGTGCACTAGTCATAAAAATGAAATCGTCAACTGTTTTACCACACCTAAAAGCAATAAATTTGAAAAGTATAGCTCATACTAAACCTTTCAAAAATCTCTCAAAAAGCATAATTAAATAGTCTTAAAATCTCTAACATAATTCATAAGTCATAATCGTAAATAAGGAAAAGTATAAGCGTTGGTCCTCGGCTTGTGTGCGCCATCAGTCCAGTCAAATCACCCATCAAGACCTCCCTCAGCCTCACTTGCATCCATCACACCTAGTGAGTCTAAAGACTCAACACACCATAATCTTTATAACAAATAATACGTAATACATATAACATATAACAGTGAAAAATACTTGTACTTAAAATATCGTTTCGTGAAGTTACATAAACACAAACATTTTCATGACATGCATAAATAAACCTTAATCAATTTCCTTTTTCCTCAACATGACATAAAACCTTTTCATGATCATAAAATTTTTCCTTTTCCTTTTCTTTTTCGTTTGTTGAATTCAGATCGTTAATTGTGACTTTCCTGATCATGATCATAAATCAATGGATCCATTTACATGTAACCACAGTACTGGGCGGCAGGGGACACCAGCAACACTCTCACCGGTCAACTGAGCCCTGGCCTATCATTTTTTGAATAGAAATACGATCGTCGGTGCTTCCTCTGGGGCCTTTTCCCCTCACAATATTCTCATTCTTACCGTTACCACAAAATCGTTACCACATAACCGTTACCACATATTCGTAATGATGGAAACACGATTGTCGAGCTCCCACTGAGACCATAACCCTCACGACGTCGCCAACATTAACGAATTAGTCACAATAACTTCACTTCCTTCGACATTTATATTCTCATCACTTTATAAAAATCATGCATAACATAACATTTTGTTTTTGAAACCAAGCATGCAACATATCTTTTAAATGTCTTCCTTAAATCATAAAAAAATCCCTTAGACATTTAAAAATCATAAATTTAATCATGAACATTTCATAAACATTTAAAAATAATCATAATATCATAAAAATATCATTTAGGGCACTGCCATGACGTTTACTAAGTTTTTAGGTGTAAATTGACTGTTTTACCCATGGACGTATAATTTCTCTTTTGACATTTTTCATTATTTCATGACTCTAACCTGTCCCAAATATTTTTTTAAGCTTACATGAATTTTCTCATATTTTTATTTAGCGTAAATCGAGGACTTTTAATTTATTATTTAAATAAGACGTATTACTACGTTTTAATCCCGAATTAAACCAAACCTTAATATAAAATTACCAAATTTAAAACTTAGACTTATAATAATTATTTAAGCTTAACCCTTGTTTTTTATAATTTTTATAAGGCTTAGAACTAGGCGTTTCAATTAACTCGTTAATTAGCGTTTCGTGAATCGATTAAATCCCGAATAAATTCAAAACTCATTATTTTGATCCCAAATTTTTAACATAACATTTTTGTGATTTATTCTACCCTTCCAAGTCATGAGCCACACCCGTGGACCCTTGGATTCAATTTTAGCTTTATTAATTTCGTTTTTGACACTTTATCGAACCCACCAAGCCATCTCCTAATTTACCCGAGCCACGCCCCAGCCACCTTGAGCCAAAACTTAGACAACCCATCTAGGGACCCTACTGCGCAATCCCAGCCCAAAAACATGACCCTAACCAGCTCAAACACCTACTGAACCTTGCCCCAATTCTGCCCAATTACCTGCGTGTGTGCTTGTGCATCTCCTTCCCTTCACCAAGCCTCCTAGCCAACTAGGACACTTCCAGCCCTCTAACCACCGACTACCCATGACCATTACCGACCCTAGGCCAGCCCCAGACCCATCCTAAGCCTAGCACAGCCAATGAACTCCAGCAGTGAACTCCTTCAATCAGCAACAAGCTGCGTGCCTCACTGCCCCTACGCGGCTGCTGTCAAATTGCGTGGAGGCTTCTACCCAGGCCACCACCGAGTCCAGCCCTTCCTAAACCCTACTGGACCATCCTTAGCCACCGCTCGGACCACCTAGCCTAGCCCCTAACCGTGCAACCTTCCTGTTATTCTCGGCCAGCTTCTGCGCGCCTTGGGGGAGAGTCCCACTTCACGTGGACTCTTCCCCAACCCATGGCTCGACCCCTATCCCTCCTAAGACTCTCCCTAGGACTTAACCATGACCCCTAGGACACAACCACCAAGCCTGGTCGATCCACCTGCCCCCATGCATCAATTTCCCTTCAACCTATCCATAATCCACAATATTGATCAATTTTGGTTTCAGTTTTGTTCATGTGCGTGTGCATCCTGTTTGTGCGTGTCCTATGCCCTTAAACTCATGTAAAACCTGCCTTATATCATCCTAATTCATGGCAGCCCCTTTGGAAACATAACAAACATGATTTTGGATGAACAATCAAGAGTTTAGAACACATATATGCATAGGTACGAAAATTGTGAATTGTGTGACTTGTTTTCATGCAAAAATTCATTGAATAAAATACTATGGTGTGATAGATGTTTTAAATAAAGAATATGGCGTGCCTTTGACGCACGAAAAACCGTTGACGACGAAGAACGGATTGAAACCTTTGGCTTGAACTACTTAGAACCCTTCGAAATCCTTTCTACTTTGCTGTGTACGTGTGTACCGTGTTTGGGAGTGGTAGGGAGTGTTTCAGAAATTGTGGGGTGTGTGGCCGTGACTTATGATGTAAATTGTAGTGTTTGAAGTTTTTAAATACATTAAATACACTAATTAATTTACTAACTAGGCTTTAGGCCTATTAAGTCTTAAATTAAGTCCATTAGTTTTAATTAGGATTTAATAAAATATTAACAAAGTTTTTGTTTAATTAAATTTGTGAATTTATTAGTCGGGTTGCCAAAAAGCTCGTATTTTAGTTGAAAAACCAACACCGATAAAATTTACGTTCCGGCGTATAAAATCACCTCGACACTCTTTATTTTCAAAAATAAGAAAACCCACAATCATATTTTCAATAATTAAAAACAATTTTTTAATAAAACATTTTCCGTTTCTCAGCCCTCGGTCTCCGTTCCTCGATCGCAACTCGAATACCCTTTAAAAATATATTTTAATGCAATCATGTAGAAAAATATATTTTAAACATGCAAGTATGCACAACATAATTAGTTCGTGCAATTGCAATAATTAATTAAAACAACCAATAATTTAATAATTGCATGCATGTGGTTTAGGTGGACCTTAAAATTCCCGGGGCGTTACATGAACATTTGTAGGAAATTATTTCCTAACAATATGTCAGCTCCTGCATCATGAAAATAAATTGGTAGTGTCTTCACCTTGTACCAAGGTGTTTGCCCAGCACCGCCAATCATGATTTCAATCATCTTAATCCCTTTACATAGAATTAAGATTCTTCTAGAAAAATCTCTTCCAGCAATCTTGGGTAGTTCTTCTTCCAAATTGTTTGGAAAAACTCAACGTTTTTCTGTTCAGATTCCAGCTCCTGAATCAATATAAGCAGCAAAATATTCTGCCTTATATTGTTCATATAACATCCCTACTGGAATGTATATGGAGAATGAACTTGTGGTAATTGGATTTTCCACATTTTATCCTCTGCCATAAACTTCATTCCATACTCTAGACGTTTCCAAGGTTTATGTTCCTCAAGAAACTCTAGTCCAAGAATCAGTAGATCTGATTCTTCCCTGGAATCCCTTGGATATGGATTTCCAATTCTCCGATATTAATCAGTCCTTGGTAAATTCCTATCGTAGGTTGTTCCAAATAGTATATGGTATTACAAGGAAATTGATTCCTTTGTTTCGTAATATTAAATACTATTTCTACTTCCTTCCACCCTTCTGGGCATCTAAGTTTTTTTTATTGTAGCAAAACTCTTTAGCTCGTGTTGGGTTTATATGACAGGATTTTTATCTCATCTATAACTTGTAATTCTATCTTCTTGAAAAGATAGTCTTCTTGATTACAATCTAAGGCTTTGATTCCTTTGGAGAATCGGTTTGTCTTATATTTGGATATATGTTTCCTGTATTAAAGGAAACTCAACTCTTTCTGGATAAATTAACTGAGCAAATTTTCCGAATATCTCAGGGATTTCAATAAACTTATTTCTAATAAATAATTCAGATTGATGAGTATTAGATAGAGCATATGAAATTTGATAGGTAATAGAATATGATCTATTACCTTCTTTCATCAACCTTTTTCCTTGAAATTCTGATGTAATGTCAAGGCTCGGATGAAATCTCGATCTGCCAGGTTGTAGGCTATGCTTGGATAGATTACTCCTACAATCTTTCCTGCACAGAGATTTCCTGAGATTGTTCCCAGTACTGAATCTTGTAGATTCTCCATTATTTTATCGCATATAACAATATCAACATGCGAATCAATCACTTCTTTGAAAGTAGCCTTTATCATAATCTTGATTGCTCCGATATGAACCCAGGACATAGTCCTTGCTACTTCTATCTTGCGTTTTTGTAATTTTTCCTTAATTTCTTCGTAAGGAATTAACTGCATCTCCATTCTATTTCCTGTAAGTTCTATCGGGATTGCCATTTTCCTTCTAGAAACTTTATAGATTAGATGATGCTTTCTGTTTCTTAGGCCAAGACTTCCTAAGAACTTTTCTACCTGTCCTGCAGAGAAACCTTGATATCTCTGTAGACTCGGATTTTCTCTCATGATTCTTTGAACCATGTTATGAGATATCGTAGCCTGACTTAAAAATCCAGACAGATCTTCATGTGTTTTGTGTCGAAACTCCTCGTCTTTAGTCAGATTCCGATTCTGTTCCATCAGATTCTTCCTGACTTACAACTTCTTCTTCTTCATATATACTTTCATCTGTGGCAATGTCCTCAAATCGGTATACTTAAATAAGATCTTGGTAATAAACCGCTTATTCAATATCCGGGGTAGGATCGAAGCGATTAATACCTCTTTTTCATTTTCTGGAAAGTTGGTCGAGATATGACCTCTTGCTCCACATGTCCAGCAATTACAGTCCTTGAAACATTCATTAGCCCGAGTATGAGCTCTTCTGAAAGTTTTCTTCGTAGATGTTCTTCCTGTGCTTCGAGATGAACTCGATGCTTGGGATGATATCCTACTTCTTGATGGTCCGCTTCTTTGTCCAGATTTATAAGATATGGCTTTCTGTCTGGACCATACCGTTCTTGGTTTCCAAGAACTTCTTCCATTTCGAGCATAAGGATGAGTCCTGAAACTTTTCCTTTTATGCTTCTTTGGTTTACTTCCAATAATAGTTGGAAGATCATTTTCTTTACAACACAAAGGAGTTATTTTGTCGATACCTCTTAAGCGTTTGTAATTCTTTTGTAATGCTGCCAAATGGCACCATTCTGCCAATTTTCCTTTAAAGAAAGAGGCTCTTCTTGCCAATGTATATGGATTTCCAGGTACATATTTCCTTATGAGCATTTCTCTCCAAGGACTAGGCATCTTGGCGAAGAATAACTGCATCGCTATATCTTCTTCGACCCCTCAATTCCATCTATATTTGGTAAATAGCATAATTTATTCATCCACCAAACATATATCATGCAATTCAAGACTGTACAAAGCTTGAGTGTATTTCTTCTTCTTCTTCTTTGTATCTTGACTATTGAAATAGTCTACTCCTATAAAGTGCTCTTTAAATAGGGTAGCCATTTTTCCAGCGATCTCACTAAGAGATTCACCAGCTAGGACTGACTCCTTCATGTCTAATGAAGTCATGTCCCAAGCAATTTTACTGATCCCATAAGACTCATTTCCAAAAGTTTAATGAATCCTTCTTTATTGAGATCGAGTGTTCCTGCTGCAATTCTCATAGCAGATGTCCAATCGTCTGTGAGAACTTCTCTGTTTTTGAAGTCTAATACATCAAGGTTAAGCATAACCCCGTAAGGATGTATAGGATCCAAAACAGTTTTCCCATAGGGTGTTTGGTGCAGAGGAATTTGATTTCTCCTTGCCCTTGTTTCCGCTAGGTGTGATCCTCCACCAGTATGGAAATCAGTTTGAGATTCTCTCATATTTATATTATGAGATCCCATACTTTCCCTTGGTGGTTCCTGAGAAGATGACCAAGTTATAGTAGGTGGTGTTTCACCTACTGCTGTGTTCATCTTTAGATCTACTACTTTGAGATTTGCGAATGATTCCGAAAGCTCTTATAGATCTTCCAAACCAATCCTTTCTAAAGTTGTCATCAGATCAATTTCTTTTCAGAGACTGACTTGATTAGATTGATCATCTTTTCTTCTTCAGTCAAAGGTTTTGACACCACTCTGGCCTTCTCTTGTTGATTTAACAAAGGTTCGGTACCAAATGATGTTGGTAACCATCCTCCTGAAGTTCTTTTACTAGAACTTGGTTGTTGTTCTAGTTTCTGAATTCTTGTTTGAATATCTTTTAATATCCCAAGAATTTCTTCCTGGGTTTCAAGGATTTTCTCAACGCTTTGAGGTACAAAATATAGCATATTGCCATAATTTTGTACTGTTTTCTGTATTTCCCTAAGATTTGAAGAGAGCTTAGAGGAATCTGGAACTATCTCCAGAAACTTACTTGTTTGAATAATAAGTTTACCTGAGATTTTACCTGAGGGTGCAGTAGCTTCCCTTTCTGTTTCTGATATCTAACAATAGTTAGATGCACTTGTTTATATTCCAAAATATTGAAATATTCCTGGTAAATTATTTTTCTCGAACCGAAATTCGGATAATATTGCTCCTACTATTAAAGAAGAATCTAGAAAACTAGAAAGTATAGTTCAATATGTAGATGGTGATGTTGAAATAAAATTCTCATCTCAAAGACATTTAAGAATCAAACTCCCAGAAGAAAGTAGAAATTCTACTTCTTCTATATCTGATTTTGAAAAAATTAGTATATCTGGTCTTCAAAAGACTAAAGATAATATATCTCAACCGGAGTATAAGGTTGATCTTCCTGAATCTAGCACTTCTCGTTTTCAAAGAAGTTATTCTGTTAATAATAGAAAATCAGATTCTCCTACTTTTTCTGATATGGGTTACAATGTTATGGTTATTAATTATAATAACCCTATTCAAAAAAGTTTAGAAAAGGTTAAAAACTTAAATAAGAAAAAATGGTTTTAAGTTGCTTAAACTCAAAGCAACAAGATTTATATTGTTTAAGATATAAAGAATGGGTGGAAGAAACTAAATTAAATTTAGATTTTTTCAAATGGTTAGAAAATTTATATTTTTCAGCAAGAAATAAAATATTTCCCAATTTTACTGATGAGTCTTTTATAAATACTCTTGAATCAACATATAAATTATATGTTCATGAAACTGGAGAAGAATCTTGTGAGATTCATCCCCTTTTTACTACTTTACAAATTAAAAAGGGAAATAAAGAAATTTATGTTACTCCCATAAAATCTGAAATAGGACATGATAATTTTGACAATATAATTCAGCAAAATAATTTCACTAACCTCACTTTACATTCTTTAAGAACTCAAACCACTAGGATAGAAGAAATTCTTTCTAAACCTAAACAAGAAATATCTAGAGGAGAAAGTTCGAAAGCCTTGATGATAAAACCTCCCCCTAATCTTAAGCAAGAAAAATTTCTTTTAAGCTCTAAAAAAGATGAAGACTTTATGGAAGGTCTAATAGACCGATTACAAAAAATAAATATAAAAGAAAAAGGTTCTATTTCGGTAATTACCAAAGATGAACAACTTGAAAATTCTTCAAGTTCTTCTGAAGATGAAATGCAGATTAATAAAATGCATAAAGTATCAATTGTAAAACCTTTTTATAAAAAGGCAACACCTATAGATCTTCTAATTGAAGAAAAATAGATTATGTTCAGTTTAATGGTGAAGCCATTACTGAATGGAATATAGATGGGAAATCTGAATATCAGATTAAAACTGTTATTAAACAAATGTCAATATACTCTTCTGCCGCAAAAATAAAAGGAAATAATGATAGGCAGATTGCTCAAGCAATTATTACTGGTTTTACTGGCCAACTTCAAGGTTGGTGGGATTTCTATCTTTCAAAAGATGCAAAGAATAAAATTCTTAACTCTTCTATAATTGATTTAAATGGAAGAGAAGAGTTTGATGCGGTTAATACACTTATTTATACAATTCTATCTAATTTTATTGGAGCAAATGAACTTCAATTAGATAGATCTCAAGAACAATTAATGAATTTAAGATGTCCAACACTATCTGAATTCAGATGGTTTAAAGATGTGTTTATGACAAAAGTTTTGACTAGAAATGATTGCAATACAAATTTCTGGAAAGAAAAATTTATTTCTGGACTTCCAGTTCTTTTTGCTGAAAAAGTTAAAAATAGATTAAAATCTAAATCTCCAACAAATTCTATAGATTGGAGTATTCTTACTTATGGAGATTTATCTGCAGAAATAACTGCAGAAGGTATAACTCTTTATAATGATATCAAGTTAAAAAGGCAGCTTGATATGCAAAAAGAAGAAAACCGTAATATTATTGGTGACTGTTGTGAGCAAATAGGCTTTCAACCAATACAATATCCTAAAAGAAATAAGAAAAGAAAAAGATTTCCTTTTAAAAGGAAGAAACATTATCTAAATGATAAAGAAAAATCCAAAAAATATTTTAAGAAAAGATTTAAAAAACCTATAAAAAATGATTCTACTAAAGTTCTAGTATGCTGGAGATGTGGAAAAATTGGACATAAGGCTAATAAGTGTTATGTCAAGAAAAAGATTAATAATCTTAATATAAACAATGATTTAAAAGAATCTTTGATAAATATTCTTCTTAATAAAGAAGAAAATTTAAAACAAAAAGATTTTTATATCAATATTATTGATAATGAATTCTCTGAATATTCTCATAGTAGTTCAGATAATGACTCTGAAATATCAGAGAACAAAATCTGTAATCCAGATTGTGATACTTGTCTCATAAATTTTATGGGCTTAAAAATAAATGTTATATCAAATGAAGAAACTTTTATTTTAGATCTCCTAGATCAAATAAAAGACCCTATAGAAAAAAGAAAAGCTATAGAACATTATTTAAATATGGCAAATCACAAGCCTACTAAACTTGTACAAAATACTGTACAAGAACATGAATTATATTCTTATAATAAAATATTAGAAAAGACAAAACAAAAAGAAAGAGAGCCTACTATCTCTGAATTAAAGGAGAGATAGATCAGATAAAATCTGAAATAAAATATTTAAAAGAAAGAGTAAATACTCTTAG
This sequence comes from Primulina eburnea, assembly GCF_022965805.1. NCBI lineage: Eukaryota > Viridiplantae > Streptophyta > Magnoliopsida > Lamiales > Gesneriaceae > Primulina > Primulina eburnea. Next base: position 32,006,529 of record NC_133107.1, on the reverse strand, counting down.
TATTAATGATCATATTTGGGAAAAAGATTCTACTTCCGATGGAGAAGAAGAAGAAGAAAATATTTTACCCAAAGATGATAATGAAATAAATCAAATGATATGGGTTAATAAAATTGATCAAATCATTTCTCAAAAATGGTACTCAAAAGTAACATTAATTATTAATAAAAAATTTAAAATTACTATTGAAGCACTTCTGGATACAGGAGCGGATGTAAATTGCATCAGTGAAGGAATTGTTCCTTCTAAATATTATAAAAAAACCTACTCAATTTATAACAACTGCTAATAAACAACCTCTTATAGTTAATTACAAATTGTCTGATGTAGCAATATGCAATTCTGGAGTTTGTTTAAATACTACTTTTATTCTCATTAAAAATATCTCTACTCCTGTGATTTTAGGAACCCTATTTTTCCAAATGTTATTTCCTATTAATAAAATTAATGAAAAGGGTTTATATACCAATATTAAAGGAAATAATTTATTTTTCCCATTTACCACTATACCTGTTTCAAAATCTATAAATATTTTACAAAAAATAGTAAACAATAAAGAAAATTTTGTCACTTCATTAAAAGATGAAGTTCTTTTTAAAAATACTAAAGAGAAAATAAATTCTGAAAAAATTCAAGAAAAAATAAAAATTATTTCAGAAAATATATCTAAAGAAATTTGTGCTGATGTTCCTAATGTCTTTTGGAATAGGAATAAACATCAAGTTAGTCTGCCTTATACGGATGATTTTATTGAGGATAAAATTCCTACTAAAGCTAGGCCTATAGCTATGGGACCTAGACTTTTAAATTATTGCAAAGAAGAAATTGATAGTCTTGTTAAAAAAGAATTGATAAGGCCAAGTAATAGTCCTTGGAGTTGTCCAGCATTTTATGTAGAAAATGCAGCAGAAATTGAGAGAGGAGCTCCGAGACTTGTTATCAATTATAAACCGCTTAATAAAGCATTAAAATGGATAAAGCATCCATTACCAAATAAAAGAGATTTATTAAATAGATTATTTAAGGGAAAAATATTCTCTTCATTTGACTTAAAATCAGGATTCTATCAGATTCTTCTAAAAGAGGAAGATAAATATAAAACAGCATTTACTGTACCATTTGGCCATTACGAATGGAATGTAATGTCATTTGGATTAAAAAATGCTCCAATGGAATTCCAAAATATAATGAATGAAATTTATAATTCATATATAGATTATATTATCGTTTATATAGATGATGTTCTTATATATTCTGATAATATTGATCAGCATTTTAAACATCTGAATATATTTATTCAAGTTACTAAAAAAGCTGGATTGACAGTAAATCAGAAAAAAGTAAAACTTTTTCAAACTAAGATAAAATTCTTAGGACATTATATTGAAAATGGAATAATAATTCCTATTGAAAGAGCAATTGTTTTTGCTGATAAATTTCCTGATAAAATCACTGATGTAAATCAATTACAAAGATTTCTTGGAAGTCTTAATTATATAGGAGATTTTTATAAAGATCTCGCTCAAGATTGTAAATTATTATTTCAAAGGTTGAAGAAAAATCCTCAACCATGGACTGATAGTCATACTTTAGCAATACAAAAAATAAAAGAAAGAGTTAAAGAACTCCCTTGTTTATCTATTGCTAATCCTGAAGCATTCAAAATAGTTGAAACAGACGCCTCTGATATTGGATATGGAGGAATACTTAAACAAAAATTAGATAATACATCTAAAGAAATTCTTATGAGATATACTTCTGGAACTTGGAATAATACTCAAAAGAATTATTCTACAATAAAGAAAAAAATTCTTTCAATTGTTAAATGTATTACAAAATTTGAAAGTGATCTTTTAAATAAGAAATTTTTATTAAGGGTTGATTGCAAATCTGCTAATGATATTCTTTTAAAAGATGTTAAAGTAATAGCATCTAAACAAATATTTGCTAGATGGCAAGCTATATTAGCATGTTTTGATTTTGAAATTGAACATATCTCTGGAAAATCTAATTCTTTACCAGATTTTCTAACCAGAGAATTTTTGCAGGGATCAACCTTGGAAGACGGTTCTAAAGAGACCAGCAACCGGAAAAAAGCCGATGAATAAACCACCCTTTAAAAGAGGGGTTGCTATTCCTCAGCCTAATATGGCTTCCACAGAAGAAGAAAAATTTGATCCAATTAAAGAATTTGCAGATGATGATACTGCTTATGAAATTCATTACTATCATAATGCAATATTTGCATTAAAGGGTTCAAAAGAAGACTTAAAATATCCCTATTTAATATCAGGATGTCTTCATTGATGTCCTGTTGATAAAGACCTTAAAGGTCTAGCACCGATTCATATAGCTCAAAGCTATTTGATTAAAGATTTACAACCCATATTGGGTAGAAAAACCCGAGATTATTTTGAAACAATTTTAGTAGAAACTGGATCAGTTGAAATTCAACGTATGGATCGCAATCGCGATTATGCATTTTCAAAAATGATAATAAAAAAGATTATCCCAGCTGCTAATTGGGGTTTACCCCTCAGCCAAGCCAGACAATTAAACACTTTTCAGGCAATGCCTAATATGTTTAATTATCATGATTATATCATGGCTTGGGATATTATTGTATTATATGAGAATTCTCAAAGAAAACACTCTTGGTGGATAAAATTCCAATTAGACGATATTCATCAATTCATACCCACATGGTTCAAAACTTTTTTCTTCTCATGGGGGGTAATGCCCTCAATCCTTCCCAGAAATAATTAATTCTTTATTTTTAGTATTACTACTTGAAGATTTATTCTTGTTAAAAGATCGTAGTATTTTATCCATTCAAGAATTTAATAGATACGGTCAAGGATTTATCCCTACCTTACCCTTCGGCTTTACAGGATTTATGGTACCCGACTTGTAGAGCTACTATCTTCTTTCTTTACTTGTGGTTTATTTGAGATTAAATCTAGTGTAATCTCTGCATAAGATAAAGATTAAAGATTAAATCTTTACTTGTGGTTTATCAGAGATTAAATCTCGTGTAATCTCTGCATAAGTGGTATCAGAGCCACTGTTCTTGAAGAAATCTTCAATAAAGTTTTATTCTTGTAAAATATCATATTCTTTTATCTTATTAAAGAAGATAGTAGCTCTACAAGTCGGGTACCATAAATCCTGTAAAGCCGAAGGGTAAGGTAGGGATAAATCCTTGACCGTATCTACTAAATTCTTGAAAGGATAAAATACTACGATCTTTTAACAAGAATAAATCTTCAAGTAGTAATACTAAAAATAAAGAATTAATTATTTCTGAAAATTTCGAGAAAAATATTCAAAATTGGAAATTACCAGTATCTTCTAATACGAAGATATATAGATCTAAAGGATTTAATTTTAAATCTGACTATATTATAAAAACTATAGAAGAAGCTATTCCCCTAAAAGGAGGATATGATTCTTTCAGTTTGTTATCTCAAAATCTTATAAATATTCATATGAAATCTTATAGATTTATGCATCTGGGTATGATTCAAGTAGGTTTAAAACCTCTCACCCGATTAGGTTTAAATACTTCTGCCTTAATTTTATTACGAGATCAAAGGCATAACAAATTTGAAGATTCCTTATTAGGAATAGTTGAGTCCTCATTATGTGAAAGACCAATACATTTTAGTTGTTTCTTCAATTTCTCAATTTCTTTTTCTGATCCAAATATCATGAAAGCCCTCACATTAAATATAAAAACTGAAGGCTTCGATATGATAGACGGTACAGAAAATGTTGTTCTATTATATAGAATTTGTTATAAAGTCATGAATTCTACAATCTCTGCATAAGATAAAGATTAAAGATTAAATCTTTACTTGTGGTTTATTTGAGATTAAATCTAGTGTAATCTAGGAATAAGGGTATTTTTGTCCATTTTAAGGTATTAGGGAGTTTAAAGAAAGGTTTTGAGGTGTAGGTAGTTTGTGTAAAGTTGAGTTTGAGTTGAGGATTTATGAGCAATTTATCCTTATTAACCAAACCAAGAAATTTCTTTTTAATCGGTTTGAGTGATTAATTTTATGTTTTGTATTTCGTAAAGAATTAGTAGGAACCAGGTTGAACAAATCCGAAAAACCACCATTTTGATCGGTTCATCAACCAAAACAATAAATATGTTGATTCAAATTTTAGATTAAAAAAAAATCCAAACCAAACGATTGTGTGTACATACATAAATTTATAATTTATTTTGTTATAACTTAATCTAGGATAAAACTCGTGTGAGACGGTCTCACGAGTCGTATTTTGTAAGACGGATATCTTATTTGGGTCATTGATAAGCACGAATTATATAGTACTTTAGGGATATTATTTTGTCGTATTCGTGCTTATTTGGCATCTTTTTACCCCGAGTTTGGCGCTTATTTCGTTTCATTTTTTGCTGATTGTAGGTTTGACCAAAAGAGGAGAAAAGCCAAAGAAGTGAAAGAAATGTCAAACTCTGCAATGCCACGTCAGAAATAACCGGAAGAATAGGAAGAAAGCATGAACCAATACACAGACCCTTACACGGATCCCGTGTAAGGGTCCGTGTCATTCAACCACAAAAGAAGAATTTTGCCGAAGAGACACGGACCCGGACACGGACCCCGGAGACAGGTCCGTGCCATTCAGTTACCAAGATTGCATTTACAGAAGCTACACGGATCTATATCCGGACCCCTGAACGGGGTCCGTGTCCCTCAAAGTCCGAGAATCCAAATTACAGAAGCTAGACGGACCTCTGGACGGACCCATACACGGGGTCCGTGTCCGTCTTCACAAGAGAAAGTCAAATTACAGAAGCTACACGGACCCCACTCCGGAGGCTGATACGGGGTCCGTGTCCATGATATCGGATGATGAATTTGGCGAAGATTTGCTCGAGATTTGGAAGAAGAATAAAAAGTAAAAAGACAAAACAAAATGGGGGTTGAATTTCGAGAGGGCGGCCGACTTTGGAGTTTTTGGACAGGAATTTCATACTTGTGAAAGAAGGCAACGGCTCGGAGAGAAAATCGAGGGAGAAAACGACGCGCTTCACACGCATATCTGCGCGCCATCGCTGAGATTTTCTCGTCTCTTTTAATTTTCTAGCTTTTTATTCATGAATTCAATTATTAAATTTGATTTTGGTTTTGAATTTATGGAGTAGTTTTCTTTTGTGATCGGGACCACGATAGGAACAAACGACTGATTTTTGTTATTCATTGAAGTGTTTGATTTATAAAATTGTTCTATGTTATTGATTAATATTTGTATAAATTTCGTGCTTTTAATTTGGCCAATTATTTGCATGTTTGTTGTTTAATCTTGACTCGAAAGAGAATTGGTTAAATTTAGCTTCAAAAATATTAATCAACACGCGGTTAAACCGACTAGAAATAGTATTCGGTTTCAGTGTGCGATTTTAGGCGACAGCTGTAATTCTTCGTGGATAAATGCGTTTTTGTTTAATTAAATTCAATTAAAAATAATTGGACTGTTAAATGAAAATAGGATTATAAATTCTAGAAATGGATTTATAATTAAATTAGGGAATTGCATCGTGACAGCGAATAATCTGTGGTTAAATTGTTCCAGTGCGTGATAAAATCTGAGTTTGTTACCGTTGTGTGTCCCGGTCATTTTATTTAAATTTAAAAATCCCCAAGTTCCAAGCTTCTCTGAAATTTGCTCTTAGTCATTAATTTAGCATAGCTTGGTTTAATTTAATTCGTTACATCTTACAAAACAATCACTCTTTATTGTTCGCCTAGATTAAATAAAATAATCGAATCTTAGTAATTAAATAATAGTCTCTGTGGGATCGATACTTGGACGTCTGTCCAATTACTATAACTTGACCTAGTTCGCTTGCTAGAATTATTCCCAACCGAAATCGTCGGTCAAGTTTTTGGCGCCGTTGCCGGGGACTATTTATTTAATATTAGGATAAATTATTTGTTTGAGACTAGGCTTTTATTCTTAGTTTTAAATTTTTCAGTTATTCTTTTCTTTGGCATTTTAATTACCTTTGTTTATTCTACTTATTTTCTCTTGGAGCTTAAATCGTGCACTTAAATTTTTGATTTCAGGGGTTAGCTCGTGTTATATGAGCCGTGCTCAAGACGTCAGGAATCTAGTGCCACTTGATCTTGAGATTGAAAGCACTCTCCGCAGTATCCGCAGAGCCCGAAGGAACAACAACTTGACTCTGGAATTTGAATCTGAAGCAGAATCTGAAATAGATCATAAACCAGAAGTTGAGAGAATGGCCGGAGAAGAGGATGAACGCACGTTGATGGAACTTCATCGGCCAGCATTTGGAGGTTATGGGTCTAGTATCATCCGCCCTACGATTCAGGCAAACTCATTCGAGCTAAAGCCAGGCATCATCCAAATGATTCAAATGCAAGTAAAGTTTGGTGGAGCACCATCTGAAGACCCCAATGCACATCTGGAGAATTTTCTGTCAATCTGTGATACGATTAAGTGCAATGGGGTGAGTACTGATGCCATTCGACTCAGACTATTTCCATTCTCCTTGCAAGGAGAAGCTATGGAGTGGCTTCGCGACCTTCCAGCTGGTTCTATCACTACTTGGGATGGGCTAGTTGAGTTCTTCATGCACAGGTATTTTCCCCCTACTAAGATTACACAACTGCGAAATGAAATCACTTCATTTAGACAGAGAGATGGGGAATCACTGAATTCAGCATGGGCGAGGTTTAAAAAGATGTTGAGAATGTGCCCGAGACATGGTTTTTCAGTAGGCCAACAGGTGGAGACATTTTACTATGGGGTAGATCCTTCTGTGAGATCTATGCTTGATGCGGCAGCAAATGGGAGTCTATATAGGAAAACGCCAACCGCAGCGCTCGAAATCATATCTAATATGGCCGAGAGCAATGTGGGTTGGCAAGACAACCGCAGGGAGAAGAAAGTAGGATTCCTTGAGATGGATGCTTTGACAGCGATTACAGCAAAACTTGATGGATTGACACATCAGATGTCACAGTTACAAGCGCAGAAGTCAATACCAGTCAAGTCAGTGAATCAGATCCAAGGAAATGCTGAAATGGTTGGTGGTCCATCTTGTGACATGCCATTCATGCCGGATCTGCCTTGTGAGGAAATACAGTGTTTTGGAGGGGATTCAGTAAATTATTTGGGAAACCAGGGGCGTCAGCAAAACAATCCATACAGTTTCTCCTATAATCCAGGCTGGAGGAATCATCCAAATTTCGGGTGGAGACAGTCCGAGAATGCTGTGGTGCCATTACAGTTTAATCCTCCACAGCACCCTGCACAGCAAAGGCCTCCTCAACAACCACCTAAACCTCCACAAGGTGCTGGACCTTCTATGCCACCTGGTTTCAAGCCACAGGATAGCAAGTCTAATCTTGAGGACATGCTCGCCAAGTACATAGCAGGGAATGAGATGAGATGGCAAAATCATGATGCCATGATGCAAAGAGTGGAGACTCAACTAGGGCAGTTAGCGACACAGATGGCTACACGAGCTCCGGGTTCACTACCTAGTGACACGGAAAAGAATCCTAAGGGTGTCAATGCAGTCACGGTGACGTCTCCCACTAAGCAAGAGGCAATTGATGGTGGAAGTGATGTGAAGGAGAAGGAATCAGCCAAGCCAAAGCCTGAGGATGCAAGGGAGAAAGGTAAGTCTCTAAACTCGAACTCTAATATTGATATTAATTCACTCCCCTTTCCCCAAAGAGCTAAGCAACTGCAATTGGATACTCAATTTTCAAAATTTCTTGAGATTTTCAAAAAGCTGCACATAAATATTCCATTTGCAGAGGCTTTAGCTCAAATGCCCTCCTATGCTAAATTTCTTAAGGAGATTTTATCAAACAAGAGGAAGTTGGTTGACTTTGAGACAGTTAAGCTTTCGGAGGAATGTTCTGCTATTTTACAAAATAAATTACCCCCAAAGCTTAAGGATCCAGGTAGTTTCTCTATTCCCTGCACTATAGGAACTTCATTTTTTGCTAAAGCTTTATGTGACTTAGGTGCAAGCATAAATTTGATGCCTTATTCATGTTTTGAGAAGCTAGGAATAGGTGAAGTGAAACCAACTACAATTTCTCTACAGTTAGCTGATAGATCAATTAAATTTCCTAGGGGAATTGTAGAGGATGTGTTAGTAAAGGTTGACAAGTTTATTTTCCCAGTGGACTTTGTTGTGTTAGACATGGAAGAGGATCGTGAGATTCCTCTTATTTTAGGGAGACCATTTTTAGCCACTGGGAAAGCTCTGATAGATGTACACAAGGGTGAGTTGGTGTTGAGATTGAATGATGAGAGTGTGGTGTTCAATGTTTTTCAGTCCATCAAATATCCTAATGATACATCTGATTGTTTTAGAATTGATGCTACTGATGAGCTTGTTGAGCATGGTTTGCAGGAATTGATAGGTGAAGATCCTTTGGAGATTTGTTTGACTGTTTCATGTTCAGGAGAGTTGGAGAATGAGGATGTGAAGGAATACATGCATTATCTGGAAGCAGGCAGACCGATTTCAAGAACGGTAAACTCTAGGATTGGGGAGCTTGGGCATGTCCCAAGACCTTTAAGGTCATCCATTGAAGAAGCCCCAATCTTAGAGATGAAACCTCTTCCCTCTCATTTGAAATATTTGTTTTTGCTTGATTGTGATAAACTGCCAGTAATAGTGTCCTCTACTTTGACAGGTACGGAAGAAGAAAAGCTGCTGCGAGTTCTGAGGGATAATATCAAAGCAATAGGTTGGAGCATTGCGGACATCAAGGGGATCAGCTCCTCCATGTGCATGCACAAAATTCTGATGGAGGCTGACCACAAGACATCCACCCAACCTCAAAGACGTCTGAACCCAGCTATGCAAGAGGTGGTGAAGAAAGAGGTGATAAAGCTACTGGACGCAGGTATTATTTACCCAATTTCTGATAGTAGGTGGGTTAGTCCAGTGCAAGTTGTTCCGAAAAAAGGTGGGATCACTGTTGTGAAGAATGAAAATAATGAATTAATTCCTACCAGAACTGTTACGGGGTGGCGTGTCTGCATTGATTATAGGAAACTTAATGACGCCACCCGTAAAGACCACTTCCCCCTCCCTTTTATTGATCAAATGTTGGAAAGGTTAGCTGGACATCCTTTTTACTGTTTCCTGGATGGTTATTCAGGTTATATGCAAATTCCTATCGACCCTGAAGATCAGGAGAAAACCACTTTTACTTGTCCTTATGGGACATTTGCATATAAACGAATGCCATTCGGCCTATGTAATGCACCAGCGACCTTCCAACGATGCATGATGGCAATTTTCCATGATATGATTGAGGATTTCATTGAAATATTTATGGATGATTTTTCTGTGTTTGGCTCTTCATTCGATACTTGTTTGATTAATTTGTCTAAAGTTTTGGAGAGATGTGAGGAGTCAAATTTGGTGCTGAACTGGGAAAAATGCCATTTTATGGTGAGAGAGGGGATAGTGTTGGGGCACAAAATTTCTGAAAAGGGGATTGAGGTCGATAAGGCTAAGATTGAAGTGATAGAGAAACTCCCCGCCCCAACAAACATCCGAGGAGTGCGTAGTTTTTTAGGACATGCAGGGTTTTATAGACGTTTTATCAAAGATTTTTCCTGCATTTCTAAGCCACTGACCAATTTACTGATAAAAGATGTGAAATTTGATTTTTCTGATGAGTGTGTGCAGGCATTTCAGGTCCTGAAGGAGAAGTTGATCACCGCACCAGTGATGATAGCACCTGATTGGGGGTCGCCATTTGAGGTGATGTGTGATGCAAGTGACACAGCTCTAGGGGCAGTGTTGGGCCAAAAACGGGATAAATGCATTCATGTCATCTACTATGCTAGTATGACACTGTCAGCCGCCCAACTGAACTATGCCACTACAGAGAAGGAGCTTCTTGCCGTGGTTTTTGCTCTTGATAAGTTTAGATCGTATCTCATAGGAAGCAAAGTAGTCGTGCATACTGACCATTCCGCCTTGAAATACTTGATGGCTAAAAAGGATGCAAAGCCAAGGCTAATTCGTTGGATTCTTCTTTTGCAGGAATTCGATTTGGACATCATCGATAGGAAGGGAACAGAGAACCAGGTTGCAGACCATCTTTCTCGTTTGGAGAATCCAAGTTCAGGTAATGCAATTATTCGTGATGACTTCCCAGACGAGCAACTCTTTGCAATCGACAGTTTACCATGGTATGCCGATTTTGTTAATTATCTATCAAGTAAGTTCATTCCTCCCCATTTTACATACCAACAAAAGAAGAAATTTTTCTCTGATTTGAAATATTATTTGTGGGAGGACCCTTATTTGTTTAGAATATGTGCAGACGGTATAATCCGTAGATGTGTACCCCAGGAAGAGGTAAGTGAAATTTTGTTTCATTGTCATGCTGGTCCGGCTGGAGGCCACTTTGGGGCAACTAGAACTGCGTCCAAAGTCCTCCAGTCTTGTTTTTATTGGCCTACTTTGTTTAAGGATTCGCATGAGTATGTTACAAAATGTTCAAATTGTCAGCGTACAGGTAATATCTCTAGACGACATGAAATGCCTCTTAATAATATTTTGGTATGTGAGATATTTGATGTTTGGGGTATAGATTTCATGGGGCCGTTCCCGGTTTCTTTTGGGAACAAGTACATTTTGGTGGCTGTGGACTACGTGTCTAAATGGGTAGAGGCTACTGCATGCAAAACTAATGACTCTAGGGTTGTTGTTCAATTTCTTATGAAAAATATTTTCTCACGTTTTGGCACACCTAGGGCCATCATTAGCGATGGGGGTACTCATTTTTGTAATCGTCAATTTGACAGTCTATTGGCTAAGTATGGGGTCCGACATAAGGTGGCCACACCTTACCATCCCCAAACTAGTGGCCAAGTCGAGGTTTCGAACCGAGAACTTAAACGCATTCTGGAGAAGACTGTCGGTGCTTCGAGGAAAGAATGGTCTAGAAAACTCGACGATGCACTTTGGGCGTACCGCACTGCTTTCAAAACCCCCATTGGCATGTCTCCTTTTAAATTGTTGTATGGAAAGTCATGTCACCTACCTGTCGAACTTGAGCATAAGGCTTATTGGGCCACCAAATTTCTGAATTTTGATGCTAAAACCACAGGTGACGCGAGAGTGCTGCAGCTAAACGAATTGGATGAGTTTAGGTTGGAGGCGTACGAGAATACCAAGCTTTACAAGGAGAAAACCAAACGCTGGCATGATCAGAACATTGTCGGTCGAGAATTTTTGGTGGGCCAACAGGTATTATTATATAATTCTCGACTGAAATTGATGCCAGGTAAGTTGCGTTCTCGGTGGTCCGGTCCTTACACCATCACGCAAGTTTTCCCATATGGGACAGTGGAGATCACTAGTGAGGCAACCGGATCTTTCAAAGTGAATGGACATAGGCTTAAGGTCTATCATGGTGGTGCCATACCCGATGAGCCGACCACAGTGGATCTGCAGGATCCCAACTGAATCAAGGGAGTACAGTCAGGCCATCGACTCTAAATTTAGCGCTTGCTGGGAGGCAACCCAGTGTTTTATTTTAGTTTTTCCCTCTGTTTTATTTTAGTTCTCTTTATTTTTTTTGCTTTATTCATCTAGTTAGTGAGTTAATCTCAGAGAATGATGGTGCAGGTAATTTATCTACTGGCGGTGGAATTTATCAAGCGTGAAAGAATTTATCGGGCGATCGGTTTCAAAATCTCGAACAGACCAGGGAAGTTTCTGTACAATTCTTGCATCTTGTGTTCTTGATTGAGCTTCAATTTACATGTTTAGATCTAAAGAATTATACATGCATAGCATCATTTTGGGTTGGGTCGTATTTTGTGCGATTTTTTTTCTCTGATCCAGTAGCTACACGGACCCCCTCCGGACCCTAGCACGGGGTCCGTGTCATTCATGCTCAAATTGGTCGATATACAGTAGCTACACGGACCTTGATCCGGACCCCTACACGGGGTCCGTGTCTGTCACTTTCCAAATAGCTGCAATACAGTAGGTGCACGGACCTCTACACGGACCCTAGCACGGGGTCCGTGCCCTTAAATTTCGGGACTTCTCTGAATAAAATCGCGACTTCCCTCCCCTCAACCCCTAAACCCCCAAAAATCGATTTCCCTCCTCCACCACTCACATCGCCGACCGCCGCCGCCCCGTCGCCGCATTTGCCGTCCGCTACCCTCAAATATCACCACCACCACACTCCCTTTTCCATCTCCAAACGCAGCACCGCCCTCACGCCACCGCCTTCCACCACTCACATCGCCGACCGCCGCCGCTCCACCACCGATTCCTGCCGAGCCGCCGCCCACAACTCACCACTGCACCATCATCTATGTTCTGGTAAGCGTGGCTATACCTGCATTCCATTTTCCGGTCCTCCGCATTGGTGTGTCTGTGCATTCCGTTCGATTATTGCGCGTTTGTGGATTAGTGATTGGGTATTGTTTGGTCGATTTGTGTTCTGCTGGATTTACTTGTTCAAGGGTATCGGTGTTATCACGTTTTCTGTGGTTTTGGGGATAAATTGTTATTGGAGCCCTATTTTGTGGTCTCTTGTAATTTGGGTGTTGATTCTTTATCATTGCGTTGGGGTCTGTTGATGCTTGATCGTTGGTTGGGTTATTGGTATTTGCTATTGGTGGTTTGAATTGTTGGAACTTATTCGCTTGAGTCATAATGCCTCCTCGCAAGTTGACTGGTAAGCGCGCTCGGACCGGTGCTTCTTCATCCTCTGGGTCAGTCAGGAGATCATTTGATGCTTCTAAATTCACTTCCATCGAGAACTCTGACTGGTACTCGGCACTGCACACAAATCCCATGATTGTGGAAAAATCTATCCACCCTCGGATTGATCAAGAGGTACCAATACGGGCCGAGTTCGAAAAGTTTGGGTGGGGACCCTTGTTGGACATATCCGGACCATACTACCCTGATCTAGTGTGGCAGTTTTATGCGAATTTCGAAGAGAAAGACAAAACAGGGCTGACATCGATCCGCACGTACGTCAAGGGCGTCCCCATCGACATCTCCAGTGCTTATCTAGCCTTACTTTTGGGAGTCCCCAATGATGGCCCTTGGGTGGAGTTTAACCAAGTCGATTTTTTTCACTCCGACAGCACATACCGGATCCCTGAGGCTCGGCACCGTCTCCGATATGTCACATCCCCTACCGGCTCCCGTTTCAGTGTTCTTCCGACGCATATTCCGCTCATTGATCGCCTGATCTGTTATTTTACTGGGGCTAACATAATCCCGAGGAAGGCCGGAAACAATGAGGTTCGTCTGATGGACCTCTACATTATTGATAAGATGTTGAATGGCTTGGGGGCGATTCCGGCGATTCCTTTGGCATCAATCATCATGTCTCATATGCGTTCTGTTGCGCATATCGACCCGACAAAGAACAAGAAACCACATGCCCCCTTCCCGATCATCATCTCTCGGATCTTAGCAGCCCATGGCGTTGATCTCACCGGCGAGCCTTCGTTATTGCCCACATCCACACAGATGCTCACCCCCCAGGCCATGCAGGGCATGTATTTCATTTTTCGACAGGGTGCGTGGTATCGTAACCCTAGGAGTAGCCATCTCACTCGTCACCGTCGTGACCCACCAGTGCCTGCCCCTACCATTGACGAGCGAGCCTGGGAAGCCCGTGTCGAGGAGGAAGAAGCGGGTTTCGATGACCAGGCCGGCCCTCAAGCTGGTGCACCCCCTCGACAGCGAGCCCCAAGAGGTATGCGACAGGTTTTCTTCTCCATGTTTGATGCCTTTGACAACCTCAGCACCAGAATGGCTCGCATCGAGCATCATCTAGGGATTCAGCCCTCTGCTGACGATGTCTCCGCGCCCCCCTTTGACAGATCTGGCCTTGACGACATGGAAGATTTGGATACGGACTCCGCCGACGAGCAGTAGTTTATTTTGTTAGGATGTGTAGAGGATGTTATTGTTTTTCTGGATTTCGCTCTTTTTATGCAGTTATCGACGTTGTCAGACTTGATCTTTATCGTTAGTATCTGTTGATTTTTGATCGTGTATTTGTGTGTCTCTCCTATGCCCTTTTACGTTTCCTTGTGTATTCGATGTCGTGCTTTTCAGGAGTTGCTGATTTCTACCGCATCTTCACCACTTGCTCGCAAATTGTCCAGGGAAGTGTTTTTGCTTTAACTGTCTTGTTCGTTGCTTTTATATTGCTTTACACTGAGGGCAGTGTCCTTATCAAAGTGTGGGGGTGGGTCAGTCTTGTTACACATCGTTGCACAACACTTAACAACACTTTTCACGTAGGATGAGATTATTTTTTGACAACGAACTCCTGTTTCACTTGATATTCTGATTAATTTGTTAGATTTTGGGATCACCCAGAAATTTGCTTCATGCCTAGTATTGAGTGAGAGGAGTCGTAGTTTCAAGGAGAGAGTCTAACATGAACCAGTTTTGCATCAACATTTTGTTCAATGCACGTGGTCGAACTTTTACTCATTGATAGTGAATTGGTGAATTGTGAAAAAAAAAAAAAAAAAAAAAAAAAAAAAGAAAAGAAAAAAAAAAGAAAAAAGAAAAAAGATATCGAATAACGATCCCTAGAACTTGTCTGATTAGCCCTCGAAGCGAAAATACGAACGATGGTGACTTAGGGATGATTTAGGCGATCTTTGGACCGTTTGAGCCTTTCAAGCCTGACCGACACATCATTCATCGCCCCTAGCGACCCCTTTTGAGCCTAAAAAAAAAATCGAATGGTGTGTGTCAATGACACACAGTTAGCCCCCATTCGTCACTTATTCAATGTCCCACATCAACTACCTGAATCATAGCCTATACACTTTTTCCTACCTACATGTGAGAGAAATAAAACTCCTGTGCACATTGAAATGTTTGAAATACTCCAATAGATTGAAGAGATATGTGTGAAGGAGTCTATGAATTTTTATTCATGAAAAAAAAAAAAAAAAAAAAAAAAAGAAAGAATGTTGACGGAAAAGGAAAAAGGAGGAAAATGTGCAGTGTTGAAAGCACCCGAAACAAAATTTTTTGGGTGAAAGTGGGTGAACAATGAGAAAGAAAAGGAGACGCTAGAGCTCTGGAATTGATGAAAAGACAATAACTGTTGACGAGTCGAAAGTTGAATGAATGTGCTACAGGAATAATGCTTATTGTATCTCACTTTTGATTCCCTATCTTTTATTGTAGCCGTGAGCCTTGGCCTTACGTTATAAGCTTAAAAAGACCTATTAACCAAGTCACTGTCGTTCAACATTTAGTAGAGAGGGGTATGAAAGTCAAGCATATGGGGCGTTTCGATAACAAATGAAAATAAGTAATCATGAAACCAAGTAGCTGGAGATGAGTACGAGTCGGACCTACACACTACACACATTTTATTCTGTTGATCTTTACTGGGTAAATGTTTGAATCTTGAATTGCGACGAAAACGAATTTTATGATATGCGAAGCGTGATCTTTTGACTGGGGGTGAACGAATGTGACAAATTGAGAAGTTTTGATTGTGTCACTTGAGTTCTGAATCTGAAATGTTTCTCATCCTTATTTTTGTCTGATTTGTTCGAGGACGAACAAAGGTTAAGTGTGGGGGAGTTGATAAGCACGAATTATATAGTACTTTAGGGATATTATTTTGTCGTATTCGTGCTTATTTGGCATCTTTTTACCCCGAGTTTGGCGCTTATTTCGTTTCATTTTTTGCTGATTGTAGGTTTGACCAAAAGAGGAGAAAAGCCAAAGAAGTGAAAGAAATGTCAAACTCTGCAATGCCACGTCAGAAATAACCGGAAGAATAGGAAGAAAGCATGAACCAATACACAGACCCTTACACGGATCCCGTGTAAGGGTCCGTGTCATTCAACCACAAAAGAAGAATTTTGCCGAAGAGACACGGACCCGGACACGGACCCCGGAGACAGGTCCGTGCCATTCAGTTACCAAGATTGCATTTACAGAAGCTACACGGATCTATATCCGGACCCCTGAACGGGGTCCGTGTCCCTCAAAGTCCGAGAATCCAAATTACAGAAGCTAGACGGACCTCTGGACGGACCCATACACGGGGTCCGTGTCCGTCTTCACAAGAGAAAGTCAAATTACAGAAGCTACACGGACCCCACTCCGGAGGCTGATACGGGGTCCGTGTCCATGATATCGGATGATGAATTTGGCGAAGATTTGCTCGAGATTTGGAAGAAGAATAAAAAGGAAAAAGACAAAACAAAATGGGGGTTGAATTTCGAGAGGGCGGCCGACTTTGGAGTTTTTGGAGAGGAATTTCATACTTGTGAAAGAAGGCAACGGCTCGGAGAGAAAATCGAGGGAGAAAACGACGCGCTTCACACGCATATCTGCGCGCCATCGCTGAGATTTTCTCGTCTCTTTTAATTTTCTAGCTTTTTATTCATGAATTCAATTATTAAATTTGATTTTGGTTTTGAATTTATGGAGTAGTTTTCTTTTGTGATCGGGACCACGATAGGAACAAACGACTGATTTTTGTTATTCATTGAAGTGTTTGATTTATAAAATTGTTCTATGTTATTGATTAATATTTGTATAAATTTCGTGCTTTTAATTTGGCCAATTATTTGCATGTTTGTTGTTTAATCTTGACTCGAAAGAGAATTGGTTAAATTTAGCTTCAAAAATATTAATCAACACGCGGTTAAACCGACTAGAAATAGTATTCGGTTTCAGTGTGCGATTTTAGGCGACAGCTGTAATTCTTCGTGGATAAATGCGTTTTTGTTTAATTAAATTCAATTAAAAATAATTGGACTGTTAAATGAAAATAGGATTATAAATTCTAGAAATGGATTTATAATTAAATTAGGGAATTGCATCGTGACAGCGAATAATCTGTGGTTAAATTGTTCCAGTGCGTGATAAAATCTGAGTTTGTTACCGTTGTGTGTCCCGGTCATTTTATTTAAATTTAAAAATCCCCAAGTTCCAAGCTTCTCTGAAATTTGCTCTTAGTCATTAATTTAGCATAGCTTGGTTTAATTTAATTCGTTACATCTTACAAAACAATCACTCTTTATTGTTCGCCTAGATTAAATAAAATAATCGAATCTTAGTAATTAAATAATAGTCTCTGTGGGATCGATACTTGGACGTCTGTCCAATTACTATAACTTGACCTAGTTCGCTTGCTAGAATTATTCCCAACCGAAATCGTCGGTCAGTCATCCATGAAAAAAGAGTATTAATTTTTATTGTAAATATCGGTAGGGTTGACCCATTTCACAGATAAAGATTTGTGAGACTGTCTCAATAGAGACCTACTCCTTAATCTATTATGATTCTTTTCGATTGTAGAAGCTCAATTTGTTCCACAAATCTGAGCACAGAGTTAACTCGATTCCAATTCATACCAAACAAAAAGGAAAAAAAAAACCCCGAATACGTGAGAACCTCTTAATTCTTAAGAGGGAAAACTACACCAAAGGGCACATGTGTCCGAGAGTGAGGACGGACAGAGACATTTTTCCAAAAGAGATGGATTATTTTCAAAGATAATTAATTATTGTAATAAATTAAATATAAATATAATATTAGCTTTAGAAAATAATTTCCTGAAATAAGAACTGATTACGTAAAACGCATAAAAAAGGAAATGTTTTATATAAGGGAAAAACTCGGTAAAAATTAAAATGCCATGATTTTACCTGGGAATTTAGTTTTATAACCTCCGTGGAAAGCTAATTTGGTTAATGACCTTAAATATTTTTTATTTAGGTAAATAACCATCTTTCTATATTTTCAATTAATTAATTCTCTTAAAAAACAAATTTATCCATGAAAATTTGGTTAGGTCATTTGGTCGAGTCTTTTTGCGCCTCTTCCAATAATCCATTCGTCACGCCTTTTCTACCTATTTTTACGTGAGAAATTTTTTACTTTGCAGAGTAACCAACAAAGGCTGATAAAATTGCTCTTATTCTACCTGCATTGGATAACAAGAAGCAGATTTCACCCAATTTTTTGTTTGAATGTGAGTTTATTTAGTTTAATCATCTGGTTATTTTCGGGTTTCACAGAGAATTTTTTTTGGAATCTACGTTTTATCTAAACCTCGTATCAATCGTCGTGAACATAATTTATATCGCTGGAAACTTAACATCTTTCATCTCGTATATATTATCGATCTCCGTTCATGTCATATTTCTTTTAAAAACTTTTTCCCAGATATATAGTTTTTTATTTTTGTTGCTTGATTCCAACAATATGTTTCTGATTATTTTATTTTTTTATACAGGTAATGACATTAATTAATTAATGTTCTATTTAAATGTAATGGTAATGGTGAGTGGAGAATAGATGAACAAGGCATTTGTACGTGGTTTCAAGGCTCTAATTCTAAATGGGCAGTAATCACTTTGGATAAGGATAATTGTTCATGTGAAGAAGTGGTGAATTTGATAAGTAAAGTTTTGGAATTGAATATAGATAAATCGAAAATGAGATTAAGTTATTTGCCATGTGTACGACATTGCAATCCTCTTCCTGTTTATATTAACAATGCAATAGGTGTGAAGACATATTTATGTTTTGGGGATTCACAGAACATGCATGTACTTCATGTGGAATTATCAAAAAATAATGATGTTGAAATCGATATGATTGTAGATGCTGGAAGGATCGAGAACATCAAAGATAAATTTGTTGATGTGAATGATGAAATATTATTGTGTGATATGGTAGTAGATCATAATGAGAAAGAGAAAGAGTTGCATGATGGATATTATGATCGGGTTTTTCTCCTAGACGATGCCTCTAAAATGCAAGAAGCAAATGATGAAGTCAATGACAACACTGTTGCGAGAGCAGCTGATGAAGTCACTCCGACAGATACTCCAAGTCATTATGTTGAACATGAGCCTATTAATGATGAACAAAATATGTTACTTGCTGGTGACAATGGATACTGTTTCAAAGATGGATCAAATTTAGCAATTGGTCAAGATTTTGATACCAAGGAAGAGGTAAAAAATGTATTGTCCAAATTTGCAATTAGTGCCTCTTTTGAATTTGATGTTGTGAAATCAACTAAATCACTTACTTGATCAAATATATAAGTGATAAGTGCAGTTGGAGAGTACGTGTTTCCAAAATAAACAAGTCTACCCGATTCTCCATTTGAAAGTATTGTAATACACACACTTGTGATCTAGCTGACAGACGTAAAAGACATCTCTAGGTGAGTGCTAATGTAGTATCAAACATGTAGCTAGAGAATTTTAGAGGGAAACAGGTCACCCCAACACCTAAAACATAATGATGATGATGCAAAATAGGGGTATTGATATCACATATGACAAGGCTTGGAAAGATAAAGAACTTGCACTTAATAAGCTAAGAGGTGATCTTGATGAGAGTTTCCATATGTTGCCTTCATATTTAAACATGGTCAAACAAGAAAATCCAGGTAGTACCACACATCTCGTTGTTGATGATAGTAATAGGTTTAGATACACGTTCTTAGCATATGGTGCTTGTAAAAGTGGATATAAATTCATGCGAAAAGTAGTTGTAGTTGATGGCACTTTTCTATAGGGCAAGTAGAATGGTGTTTTGCTTGTTGCTATAGCACAAGATGGTGAATTTCACCAATTTCCTATTGCATGGGGTTTTGTCGACTCCGAGACCGTGGAGTCATGGACATGGTTTATCTTGATGTTGCAGGAAGTGGTACCAAATGATGAAAAACTAGTAATAATTTCAGACAGACACCATGGTATAATTTCTGCTGTAGAAAATGTGTACAAACAAGAACATCATGGTTATTGTGTGTGGCACTTGTCACAAAATATAAAAACCAGGAGTAAACAAAAAGGTGCTACAGATTTTTTCGTGCATATATCATATGAATACAAACAAAGTGAGTTTGATTCATTATATAATGATATGAGAAATAGGTACCCACAAGTTGCGAAATATTTGGAAGAGCACACTTCTTCGGACAAGTGATCTAGATCTCATTGCCCAAGAAGACGATACAATATAATGACAACCAATGGAGTGGAGTTAATAAATTCTAGATTGCATGCAGAAAGGGATCTTCCAATTGTTTCATTGTTAGATGCACTTCAAAAACTGACTTCATGTTAGTTTAGTCGATATCGTAATGTCGCGGTAGCATCTACGACTATAGAAACTCTAGCCGTTGAGTTAATTCTTCGTGAAAGGTTCAATGCTTCTAAAAAATCATGTCTATGAATTAAATAGCTTGCAGTATCATGTTTACACCCAAGATGACCATGAAACTGTTGATTTTGCAACTAATTCATGTAGTTGTAGGGTTTATGATTTTGATAGAATTCCATGTTGGCATGCCATTGCAGCTAGCTATGCAGCAAAATTGAGAATTTATGACTTATGCTCGGAGTACTATACTACTCATACACGGACGCTTGCTTACTCTTGTACTATATATCATGTGCCTCAATGTAGCGAATAGATGATGAAAACCGATCCATTGGAACGAAAGTTGCTGCCACCTAATGTGAAAAGAAATCGTGGAAGGAGAAAAGTGGACAGAAATCCATCTATTGATGAGTTTGGGAAACACTAAAATTGACTATTAGTTTGATGTTGGAGTTGACCTGTTACATGTTGGATTAGTTTTGGCTTTCAACATAAATTTCAACATTTTTTACATGTGTATTGCAACAATGATGCTAATTGACAATCGACTTTCAGAATTTTCAATTTCATGATCATTTAAAGAGCTACTTTATGGCTACTTATTTTCATGTTCATGGCAATTGTTTCCATGTTCATGGCTATTGACACAAAGTATCTTGCTTCAATTTATCATGTCCATGGCAACCACTTTTATGTTGAAGCTAATTTTGGAAATGAGCATATCAAAATCCATTGTATTAGACTTATTTTGTAAGAATGATCATGTTATGCTATTTAACCATGCAACAAGCATACGAAGCCAAATTATATTTTAAAATTGAGGATAATTTTTGCAATTGATGTGTGTTAGAACTAAATTTGTTGTGGAGATGCTAAGGAAAAACCAGTAGATATTGGATTAGAACAAAACCAGTAGATATAAATTAGCAGAAAAACAGAAGCACTTGTATCGCGCTAAAACCAGTAGCAAAACTTATCAAGTACTGCTTAACCAAATGACTCTCTCAGCTAAAAACAGAACTAGAAGGATACAAAAATTCGAAATATACACTAACAGAATCGTGTGTATCTCAAAGTCTCTAAATATTACCGTTGATTTATTAATGTGATACTAGCATTTATTGCTTCATTAAATGTCATTAAATGTTGTACGAGAACATTTAAGACGGTTTACTATTTTTAGTATGAACTGAGACTAATTGCTTTAATGTATTCTGCAGGATCCATTTTCGGCAATAAAGCTGAACCACTGAAAAGTATAAAGAGCCGTTCAGATTTTGACGTTGGATAAAGTCTATATATATGGAAACGAAGCATTTTTAAAAGAGATAGAGAAGTGAACGAATCAAAATCAAACAATATCATTTGAGCATCACCAGAACTTTTAGTTATCTCAAAAAGATCAACACTGAAAAAGCAGCACACGTTTCATTGCACACTCTTGATCGTTGAGATCATATTGTGCTAGCTATTTTCGTTGTATCTCCTTAAGCTATTCACTTCACTATTTCATTGATAGAAGAATTTGTAACTAGAAAAGAGTCCATTCCAGAACTTAAGATCTTTCAAGTAGTTGAGTTTTAAAACTAAGAGATTCAGTAGGCGAAAAGTAAGTCCTGTTGAAGTGGGTGTGTACAACTGTTGTACTGTATTTACCAAAGTCTTTTAGTGATACCTTCTGGAAACAGAACAAGGGGAGACGTAGAAGATTTATCTTCGAACTTCCAGAAACAAACCTTATTCTATCTATTGCTTTTCTGCTTTACTATTTTTCACCTACTAACCAACAGATCGTTTCCGCACATTATCTTGTGATTTGCTGGTCTTTGAACTTGAACAAGAATTGCTAATATCTCTAACAGGATTTTAGCACATCATTCAGAAGAATTATTTAAGTTTGCCGTTGAGTTTATTCAACCCCCCTTCTAAACCCAACCTGATCCTCAACAAGTGGTATCAGAGCGTTGGTTATTATTGTTCTGAAAAATATTTAATAGACATGGCTCATTTCAGCAAAGTTCTAATGTTCTCAAAAGAAGACTTCGATGATTGGAAAATCAGAATGCAAGCTCATCTTGCGGCTCAAGATGATGACATGTGGTATGTCATCACAGATGGTCCATTAAAGATCTTAAAACCAAATACAACTATTGCTATCACCGAAGTTGCACCTCAGATGCTTGAAAAACCAAGATATGAATGGACAATTGAGGACAAGAAGAAAGCCAATCTTGACAACGTTGTGAAGGATATTCTGTATAAGACACTCGACAAAAATACCTTCAGCAAAATCAAGATGTGTCATACTGCCAAGGAAATCTGGGAAAAATTAATTCAGATCTGTGAAGGAAACGAAGAAACAAAGGAAAACAAGCTCTCTGTAGCCATGCAGAAGTTTGAGAATATGAAGATGAAGGCTGGAGAAACTATGAATGAATTTGATGAACGCTTCAGCAGCCTTGTCAATGAACTCTCAGCTCTTGGGAAAGACTTTGGCAATAGAGAAATTGGATTAAAGGTAATGAGAGGCCTACCCAGAGAATGGGACGTCAAAACAATGGCAATGAGATCTTCCAGGGATCTAAACAAGTTAGAACTACATGACTTATTCTCAGATTTGAGGGCATATGAGTTTGAACTTGAAGTTCGAAGTGGAGAAGAGCCATTAGAAAATCCACCAACCAAAGCTCTCGCAGCTACTATTAACTCTACTGCTACAGTTGCCCCAAGTTCATCTTCTGCTACTGCTATAGAGAATACTTCTGAGAGAAGTGCTGAACAGATAAGCAATGACGCAATGTCACTATTTGTTAAGAAGTTTTCCAGATTCATGAGAAAGAATCACAGAACGTTTCAAAGTCCCAACCGCAATTTCAAAAAGAAATCATCACCTAGTGATATGGCATGCTTTAACTGTGGAAAAGTTGGACACTTCATTGCTGATTGTCCAAAACCAAAGAAGGATGACCAGAGGAAGAAGGGTGTCAAACACAATGATAAAAAGACCAGAAGAGACAGAAAGGCAATGATTGCAGAAGAAAGTAAGTCCAAATGGGCAGACTCAAGTTCTGAATCTTCTGGTTCTCAAAGCCATTCAAGTGAAAGTGATGAAGATGAGATCAAATGTCTGATGGCAAATACTGAATCAACCTCGACATCTGGAGAGGTATTTGACTTTGACTCTGATGAATTTTCACGCACTGAGTTAGTCAAAGCATTACACGACATCGTAGAAGAGTATTATCGACTTTCTCAATCATTCGAGGAAGTTAAGATCGAAAATCAGAACTTGAAAGATCAGAATAGTAAGTTAACTTGCTTGCAAGTAAAAAGATGTAATGATCTATAAGTTGAGATGAGTAAACTAAAAATTGAGAATGAAAGAGTAATAGCAGATTACCAGACGATGCTTTCGGAAAAGCAGAAGCTATCGCTACTGGTGAATGCTTGGAACAAGTCCTCTATTTCACTCGAAAAGATGCAAGAGTTACAAAAACAATCTGGAGACAGGAGTGGTCTCGGATTTTGTAATAATGAAGGCACTTCTGAAACGAATACTAAGCCAAAACTGAATATGTGCAAAGGGAAGTACATTCACTTTGTGAAATCCAGTGTGGTACAAAAACCAGAAGTACCTACTGCTTCCATTGAAAGAAATGTAAATCAGATGAACAACAGGATGCATTATGGTCTGGGTTATGTTAAACCTAAGGAAAGAATTGACCAGAGTTTTGGATCCAGTAGATGATTCAACTCAGGAAGACAATCTTCTATGAAGGTTAACAGCTACCAGTACTACAATTCTAGACCTGTTCAAAAGAGATACATGACGGACAATAGAAACAGAAGGAAAGAACAACCTTTTAAGATGCATAATGTGATAAATAACAGACCCTTCGTTGCACATACCTCCATGGATACCCGAAGTACAAGAATTGTACAAATGTGGGTTCCAAAGGGACTAATAAGGCTTGGACCCAAATAGATTGGGTCAGATACTAAAATTTGTGTTTACAGGTACAGGTGAAGAAAACCAAGATCAGTAGCTCAACATGGTATTTGGACAGTGGATGTTCAAAACATATGACTGGACAGAAGAGTCAACTATCAGAAGTAGTAAGTTGTGCTGGACCAGAGATAACCTTTGGGGACAACTCAAAAGATAAACCGTGGGTAAGGGTAAGATTATCCATGGTAATATTACTATTAAGGATGTGCTCTTAGTGGAAAATCTTTGTTATAACTTGATCAGTATTAGTCAATTATGTGATAATGGATTTTCAGTAGAATTCCAGAAGCACACTTGCACAGTTAAAAATGCTGATGACTCTACTGTTTTAACCGGAGTAAGAAAAGGCAACACCTATAAAATTTCATTAAACATAGATGATATCATTGCTCCTACATGTTTAGTTGCATCTCTAAGTGATAAACACTGGCTGTGGTACAAAAGATTAAATCATCTGAACTTCAAGTCTATCAACAATCTCAAAAAGCAGAACTTAGTCGATGGATTGCCAGACATAAAATTTTTAAGAATCATGTATGTTCTGCATGTCAACTTGGTAAGCAAGTAAGATCTAGCTTCAAAAATAAAGGCAGAAAATCATCCTCAAGATGTTTAGAATTATTACATATGGACTTGTTTGGTCCAATCCCTATCATGAGCTTAGGGAGAATGAGATACACCCTCGTTGTTGTTGATGATTTCTCTAGATTTACTTGGGTAATTTTTCTTGCTGGAAAAGATCAAACCAGTAGCCTCCTGATCAAAATTCTGAAAAAGACTCAAAATGAAAAATCAGTTTCTATCATTAGAATCAGAAGTGATCGAGGTACTGAATTTACTAACAAGATTCTTGAGATATATCTAGATGAACAGGGCATTCATCATGAATATTCAGCTGCCAGGACACCTCAACAAAATGGAGTAGCTGAAAGGAGAAACAGAACACTTAAAGAATCTGCTAGAATAATGCTAGCAGATACAAACATCTCTCAGCGCTTCTGGACAGAAGCTATTAATACATCATGCTACACACAAAACAGAACAATGATCAACAAAAGAAACAATCAGACTCCTTACGAAATATGGAAAGGAAGTAAACCGAACGTATCTTACTTTCATGTTTTCGGCTGTAGATGTTTTGTGCACAATAATGGCAAAAATCATTTATGTAGTATCCCGATGCCTAAATTGAGTAATTATTGGATTAATTATATTCTGCGAGTTCGGAAGGAACGAACCAGGATCGGACCGTCCGAAGAGGTTCGGATCGTCCGAAGTGGGTTCGGATGGACCGTTCGGTTCGGTGTCAGACCGAGTCTTGTCAACAGTAGACCGTGTCAGGGTTCGGATCGTCCGAAGAGGTTCGGGTCGTCCGAAGACAGGTGGCTGGACACGTGGAAGACATGCAGAGTTCGGAACGTCCGAAGTGGATCGGATCGTCCGAAGTGCACAGGATCGGATCTTCCGAAGTGGATCGGATCGTCCGATCGTCGTCTATAAATAGAGGCGCGAGGCTTCACTTTTCAATTACCAATTCCGAGAGTTCCAGAGCGTTTTATTCGTTTCTGATGGGTTTCTAGCTTTTCCCGAGGTTCGGGCACTAGCAGGGAGCTACTGGCTTTGTAGCGGAGCTGTGCTCTAGTTGGGAGCTAGCGGCATCAGTGGGCTGACTACGGACGCAGGTATGGTTCTAGGTTCCCTTGAGATTTGGAAGTATCTATTAGTCTAGTTAAGGCTTTTAGATGTGGTTTAGTGATATGGTATCACTTGGATTGTAGGCTTGATTCTAGGGCTGATTACTAGGATCTACTGGTTTGAGGTACGGAAGTACTATCCGAGATATCCTGGTTGAGTATGCTTTACTATGTGTTGCATGTTTATGTGTTGCATTATTATCTGACATATGATGCATGGTTTATTATGCGGCATTTGCATAATCATGTTGGGCCTGTTTATCTTTTGAGATAGCCTGTTCAGAGGGTGCTCAGCCCTCGGTTGTTGTGGATGGTTGGACCCCGTTGGCCGACGGTGGTCAGGATACCGGTATATCCACAGGTTTATGGTATGGGAGCCACCTCCTGGTGCGACGGCGCAGAGTGCTACATACCTTGACGTCATTTGCCTGAGCAGTTTTTCGTTATACCCAGACCCTGGTATCCAGTACATTTTGCATACATGCATGTCATAGTCTTGTATACTCATTCTTTCGGTACTGAGCGTTTTATGCTCACGTCCTCGGTTTATCTCTGTTTTGGACACCCTATTCGATGGGGCAGGTCTCAGGTTGGACGGTCCAGGAGGGAGAGGACAGGGAGCTAGCAGGGGTTGACCTGTAGTTGCTGGTATTTTATTCTTGGGATTTAGTTTGATTTGGTTGTATTCGTACTTACTGATTCGATCGGGCTGTATATGTTGTTTTTTCCGCTGTCTATCTGATTCAGTTTTATTAAGTTAATTGCATGCTTAAGTTCTGATTAGTAGGTGATTCTGGAACGGGTCACTACATTTATGGTATCAGAGCATGCATTAAGATTTTGGGATTTAGAACTGTTCTTTTGGGTCTAATCTCTGGTGACTTTTTGCTGAGATGTCTGGTTTTGACGACGATGCTAGTAGTCATGGCAGCGTGGGACGCTGGGGAGACCGCGACGATCGGGAGCGTCGTCGAGACCATCGGGAACGTCGTCCACACCGACGAGATGAGCCTCGGAGTTTCAGTATGCATAGGTTCTTGCAGATGGGGCCGAAACCTCTCTCGGGCGGCGAGACTCCGGATGTTGCGGAGAACTGGCTTGAGAGGATGGAGAGCTGTTTCAAGTCTTTCCAGTGCTCGGCGGAGCAGCAGATGGATACCCTTGATTTCTTGCTGGAGGGCGGTGCACGTAAGTGGTGGAGGTCTACCTCTGCACCGATAGTTCAGCGTCAGGGCCGAGTTCTTTGGGCCGATTTCCGAGCTGCTTTCATGCTGCTTTACTTTCCGCCAGCTCTTCTGCAGACCAAGGCGATTGAGTTGATCAATCTGAAGCAGGGAAGTTTGTCTGTTGATGAGTATCAGCAGAAGTTCTTTGAGTTGCTCCCATATGTTCCGCACGTCTAGTGATGGGTTGTCCTCTAGAGTTTGAGGGTAATATCTTAACTGCTAATTTGATGATTCTTGCGATGGAGGATTTTGATTGCATTCTGGGAATAGATGTGCTGACTGTGTATAGAGCTACTGTGGACTGTTACCAGAAGTTCGTGCAGTTTCGTCCAGTGGAGGGCGACAGTTGGTTTTTCTATGGAGAGGGAGCGCGACCCCCGATGCCTGTGGTTTCTGCTCTGAAAGCCTGTCGTGCCTTAGAGTCGGGCGGGGAAGGCTACCTTATCTATGCTATTGATTCGTCCGCAGACAGTGTCGGGGTCAGTGACATTCCAGTGGTTTGCGATTTTCCGGATGTTTTTCCCGAGGAGATTCCTGGTTTTCCTCCAGTTCGGGAAGTGGATTTCAGCATTGATTTAGTGCCAGGCACGGCACCAATCTCCAGAGCTCCTTATCGTTTAGCTCCATCAGAGATGCAAGAATTGAAACAGCAGTTGCAGGATCTTCTTGACAAGGGGTATATTCGACCCAGTGTGTCCCCGTGGGGAGCACCAGTTCTTTTTGTCAAAAAGAAGGATGGTTCTATGCGGCTCTGCATAGATTATCGGCAGTTGAATCGTGCTACGATAAAGAATAAGTATCCGTTGCCACAGATTGATGATTTATTTGATCAACTGCAAGGTACCTCTGTGTATTCCAAGATCGATTTAAGGTCTGGTTATCATCAACTTCGAGTTCATCAGGGAGATATATCAAAGACTGCATTCAGGACCCGGTATGGGCATTATGAGTTTCTGGTTATGCCTTTTGGGGTGACGAATGCACCAGCAGTTTTTATGGATCTGATGAATCGGGTATTTCGAGACTTCTTGGATAAATTTGTTGTGGTGTTCATAGATGATATCTTAATCTATTCGCGTGATCAGCGAGAACACGTACAACACTTGAGAATTATTTTACAGATACTTCGCGAGAATCAGCTTTATGCGAAGTTGAGTAAATGCGAGTTTTGGATTGACAGGGTTGTATTCCTTGGTCATGTTATTTCTAGCGAGGGAGTTTCAGTTGACCCGAGCAAGGTGGAGGCGGTATTGAACTGGTCGCGTCCGACGACAGTAGCCGAGATCCGCAGTTTTCTGGGATTGGCTGGGTATTATCGCCGCTTCATTGTCAACTTCTCTCAGATTGCTAAGCCACTTACTCAGCTCACTCGGAAAGATGTTTCATTTGAGTGGACATCAGAGTGCGAAGAGAGTTTCTTGGAGCTTCGCAGACGGTTGACATCTGCGCCTGTTTTGGCCTTACCGGCTGGATCTGGTGGTTTTAGTGTTTACACCGACGCCTCTTTGCAGGGTCTAGGGTGTGTTTTGATGCAGAATGAGCATGTGATTGCTTATGCGTCGAGGCAGTTGAAGCCTCATGAGGAGAACTATCCTGTTCATGATCTGGAATTAGCAGCGATCGTTTTTGCTTTGAAAATCTGGCGCCATTATCTGTATGGTGAGCGATTTGAGATTTTCACCGATCATAAGAGTTTGAAGTATCTGTTCACTCAGGCAGAGTTGAACATGCGTCAGCGTCGCTGGATGGATCTACTCAAGGATTATGATTGTGAGATCAAGTATCATCCAGGATCTGCGAATCTCACGGCTGATGCTCTTAGTCGCAAGGTGAGATTGTCTGCTCTTCAGACTTGTGCTGTATCTGGGATTATTCAGGATTTCTGTTCGATGGGATTCAATTATAAGCATCGGAAGGGATCAGAGAGTATCCGTGTGGCTACTATTTTGTCTGAACCAGTGTTGTACTCTCGGATTAGAGATGCTCAGATGTCTGATTCTAAGGTTCAGAAATTAGCTCGGTTGGCTGATGGAGATAATACTTCTGGTTTCCACTATCAGTCTCAGGGTCTTTTGTGCTTATCTGGTCGTGTTGTTGTACCGGAGGATGACACTTTGAGGGAGGAGATTTTGTCCCAGGCTCATCGTAGCAAGTTGAGTGTTCATCCGGGGAGCAACAAGATGTATAAAGATTTAAGGACTCGATTTTGGTGGAAAGGTATGAAACGCAATGTTTATCAGTATGTCTCCAAGTGCCTGGTCTGTCAGCAGGTAAAGGCAGAGTATCGACGACCTGGAGGTTTGTTGCAGAATCTTCCTATTCCGGAGTGGAAGTGGGAGCATATCACGATGGACTTCGTGACTCACTTGCCTATGTCTGTGGGGAATAGAGATGCTATCTGGGTTGTAGTAGATCGGCTTACCAAGTCTGCCCATTTTCTTCCGTATAACAGAGATTTCACTTTCGATCGGATGGCACGGTTGTACATTCAGGAGATTGTACGGTTTCATGGTGTGCCTGTGAGTATCGTTAGTGACAGAGATCCTCGATTTACGTCTAGATTTTGGGGTAGCTTTCAGCAAGCTTTGGGCACTACTTTGAGTTTGAGTACTGCGTATCACCCAGAGACTGACGGACAGTCAGAGAGGACTATTCGTACGCTTGAGGATATGTTGAGGTCTTGTGTGATGGATTTCGGGCCAGCTTGGCAGGATCATTTGCCACTGATAGAGTTTGCATACAACAACAGCTTTCATAGGAGTATTGGTATGTCTCCGTTTGAAGCGTTGTATGGTCGACGTTGTCGTACTCCTCTGTTCTGGGAGGAAGTCGGAGAACGACAGGTCGAGGGTCCAGAATTGATTCAGCAGGCCAAGGATAAAGTTCTTGTGATCAAGCAGCGGATTAAGACTGCTCAGGATCGACAAGCGAGTTATGCGAACACCAAGCGCAGGCCTCTTCATTTTGATGCAGGCGAGAAAGTGTTTCTCAAGGTATCACCTTTTCGGAGGATTCTGAGATTTGGACTCAAGGGTAAGCTATCTCCGAGATTCATTGGTCCTTTTGAGATCTTGGAATGTGTGGGAGATTTGGCCTACAGATTAGCCTTGCCACCGTATCTGTCTAGTGTTCACAATGTGTTTCATGTGTCCTTGTTGAGACGATACGTAGCGGATGAGTCCCATGTTTTGCATCCGACAGAAGTTCAGTTGAATCCGGATTTGTCTTTTGTAGAAAGACCGGTTTCGATCTTAGACCGGAAGGATAAGGTACTGCGGAATAAGACTATTCCTCTTGTCTTAGTGCAGTGGCAGCGCCGAGGTACTGAAGAAGCTACTTGGGAACTAGAGAGTCGCATGCGGTCAGAGCATCCTGAGTTGTTCTAGTTGTAGCATTTTCAGTTATGATTGTAATTTCAGTTGGGCTTTCAATTTGTAATTCATTCTTGAGATGAATGTATTGATTGTTCAGAATTGTTATTCTTCAGACTCGATTTCGCGGACGAAATCCTTTTTAGAGGGGGAGAATGTAGTATCCCGATGCCTAAATTGAGTAATTATTGGATTAATTATATTCTGCGAGTTCGGAAGGAACGAACCAGGATCGGACCGTCCGAAGAGGTTCGGATCGTCCGAAGTGGGTTCGGATGGACCGTTCGGTTCGGTGTCAGACCGAGTCTTGTCAACAGTAGACCGTGTCAGGGTTCGGATCGTCCGAAGAGGTTCGGGTCGTCCGAAGACAGGTGGCTGGACACGTGGAAGACATGCAGAGTTCGGAACGTCCGAAGTGGATCGGATCGTCCGAAGTGCACAGGATCGGATCTTCCGAAGTGGATCGGATCGTCCGATCGTCGTCTATAAATAGAGGCGCGAGGCTTCACTTTTCAATTACCAATTCCGAGAGTTCCAGAGCGTTTTAGTCGTTTCTGATGGGTTTCTAGCTTTTCCCGAGGTTCGGGCACTAGCAGGGAGCTACTGGCTTTGTAGCGGAGCTGTGCTCTAGTTGGGAGCTAGCGGCATCAGTGGGCTGACTACGGACGCAGGTATGGTTCTAGGTTCCCTTGAGATTTGGAAGTATCTATTAGTCTAGTTAAGGCTTTTAGATGTGGTTTAGTGATATGGTATCACTTGGATTGTAGGCTTGATTCTAGGGCTGATTACTAGGATCTACTGGTTTGAGGTACGGAAGTACTATCCGAGATATCCTGGTTGAGTATGCTTTACTATGTGTTGCATGTTTATGTGTTGCATTATTATCTGACATATGATGCATGGTTTATTATGCGGCATTTGCATAATCATGTTGGGCCTGTTTATCTTTTGAGATAGCCTGTTCAGAGGGTGCTCAGCCCTCGGTTGTTGTGGATGGTTGGACCCCGTTGGCCGACGGTGGTCAGGATACCGGTATATCCACAGGTTTATGGTATGGGAGCCACCTCCTGGTGCGACGGCGCAGAGTGCTACATACCTTGACGTCATTTGCCTGAGCAGTTTTTCGTTATACCCAGACCCTGGTATCCAGTACATTTTGCATACATGCATGTCATAGTCTTGTATACTCATTCTTTCGGTACTGAGCGTTTTATGCTCACGTCCTCGGTTTATCTCTGTTTTGGACACCCTATTCGATGGGGCAGGTCTCAGGTTGGACGGTCCAGGAGGGAGAGGACAGGGAGCTAGCAGGGGTTGACCTGTAGTTGCTGGTATTTTATTCTTGGGATTTAGTTTGATTTGGTTGTATTCGTACTTACTGATTCGATCGGGCTGTATATGTTGTTTTTTCCGCTGTCTATCTGATTCAGTTTTATTAAGTTAATTGCATGCTTAAGTTCTGATTAGTAGGTGATTCTGGAACGGGTCACTACAATTTAGCTGCATTTGATTCAAAATCTGACACGGTTTGTTTCTTGGATATTCATCAGTTAGTAAAGCATTTATAATTTGCAATAATAAGACACTCAATGTTGAAGAATCTATTCATGTTGTCTTTGATGAAGACAACAGTGCTCCCGAGATTACTAACATATCTAATCTAAGTAAAAGGTTAGACAAGGTTCATCTGGAATTAGACAGTGAAGATGATGCAGAAGTAAGTGTCAAATATATTCAAAATCCAGTACCAGACATGCACATTCCAGAACCAGCAGCTGATATTCCAGAACCAGCAGGTGGCACTCCAGAATCAGCAGCCGACATTCCAGAACCAGCAGCCGATACTCCAAAACAATCTACTGATTTATATGAAGATAATCTAAATCCTTTTATTTGGAGAAAATCTCATCCTCCATCTTTGTAATTGGAAATCCAGCAGCTCCGCTAAGGACCAGAAGGCAGATGATAAATGAATACATGCATGCTGCTTTTATTTCTCAAGATGAACCAAAGAAGATTGAAGAAGCTCTTCTGGATCCCAGTTGGATAGAAGCTATGCAAGAAGAGCTGAATCAATTTGAGAGAAATAAAGTTTGGTTTCTAGTACCTAGACCTTCTCACCAAGCTGTCATTGGAACTCGGTGGGTATTCAGAAACAAACTAAATGAGGAAGGAACAGTTGTAAGAAACAAAGCAAGATTGGTTGCACAAGGATTCAGACAAGAAGAAGGAATAGACTATGATGAAACCTTTGCACTAGTAGCAAGGCTCAAAGCTATCAGAATATTTTTATCCTTTGCTGCTTTCAAAAATTTCAAATTATATCAGATGGATGTGAATAGTGCATTCCTCAATGGTTTACTACAAGAGGAAGTCTATGTTGAACAGCCTCCAGGTTTTTCTGATCATCTGTTACCGAATCATGTTTTCAAATTACACAAAGCATTGTATGGTCTGAAACAAGCACCTAGGGCTTGGTACGACACACTTTCACAATTTCTTATTAATCATGATTTCACCGTTGGTACCTTAGATAAGACTTTGTTTACCCTAGTCAAAAACAAGCACATATTATTAGTTCAGATTTATGTTGATGATATCATATTTAGGTCAACTAACCCCAAATTATGTGCAAAGTTTGCTAAGTTAATGCAGGAACAGTTCGAGATGAGCATGATGGGAGAATTAACATTTTTCTTAGGACTTCAAATCAAGCAACTTGATACTGGAATCTTCATAAATCAAGCTAAGTATACAAAGGAACTGTTGAAAAAGTTTGGGATGGAAGCCTGCTCCGCTGCTTCCACCCCTATGAGTTCGTCTACCAAACTTGATAAAGATGAAGGGGGAATTCCAGTAGAGGTAACTCAGTATCGTGGCCTTATTGGCTCATTATTATCTCTTACTGCCAGTAGACCCGATATTATGTTTGCTGTTTGTATTAGTGCGAGATTTGCGAGATTTCAATCTAACCCCAAACAATCTCATTATATTGCTGCTAAACATATTTTGAAGTACTTGAAAGCAACTCAAAATGTAGGTCTCTGGTATCCCAAGGACTCGTCATTTAATCTTATTGGATACTCAGATGCTGATTATGCAGGATGTAAACTGGATAGGAAAAGCACAAGTGGTTTTTGTCAATTTCTTGGTGATAGGTTGATCTCCTGGTTTAGCAAAAAGCAGACTTCCATAGCCACGTCTATTGCAGAAGCAGAATATCTTGCTGCTGGAAGCTTTTGTTCTCAAATACTTTGGATACAACAACAACTTAAAGACTATGGAGTTCAAGCCTCTGAATCACCTATATTTTGTGATCATACCAGTAAAATTGCTATATCACATAATCCAGTAATTCATTCCAGAACTAAGCACATTGATATCAGACATCATTTTATTAGAGATCATGTGCAAAAGAAGAACATTCGTCTGGAATACATTCCTACTGATCAGCAAGTAGCAGACATATTTACGAAACCTCTGCCTGAGAATAAGTTTTCTTATTTCCGAAATATACTTGGATTAATTGACTTAACTTAATTATTTGTTATCTTCATCTCAGTTATATATTGTGGCTTATTTTTTTTGTTGATTCATTTTTAGTTTGCAGAAAATAAAAGATTAGCAAAAAGAGACAATCAGTAGACAAAATATAAAATTTCATTAATGATATAAGCGCGGGCGTACATTCTTTACTTCCTTCTTAACGTACTCTCTCCAGAATGCCAACCAAGTGGTCAGCTCTCCGGTGGAGGTACGCAAAAATTCCTCTGAAAAAGCAATCTTTTTCAGAGTCCTCTGCTCCTTTAAGAGCATGAGGAGGTAGACGCCATCATCAGAGAAGACGTCTTCGCTGTTAGCATTATGGAGACGTCGATAATACTTATCCACTGCTACCAGCTGTTTGGTAGTAGCCAACAACCCATCTTCAAAGGAGGACTGAAGCTCCTGGACCTTAGTTCAGGTGGCAAGTACTTTTTCCATCACCTTGTCTTCAATCGCTTGTTTCCTTGCAGCGGTCACCCTCTTCATGAACTCATCAGCCAAATCAGGACTATTCTCTCTCGCCATTTTGTTTAAAGGTGAATGAATGACTAACCTCTATGCCCGTATTTATAGATGATAAACCAGGTTCCAGAGATCGAGGTAATCATATCTTCTGCGTGAAATGCGAAGCGTTCTGAATCAAGCCATCGACGGTTCACTTACCACGATGTGAAATTTAATAATTACATTAATTTAGGGGGAACTTTATTCTGATTATATGTGATCTTTTTGTCAGATGCAGAAGGTGATTTGTCTTTTCAAAACAAGGAATTCTTTATCTTCCAGTAAAAGCAATCAGAAGACGACCAACTTCCTTCTGAATATATCTCATTATCTATCAGTTATTTATTTTATTCAGCTAACATTGAGTTATTTGCAGAAAGGAATAAAGGAACACTAAGTACTTCAACTAAAATTTTATTAGAAACCATTCCAGTACATTGAAGGATGCAGAAGTGAAAAATCTCAAGTCTACAGAACCGTCTTCTGATTTAAACAGACTAAGTCTTTCTTATCCTTATTATTGTCTAACATTCATTAA
The DNA here is from genome assembly GCF_022965805.1 of Primulina eburnea. NCBI lineage: Eukaryota > Viridiplantae > Streptophyta > Magnoliopsida > Lamiales > Gesneriaceae > Primulina > Primulina eburnea. The sequence continues at coordinate 31,971,432 of NC_133107.1, read as the reverse complement.
AAGCAGTAGATAAACAAAATATGTCAAAAAAATTGGGAACATTCTTTCATAAAACCAGAAGCATTACATTGAGTTTATCTACTACATTTGTGGATATCAGCAGCTTGAAGTACTTTTCTTGTTGCAAAGTACTTCAGCAGAAACCTATCTAAAGACTATAAGGATTTCTAAACTGAGGATTTTCTTCCTAATCCTTATAACTTGGAAAAGGATGATCCTATTCAAAAAGAATCCAGCAAGCTTGGGTCTTGCCAGCACTAATGTATTGGAAAAAGATGTCGTCAAACATCTGCTTACAAAAGACTTCAAGTTTTCTTTGGAATTTCTCTGCTGATTCTGACTCTGGAGAAGACTCCGAGAGATCATCCACACCTATCATTTGAATTAATTTAGTAAATGAATGACTTAATTTGTGAATATGCAGGCATTTATATAGAGTTTCGAGGAAACTAAAGAGACGGCGATCTGACTACACGTATTGCAAGATTCATCTATCCTGATCTTAGATACCATATCCCTGCATTTATTAATTGCATTTATCGAGGGGGAACAGTATCTGAATCAGACTAAGATTTTCTTATTCTTTTTAGAAAACAGATAGAATTTCTGTCTTTTTTATAAAACAACAAAGTCTATTGGTTCTAGCAGTAGACGTTATCATAAAACGACAAACTCTCTTCTGCTTTTCTTTTAGCAACCGCCTCGGACAGCCCGCCATTTTTTTAAATTTTTTTTGAAATGAATAGAGTAACTGACACACCTGTTTATCTCTCTATATCAACCTTAAACATATCGACACGTGTCCCTATGTTTACTAACGGCTGTACATTTTATTTTTTAACCGTTCATTTTATTTCATTACTCTTTACGAACTCAAATTACTTCCTTGCATCTACTGCTTTCTCGCATCTACTGCAAATATACCTCTAATCTCTTTCAAATTTAGAAATGGCTGCAGCTTATACTTTGAAAGCTTATCAGGTGAATTTTACATCTGTTCTCACCATTAAGGAAAAGAACCTTGTAAAAATGTTCAAATCGTTGGACAAATCTGGACTTCGAAAATTCTTGGAATCACCTGCTATTATCTACAAGTCTGCTCTTCTAGATTTTTATGCAAAAGCAGAAGTTGTCGAAGGAAAGATTAACTATACACAGGGAGATGCATCAATCTCCATTGATGCTGCATTCCTCGGTTCCACCTTCTTTCTACCAATTTCTGGACCTTCCGAGCTTTCGGATATCACAAAGGAAGAGATGTCTACTGCTTTAACTATTTTTTCAGCTACTGGTGAAGAGCTTTCACCTTCCTGCTTCAAGAAGCTACTGAAAATTGAGTACCAGGTACTCGCTGATATCGTGGCAAAAGCCTTGTTGATTAAGGCTGGAACATTTGAAAAATTGACCAAAGAAAAGGTTCAAGTGATGGTGGCCATCACTTCAGAAAAGAAAGTGAATTGGAGTAGCTTTCTGTTTCGAATTATGAAGGATATGATTCTAAGGAAGGGTACTGGATTTGCTGTGCAAATCAGTAAAATGTTGAAAGATGCTGGCTTTCTTGGAACAACAGAAGAGGATGGTTCTTCGGTCACCATGACTGATGCTGATAGTGTGCTTGCTTTAAGGCCAAAGCCAACTGTTGGTGAATTTATGGCCATAAAGAAGGAGATTGGAGAATCTCAGGCTGAGGGCCAGAAGAAAATCAAAAGAAAGCGAGTCGTGGTTTTGTCTGATTCTGACAAAACAGAATCTGGAGAATCAGCAGCACCCACTCAACAAGCTTCACTGCCTCCCACTCCATCCAAGAAGAAGCCTCGCAAAACCATCCGCATCAAGAAAACAGCAGCCCTTGCTGAATTGGAACATGTCCCTCTTCGACAGGTTTTTCCATCAGTTGACTCATCCACCAAAGCTAAAACCATTGAATCAGGGCCTTCAACTACTCAAAGCTTCAGACCAACTTCTGGTGTGGTTATTCGAGAATCGGCTACTGGTTCTTCTGCTTTTAAACCAGTAGTCCCTGCCTCTTCTGAAAAAGGGAAAGGTAGATTATTGAGTTGTCTCAATCACCCGTGGTCCCATCATCAACCCAAACAGCAATTGATCTTCATCTGGAAGAAATTGATATTTCAACCAGAGAAGACATGAAATTCTTTGACGATTGGCTTAAGGTACGAGTGTACCATCCAATCACCTTTTTGAAAATTACTGGTGTTTATCCTCAAACTGTGGAAAATGAGACAAAGTTCTTTGCTGCTGCCCAAACTCGAAATGTGATAGAAGCTATAAATCGTCGAAATTACATTCTGGATAAATTCAAACAGCAGAAGATGGACACAGTTCAGAAAACATTGAAGTCAAACTTTGACTCTACTAGTCCTACTGCTTTTCATGAACAGAATGTCATTCAAATTTTGTCGGAGCAGCTGACAATTCTATCCGAACAAATTGCTACAAAGGAACAGGCCTTTTTCTCAGCCTCCAACATTCAGTATCACCACTGTCCCTACCTTTTTGAAGACTCAGTCAGTTGGGGAACCGGCAAAAGCTTCTTCTGAAGTCAAGGTCTTTAGTACTCCTGCACCTGTAGAAGCTCCTACTCAATCATCCTCTCTGATTTCTGTTCATGATCTGGCATCAGTTGAAGAAGTAATCGAATCGATTGTGCAGACTCAAGCAGCACAAGATGACTCACTGCTAGTGATTACTACTTCTACTGATCCTCCTCCAGTCCTATCAATTCCAGAATCGGCAACTGATAATGCAACTGCTGCTGTCACTGCTAATGTTACAACTACTGCTTCCTCATCTCTTCCAGCACTTGAGCATTTTTCAGAAGCTCATCAAGCTGAAATGGCAAACTTGTTGCATACTTCACCGTCTACTGTTGAGCCACAAGCCATACCTGAACCTGCTGTTGATTTGCAGCAACCAGAAGAAAGGCCAACAGATCAATCTACTGCTTCAGAAGGACCTTTTGCTGAACCAGAACCAGCTGTTATCACTCAAGCAGAAGTTGTACACTCTACTGCTCTCATTATTCCTTATCTGCAGTCTCTTGAATGCATCGCTAGAATGGAAGACATTAAACAACGATTGCTTGCAAGAACCCCTTCACCAGTTGTGGAACGATTTGACTTAGAATTTCAGATTGATGCTCTACAAAGGGATCTCGCTAATCTCTCTGACTTAGTCAAGAGGCTATCTCATGAAAATGCCGCAGAAATTCATGGTGCTCAGTACTTCCGAGACCGTATGTCCAAAGAAATACAGACCACGGTGGAATCTATGCATAAAATGTATGCTGAGACCATTGTTTTTCGACAGGCTATATCCAGAAGTTCCAGACAGATCACGCTTACTCAATCTGGCATACTAACCAGGATCACCAAACATGATGATATTTTTCGCTCAATCTCCACTATCATGGACCTGATGGATGCCAAGATTGATTCTCAATCTCAAACTCTCACTGCACTAAATGATCTAGTTTCTAATCAGGCTCCATATCTAGAGATGCTGACTAATGGTATTCACAACTTATCTGGGCGAATGGATGAATTAATTGCTAGGGTCATTGTTGATGATGCCAAAAAGGGGGAAGAAGACAGAACTGGAGATAGAACTGGAGCAAGTAGCAGCAGACCTCATTCAACTGGAAGGGATCAAAATCCAGATGATGCTACCTTCAGAGATATTGGAACAAACTAATATTATTTGTGTCTTAATTAACTAATTTGCCCTTTACATGACTTTTCTGGATACTAATTGTTTCTAACTGCTTCGTTATTTTTTTCTGCTTTTCACTAACACGGAACATCTAGGTTTTGGCATCACCACAAAGGGGGAAATTGTTAGAGCTAAATTTGTTGTGGAGATGCTAAGGAAAAACCAGTAGATATTGGATTAGCACAAAACCAGTAGATGTAAATTAGCAGAAAAACAGAAGTACTTGTATCGCGCCAAAATCAGTAGCAACACTTATCAAGTACTGCTTAACTAAATGACTTCTCAGCTAAAAACAGAACTAGAAGAATACAAAATTCGAATTATACACTAACAGAATCGTGTGTATCTCAAAGTCTCTAAATATTACCATTGATCTATTAATGTGATACTAGCATTTATTGCTTCATTAAATGACATTAAATGTTGTACGAGAACATTTAAGACGGTTTACTATTTTTAGTATGAACTGAGACTAATTGCTTTAATGTATTCTAAAGGATCCATTTTCGGCAATAAAGCTGAACCATTGAAAAGTAAAAAGAGCCGTTTAGATTTTGACGTTGGATAAAGTCTATATATATGGAGACGAAGCATTTTTAAAAGAGATAGTGAACTGAACGAATCAAAATCAAACAATATCATTTGAGCATCACTAGAACTTTCAGTTATCTCAAAAAGATCAACACTGAAAAAGCAGCACACGTTTCATTCTATACTCTTGATCGTTGAGATCATATTGTGCTAGTTATTTTCGTTGTATCTCCTTAAGCTATTCACTTCACTATTTCATTGATAGAAGAATTTGTAACTGGAAAAGAGTCCTTTCCAGAACTTAAGATCTTTCAAGTAGTTGAGTTGTAAAACTAAGAGTTTCAGTAGACGAAGAGTAAGTCTTGTTGAAGTGGGTGTGTACAACTGTTGTACTGTATTCACCAAAGTCTTATAGTGATACCTTCTGGAAACAGAAGAAGGGGAGACGTAGAAGATTTATCTTCGAACTTCCAGAAACAAACCTTATTCTATCTATTGCTTTTCTGCTTTACTATTTTTCACCTACTAACCAACAGATCGTTTCCGCACATTATCTTGTGATCTGCTGGTCTTTGAAATTGAACAAGAATTGCTAATATCTCTAACATGATTTTAGCACATCATTCAGAAGAATTATTTAAGTTTGCCGTTGAGTTTATTTAACCCCCTTCTAAACCCAACCCGATCCTCAACAATGTGTATTTTCATTATTTTTTAAAAACTATATTTTCATTATAAAAAAAAAAGCGATGTGAGTGCACTGCATGTTTACAATCGGAGTGCATACTTCTTAACAATTGTGTCTTTAGTTGTATCTGTATGCATAATCATAAGCAAAAGGAATTAGTTAAACATATTCAAACGCAAAAAATGTATCAATGAGAATTGATTTTAATTTGATGAGTCTCATGTGAGACCGTCTCACGGATCTTAATATGTGAGACGGGTCAATACTACTCATATTCACAATAAAAAGTAATATTCTTAGCATAAAAAGTAATATTTTTTAATGGATAACCCAAATAAGAGATCTGTCTCACAAATATAACATGTGAGACCGTCTCACACAAGTTTTTGCCTTTTAATTTTAGGTGATAAAAAAATTCATTCATAACAACCAAAACTAGGAATTAGTATCTCGAGCCCTTTTTTTTATCATTTTAATAAGGAACCAAAATTTAATTTCCATGATGAGTAAGTCTCATGTGAGACAGTCTCACAGATCACAATCTGTGAGATGGGTCAACCCTACCCATATTTATAATAAAAAATAATACTCTTAGCATAAAAAGTAATATTTTTTCATTGGTGACTCAAATAAAATATCCGTCTCACAAATACAGTCCGTGAGACCGTCTCACACAAGTTTTTTCCTTCCATGATAAGATGATCCAATGGCAATCCATAATGGCGAAATTAAAGATTTCACAAGCTTAGCAAACTTGAATCCAATTAAAACTGCATCAAAAATTATTTTGGAATCTTTGTTCAACCCCAGAAAGACATTCACGTCATCCACATTATATATCTCAAGAAATTTCTTTTCCATTCATGAATACGGATAATTGGTAAATAAATTCTGTTCTTCAAGACAAATCTTACGTTACAATAATCTTACATTCACGCTAACCCAAGCCATTTCTTGATCTGTTATCACTGTTCTTCGATTTATTCTTCACTTTTGACCCCTTCCAACCAAAAAACAAAAATTATACACCAAAAAATAAGAACCACTCTCAAATAAAATCCACAAAGATCCAGAAAATAGAAAGAAAAACAATGTTTATATTGCCTCCTTTTAACCTAAGTTTTTTGAAACCAGAAAAGAGAGAATGGGTCTTGCTGCTAGAAATTGCAAGGAAGAGAACATGTGTGTAGAGAGAATATTGATAATATGGGTTAATATGGGTAGGCTTTAAAATTTTTATTGGACCTGCTTCTTACTCTCTTTTTTTACCCTTGTATGTAAATAAATTAATTATTTGAACATAAATATAATAATTTTGATTTTGGATATACCGTATTCAATTTTGGAATTTCATACCAATTTAAAAGAAGTGGTCAATTTTTTAAAAATTTTGTGTCAGTAGGTCATATAGCTAAATATCCTTGATTTTACCTCTTAAATTTTTATTTTTTAATAATAAAAAAACCTAAATTTATTAAATATGCCACGATCGATATTAGAAATTTAGAGGGGGCGAATAAATTTTCTTCGAATTGTTTCGATTGTGTTAACAATGTTGATAGTTTATTTTTGTCAGTAGAGTTCTCACAAGTCAATCAGTGTGAATTGTGCGAAAATAACCTTACTGAAACTAGTTAAAATAAATGGCTATACAGTTGAGTGATTAAGAGAAAATAAACTGAATGATAAATGAATACATTAATGTTTAAGGATGTTATGAGATTTCAATACTCCTACGTTATCTCTTCTTCCTCAATGAAGGTTTGTACTAAAAGACTTTGGTAATTACAAGTGATTTGAAATTACCCACTTCAGTAGGACTTAACACTTCATAATTGAACCTCTTAGTGAAACTGAAACTCTTAAAGTAGTAGAGTTCCTTGCTCACAGTTTATACGAACTAACAGAAGAATTTTGTACATAAATATGATCCTTGATATGATCAGATAAATAATAAATTAGTGTGTGTTTTTTCTTTAATCTTATTTGTTGTAATGTTTTTGCAAAGAGAGTAGGCTTTCTTTTTCGTCGAAGATTGTTGCTGGCTTGTTCAACTGATCATATATATAGTCTCAATTTTCCACGATAACTTGTACAAAATATATCCGTTCATGACTACTGATGTACTTATTTCTAGATCATTGTTTTTCTGGTATCAGTTGATTTTTGACATAGACTGTCACTCTAATCCTTAACACTGGTCGGTAGGAAAAAAAGCTGTATAACTTTTAGGTTTAGATCCTTAATCACTTATCGATATGGTTTTGTAACGGTCCTGTTTAAAGTGATAGCCTATCGGTTGAATTAATTAAGTAGATCCTTAATTAGTTTGACAAGTTCATTTTATGTTTGATATCAGTTTGGTCTTGCGATCAGTTATGTTACTGATTTCAGTTTCTTGTTTGAATTCACTTGATATCTTTTTATCATTTACCAAAACTAAATGTTCCAACAATTTCTCCCTTTTTGGTGGTTGAAATTTTTTGTCAAAAACAAATAGAAGAAGTACCGAATTCAATTTATTCGCCTGAACTTCAAACTGACTACCAATCTGTCTGAATAACAAACCGACTAAAGTAAACAAGAACAAATCATCTTCTAAACTGACAGGAGTTCAAATCTTCTTCTAAACTGACTAGAGATAGTTCACTTCTTCTCTTTCTCTCCTTTTTTTGTTGTCAACGATAGACAGAGACATGAGATGAATGAGAACAGAGGTCAGTTGAGAGCTAACTAAGTCAAGCTTAGAGTTGACATTGGCCTAAACTTCATCTATCTCGTACAAAGCTGAAAATTGTTGGCTTTAATATTCCCACCAAGATGAGTAACAGTTGTTGCATGTGCCTTTTTTATCTGATTCAGTTGGCTGGATATATCAATTAAGCTTCTGGAGAGATTCGACACATATTTTAGCATCTTATATTTAAAGTACTCCAGAGCTTCTTCAGTGTTGCGATTGCGGTGTTTGGTAGTAGATCCAATCCACGACTTTTGAATCAATGATCCAACTTTATTTTCTTACTGATTGATTGCGACTAACTGATCTTTGTTATCATCGGATCAGGCTTATGAACAAAAGCTTCCAAATCATCAATTAATTGGTCGGCAGTCGAAGCACAGATTAGCATCTGTCGTGAATTTCTGAAATGAAATTATGTTCCACAACTATATCAAGAAATGTAAACAAACTGTCATAATAATTATTGATATTCCACAAGCCCACATGTTTATTATGGATATTAAGTTGTGCGCAAGAAACAGTGTGAAAAATTTCTTCTAATGTACCAAAACCACCTGATAGTGCAATAAAAACATCAGAATTTTCAATCATTTTGGTGATTCTTTCATACATAGAAGAAACTTTTAATTCCTCCCAATCGTAACACCTGTAATATTTCCTTCAGCTAAAGCTATAGGAATAATACCCAAAACCTGACTACCTCCAAGATGAGCAGATGTTGAAACAGATCCCATAACCCAATATTACCTCCCCCATATACCAAGTGAATTTTTCTCTCAGCCAATATCTTTCCAAGATTATCGCTATTTTTACAAACACTTCATTTTTTCCAGGACTCGACCCACAAAATACACAAATATTTTTCAATGTTTGTGCAGAGGATCCAGCCATGTTTTTACTTTCTTTTTTGTCTGCAAAAATAGAGAGAAAGATGAGAGATTTTATCGGGGTAATATGTTATCATGACAAAACTATGAGTCACAGATGTAAGCAGAATAAACCGTAAAAAAAATAATGACACGCATGCATATAAACAGTAGTGTAATTGTGGCTCACAATTTTCCTCTGGTTTTACGTCCAAAAACGGCTTCAACGCCTTCTATCAGTTGAGGATATGCTTCCCATCCAATTTTTTCTTATAAATTGGCAAACATGGTCTTTTTAAGTTGGATTCCCAATACTATGACGCTCATCTTGGAATTGTTTCTATTAACGGAGAAGTTCAATATGCATGTGTCCACTAGAATGCGTCTCAAGAGTCAATAAGATGTTATCTAAAGACTCCTTACTCATCCCATTTTTAATGAAACCAATTTTATCTTCTCTGTTATTGGAAACACATCCCAAAGATCTGCATCGTTTGTCACAAGTCCATCTTACACACTTATGACAAACCCCTAACCTTCTGGCCCTTCGTTGTTTCGCATAAGTGCTTTTTCCTAATCCAGGCAAATACGGAATGAGCAATGATTGTGGAACTTATCCTCCTAATCGGACCTTAGCTTCTATTACAACACGAATATCTTCTGGAATTGCTTTTTGCATTAGCAATCGCAATCTTTCACACCTACCTACATAAATTTTTCTTAGAACATTTTCAGAAACAGAGGGAAAATAGTTACAAACTTTTGACAGAATTTCATCCATTTTGCAAAAAAAAAAAAAGAAATGATTTTTTTTAAATATTTGTATCAGCAATTGTGGGAAACTGATTTAACCAACTATGAGAGTCACGGAGTACCGTTATCCGTCATTTAACCGGGAAAATAAAAAATTAAGGAAACCTGAAATAAAAACAAACAAAATTAAACGCGACAAAAAAAAATCAAGGATCGGAAAGAGAAATAAACTCTTCTTCAAAGATTTCATTTTCTAAAATGGTTTAAGTCTTTGTCCATTTACTTTAAAAGCATCATCATTTTTAAGATTTTCAATATCCACAGCTCCATAAGGATACACATGCTTTACAACGTATGGGCCTGTCCATCTTGATCGTAATTTTCCTAGGAATATGTGAAGTCGCGAATTATAAAGCAAAACTTTTTTACCAATCTCAAAAGATTTTCTAAGAATTGTTTTATCATGAAAATGATTTGATTTTTGCTTTATAAATTCTTGAATTCTCATACGCGTCATTTATGAGTTCCTCAAGCTCATTAAGTTACAATTTGCGCAATTTGTTGGCATCATCCATGTTTGAATTAAAAGTTTTGATCGCCCAATAAGTTTTATGTTCCAATTCCACAAGAAAATGACATTGTTTTCCGTAAACCAACCTATAGGGAGACATATTCAATGATGGTTTAAAAGTTGTTCGATATGCCCAAAGTGCATCATTAAGTCGTAGAGATCAATCTTTTCTATTTGGGTTAACAGTTTTTTCCAAAATTTGTTTTATCTCCCTATTAGCTAATTCAACTTGTTCATTTGTTCGAGGATGATAAGGAGTAGTTACTTTGTGAGTAATACCATATTTTTTTTATTAATGAAGCAAATGGTTTATTAACAAAGTGAGTTCCTCCATCACTTATCATGGCTCGAGGAATTCCAAATCTACTAAAAATATTTTCTTTTAAAAATTTGATGACGATTTTATGATCATTTGTTCGACATGGAATTGCCTCTATCTATTTGGAAACATAATAAACTGTAACTAAAATATAAAAGTATCCCAACGACGGTGGAAAAGGTCCCATAAATTCATTCCCCAACAGTCAAAGATTTTAATTTCAATGATAGGATTCAAAGGCATCATGTTTCTTTTTGAAATCGCACCCAATTTTTGACAATTTTCACAGATCTTGCAGATTTCGTGGGTGTCTTTAAACAAAGTGGGTCAATAAAATCCACACTGCAAGATTTTTGCAGTCGTTTTCTTTGAAGAAAAATGTCCTCCGCATGCTTCTGAATGACAAAATTTAATGACACTACTTACCTCATTGTCGGGTATGCAACGTCGAAAAATTTGATCTGGACAATATTTGAACAAATACGGATCATCCCAATAAAAGTTTTTTTACCTCATTCAAAAATTTTCTTTTATCTTGGGAACTCCATTGCGGTGGCATTTTTCCTGTCACAAGAAAATTTACTATGTTAGCAAACCAAGGTGTAGTAGTAACTGAAAATAGATGTTCATCAGGAAAATTATCGTTAATTGGTGTCATTTCACAAGATGATCCTGTTACTAGTCTCGATAAATGAACGGCTACTACATTCTCGGTTCCTTTTTTATCTTTGATCACAATGTCAAATTCTTGGAGCAACAAAATCCATCATATCAGTCGTGGCTTTGCATCCTGTTTGGTCAACAAATATCTAATAGCAGAATGATCAATAAACACAATAGTCGTTGATCCAATCAAATAAGAACGAAATTTATCTAATGCAAATATTACAGCAAGTAGTTCTTTTTCAGTTGTGGAGTAATTCATTTGAGCATTGTTTAAAGTTCTACTTGCATAATATATCACATAAGGCTTACCGTTTCTTCTTTGACCCAGTACTGCACCGACTGCATAATCACTCGCATCGCACATGATTTCAAATGGTAAAGACCAGTCAGGAGGTTGCATGATAGGAGCTGATGTTAAATGTCGAATGATTTTATCAAAAGCATTTTGACATTCTTGAGTCCACTCAAATGCAGTGTCTTTTGTTAAGAGGTTACAAATGAGTTTAGAGATTAAACTAAAGTCCTTTATAAACCTCCTATAAAATCCTTCATGTCCCAAAAATGAGAGAATTTCTTTAATGGTTTTTGGAGGGGGTAAATTGGCAATGACATCAACTTTTGCTTTATCAACTTCAATTCCATGAGATGACACGATATGTCCCAAAACAATTCCAGAAGTAATCATGTAATGACATTTTTCTCAATTTAAAATAAGACATTTTTCCTCGCATCTTTTTAAAACTTTTTCCAAATTTTCAAGACAATTATCAAATGTATTCCCAAAAACAGTTAAATTATCCATGAAAATTTCAAAACAATTTTCAACCATGTCGCAAAAAATGCTTAGCATACATATTTGAAATGTTGTTGGGGGCATTGCATAAACCAAATGGCATCTTTCTGAATGCAAATGTTCCAAAAGAACATGTGAATGTAGTTTTTTCTTGATCTTCGAGAGCAATGAGAATTTGATAATAGCCTGAATATCCGTCAAGAAAACAGTAGTAGGGATGGCCTGCTACTCTTTCTAAAATTTGATCAAAAAATTGTAATGGAAAATGATCTTTTCTAGTGGCGTCATTTAATTTTCTATAATCGATACACATCCGCCAACTAGATGGGACTCGACTTGTTAACAATTCACCATTTTCATTTTTTATCACTGTGATGCCAGATTTTTTTTGGAACTACGTGTGTTGGGCTTACCCACTTACTATCAGAAATTCGGTAGATAATTCCAACATCAAGTAGTTTGATAACTTCGGTTTTTACAACATCTTTAATGTGTGGATTTAATCTCCTTTGTGGTTGTTGAGATGTTTTTTGCATTTTCTTCTAAGTGGATTTTGTGAGTGCAAATTAGTGGATTAATGCCCTTGAGATCTTTTAGTGTCCAACCAATTGCTTTTTATGTCTTTTAAGCATATCAACTAATTTACCTTCTTGATCACTTGCTAGTTTGGAAAAAATTAACACCGGATATGTTTCATCTTCTCCAAGAAATGCATACTTCAATTCTTCTGGCAAGGGTTTTAACTCCAATATAGGTGGTTCGTCTTTGTTCTCATATTTTGCCTCAAACTCTTTATCTGATCCTAGTAACGAGTGGTACCTGATAAAATCATCAAGATCAATTTCAATATTTTCTTTAACAATATTAATTGAACAAATATCTAATTGGTCACGACTACTCTCTTTTTCAATGTTTTCTTCCACAAGAGCTTCAATAAGATTTTCATATTCACTTTCATCTCCTTTGTCATGTTGTTGCTTACAAAGATTAAAAACATTAAGCTCCAAGGTCATGTTACCAAATGACAACTTCATTATTCCATTCCTGATATTATTAGAGCATTAGAAGTTGCTAAAAATGGATGACCCAAAATTATAGGAATTGCATTACAAGCTTCGATAGGTTGTGTACCTAAAACTATGAAATCGACATGATATAAAAAGTCATCAACTTGGTCCAACACGTCTTCTACCATACCTCTTGGCACCTTAACAGATCTATCGACAAGTAAAAGTGTTACCGAAGTAGGTTTTAACTTGCCTAGATTGAGTTCTTGATAAACTGAATATGGAAGTAAATTTACACTAGCTCTAAGATCAAGCAAAGGCTTTTTTAATCTTTTGTTCTCCAATAATACATGAAATAGTAGGACAACCAGGGTCATTGTATTTCAAAATATTACTATTTTGAATTATTGCACTTATTTGTTCAGGTAAAAATGCTTTCTTTTTCACATTCAATTTTCTTTTCACATTGCACAAGTCTTTCAAAAATTTGGCATATGATGGTACCTTCTTTATTGCATCTAATAAAGGAATATTAAATTTTACTTGTTTAAAAATATCATATGCATCAGAATTTAAATTTGATTTTTTTTGTATTTTTCAATGATGAGAGTATGGTGGTGACATTGTCTGTTGAACCTCTTCTTCGCAAGTTATGGGTTCCACTTCCTTACCCTTTGGAGTTGATTTATCATCATCTTCACAAGGTTCAAGAATAGATTTTTCCACAAACTTAGCACTTCGAAAGGTAATAATAGATTTTACCTGATCCATCGGTTGAGTTCCAGAAGTTCCAGTTTGTGAATGATGATCCTTGGGATTAGGTTGTGGTTGTGAAGGAAATTTACCTTTTTCATGAACATTAAGTGCAGATGCAAATTTATCAAGAGTATCTTTCAAATCTGTCATGGTTTGAGCAGTCTGAGTATTGATAGACTCTTGCTTTGCAGTGAAAGAATTCAATATATATTCAAAGTTCCTTTTAGGTTGAGGAACTTAAGGTGCATAATTTTGAAAATTTTGTTGATTTTGGAAATTTGGTTGTGAAAATTGTGCAGCATTATCATTCCTCCAACTAAAATTTGGATGAGTTCGCCATCCTGGATTGTAATTTTGAGAAAATGGTTCAAAATTTGGCCTTTTGAAATTGTTCAAAACATTGGCTTGTTCGTGGAGACATTCTTTAAAAGAGAGCAAAGTAGGACAATCTTTTGTAGAATGATCATTTGTATCACAGATGTGACACGCAATTTCTTGATAGATTTTAATTGACTATTCTTTTTCAATTCAAGTGCCTCAACTTTTCTTGTCAAAGAGGTAAATCTAGCTTGGAGATCATGTTCATCTTTTAGGGTGTACATACGTCCACCAGATGTGGGAGATCGAATCTTGTTTGATGGTTCGATTGTACCTAGTGTCCCAATTTTTAGCATTTTCAGCTAATGAATCGAGATACTCAATTGCCTCGTTTGGATCTTTATCTTCAAATGTTCCATTACACTTAAATTCAACTATTTTCCTATCTTTAGTTGTTAAGTGACCGACGATTTCGGTTGGGAAAAATTCTAGCAAGTGAACTAGGTCAAGTTATAGTAAATGAACAAAACGTCCAAGTATCGATCCCACAAAGAATATTATTTAATTACTAAGATTGAATTATTCTATTTAATCTAGGCAAATAATAACGATCGATTTGATTATTATTCAAACTAGGTAAATTTTAAACTAATTTATGCTAAATTAACGACTAAAATCAAATTTCAGAGAAGCTTGAACTTGTGGATTTTCAGATTTAAATAAAATGACCGGGAAAACACGACGGTAACAAACTCTGATTTTTTTAAAAACCTATTTCTAGAATTTATAATCCTATTTTCATTTAACAGTCCAATTATTTTTAATTGAATTTAATTAAACAAAAACGCATGTATCAACGATAGAATTACAGTTGTCGCCTAAAATCGCACAATGAAACCGAATACTATTTCTAGTCGCTTTAACCGTGTGTTGATTAATATTTTTGAAGCTAATTTCAATCTATTCCCTTTCGAGTCAAGATCGAACGACAAACATGCAAATAATTGGCCAGATTAAAAGCACGAATTTACGCAAACATTATTCAATAACATAAAACAATTTTATAAATCAAACAATCCAATAAATAAACAAAATCAGTCGTTTGTCCCTATCGTGGTCCCGATCACAAGAAAAACTACTCCATAAATTCAAAACTAAAATCAAATTTAATGTTTGAATTCATGTCTGAAAATAAGAAAATAAAAGAAAAGAGAAAATCTCAGTGACGGTGCGCGGTTCTTGCGTAAGAAGTGCGCGGATTCTCCTCCTTTTCTCCTCAGTCGTCTCCGTCGTCAACGATCCAAAATTTCCTCCAAGTCGGCTCTTTTCTCCAGATTTTCGACAACCCCTTTTTCCTAGGTTTTCCCTTTTATTTTCTTTCCAAATCACGAGCAAATCTTCGCCAAAATCTCGACCTGATATAATGTACACGGACCCCGTGCATGCATCAGGCTACAGGTCCGTGTATGTGCGGTTCAAATTCTTTCCGGGAAATGGTAGACACGGACCCCGTGCAGGGGTCCGTCTATAGGTCCGTCCACACACTGTAAATTTGATTCTCGGATGATGAGGGACACGGACCCCGTGCATGGGTCCGGAGTGGGGTCCGTGTAGTCTCTGGATTTCGCTTCTTTGGAGGTTGATGTACACGGACCCTTACACGGGGTCCGTGTAAGGGTCTGTGTTTGGCCTTCGTGTTTTTTTCCTATTTTTCCGGGTGTTTCTGACGTGGCATTGCGAAGTTTGACTTCTTTCCATTTCTTTGGCTTTTATCATCTTTTGGTCAAACCTGCAAACAGCCATAATAAGACGAAATTAGCGCGAAACTTGGAATAAAAACGCCAGATAAGCACGAATACGAAAAAATAAAGTCCCTAAAATGCTATATAATTCGTGCTTATCAACTCCCCCACGCTTAACCTTTGTTCGTCCTCGAAAAAATCAGATAAAAGAATAAAGATGAGAAATATCTCAGATTCAGAACTCGAGTGCCACAATCAAAACTTCTCAATTTGTCAAACTCTTTCACCCCCGGTCAAAAGATCACGCTTCGCATATTACAAGATTCTTTTTCGTCGCAATTTAAGCTTCAAACATTTACCTAGTCAGGATCAACAGAACAAGATGTGTGTAGTGTGCAGGTCAGACTCGTACTCATCTCCAGCAACTTAGTTTCATGATCACTCATTTTCATTTGTTATCGAAACGCCCCATATGCTTGACTTTTATACCCCTCTCTACTAAATGTTGAACGACGATGACTTGGTTAGTAGGTCTTTTCAAGCTTATAACGTAAGACCAAAGTTCACGGTTACAATAGAAGGTATGGGAATCAAAAGTGAGAGGAAATAAAAAGAAATAATCCTGCAGCACATTCATCCAACTTTTGACTCATCACCCATTACTGTATTTTCATCATTTTCAGAGCTCTATCGTCTCCTTTCTTTCACATTGTCCACCAACTTTCACCCACATATTTTTCGGGTGTTTTCAATACTATGCACTTTCTTCTTTTTTTTTCATGAATAAGAATTCATCGACTCCTTCACACATATTTCTTCAATCCATTAGAGTAATTCAAACATTTCAATGTGCACAGGAGGTTTATTTCTCTCACATGTAGGTAGGAGAAGTGTATAGGCTAAGATTCAGTTAGTTGATGTGGGACATTGAATAAATTACGAATGGGGGCTAATTGTGTGTCATTGACACACACCATTCGTTTTTTACAGGCTCAAAAAGGGTTATTAGAGACAATAAATGATGTATCGGTTAGGCTTGAAAGGCTCAAACGGTTCAAAGATCTCCTAAATCATCCCTAAGTCACCATCGTTCGTATTTTTGCTTTGAGGGCTAATCAGACGAGTTCTAGGTATCGTTTTTCGATTTTTTTTTCTTTTTTTTTAAGTTCACAATTCACCAATTCACTATCAATGAGTAAAAGTTTGACCAGGTGCATTGAATGAAAGTTGATACAGAACTGGTTCATGTCTGACCCTCTCCTTGAAACTACGACTCCTCTCATTCAATACTAGGCATGAAACTATTTCTTGGGTGATCCAAAATCTAACAAATTAATCCGATTATTAAGTGAAACAAGAGTTCTTTGTCTAAAAATAGTTCCATCCTTACGTGAAAAGTGTTGTTAAGTGTTGTGCAACGATGTGTAACAAAACTGACCCACCTCCACACTTTGAAACCGACAGTGCCCTCAGTGTAAAACAGTATAATATGAACTAGCAAGAATGTGAAAACAAATACACTTCCCTGGTTAAATGTTGAGTACGTGGTGGAAAGAGGTCGAAATCAACAAATCCTGGTCTATTTGAGGTTCTGAACCCGTTCGCCCTGATAGACTCCCCCACATTTGAAGATTCCACCACCCGTGAATAGATTATCTGCACCACCATGAACTGAGATTAACTCATGAGATATGCATGAAACAAAAAAGAAAGAAAACAGAAATAAAATAAGAAAAAAAAATCAAACTAGACACTGGGTTGCCTCCCAGTAAGCGCTAAATTTAGAGTCGATAGCCTGACCTTACTCCCTTGATTCAGTTTGGATCCTGCAAATCCACTGTGGTCGGCTCATCGGGTATGGCACCACCATGATAAACCTTCAGCCTATGCCCATTCACTTTAAATGCTTCAGTTGCTTCGCTAGTGATCTCCACTGTCCCATAAGGGAAAACTTGCGTGATGGTATATGGTCCTGACCACCGTGAACGCAACTTACCTGGCATCAACTTCAGTCGAGAGTTATATAACAATACCTGTTGACCCACCAAAAATTATCGATGAACAATGTTCTGATCGTTCCAACGTTTGGTTTTCTCCTTGTAAAGCTTGGCATTCTCATACGCCTCCAACCTAAACTCATCCAATTCGTTTAGCTGCAGCACTCTCTCGTCACCTGTGGTTTTAGCATCAACATTCAGAAATTTAGTAGCCCAATAAGCCTTATGTTCAAGTTCTACAAGTAGGTGACATGACTTTTCATACAATAATTTGAAAGGGGACATGCCAATGGGGGTTTTAAAAGCAGTGCGGTACGCCCAAAGTGCATCGTCGAGTTTCCTAAACCATTCTTTCCTCGAAGCACCGACAGTCTTCTCAAGAATGCGTTTAAGTTCTCTGTTCGAAACCTCGACTTGGCCACTAGTTTGGGGGTGATAAGGTGTTGCCACCTTATGTCGGACCCCACACTTAGCCAACAGACTGTCAAACTGACGATTACAAAAATGAGTACCCCCATCGCTAATAATGGCTCTAGGTGTGCCAAAAAGTGAGAAAATATTTTTCATAAGAAATTGAATGACAACCCTAGAATCATTAGTTTTGCATGCAATTGCTTCCACCCACTTAGACACGTAGTATACAACCACCAATATATATTTGTTCCCAAAAGAAACCGGGAATGGCCCCATGAAATCGATATCCCACACATCAAATAATTCACACACAAGAATATTATTGGAGATAATTCATGTCTCTTGGAGATATTACCTGTGCGCTGACAATCTCGACATTTTGTGACATATTCATGCGCATCCTTAAACAAAGTAGGCCAATAAAACAAGACTGAAGGACTTTGGACGCAGTTCTAGTTGCCACAAAGTGGCCTCCAGCTGGACCAGCATGGCAATGAAACAAAATTTCACTTACCTCTTCTTGGGGGATACATCTACGAATTATACCGTCTGCACATATTCTAAACAAATAAGGATCCTCCCACAAATAATACTTCAGATATGAGAAAAACTTCCTCTTTTGTTGATAAGTAAAATGGGGAGGAATGAACTTGATAGATAATTAACAAAATCGGCATACCATGGTAAACTGTTGATTTCAAAGAGTTGTTCATCCAGGAAATCGTCTCGAATAAAGTCATTACCTTGAACAGGATTTTCCAATCGCAAAAGATGATCTGCAACTTGATTCTCTGTCCCCTTCCTATCGATTATCGTCAAGTCAAACTCCTGTAGAAGAAGAATCCAACGAATTAGCCTTGGTTTCGCATTCTTTTTAGATATTAAGTATTTCCAGGCTGAATGGTCGGTGTGCACTACAACTTTGCTCCCTATTAAATATGATCGAAATTTATCCAGAGCAAAAACTACGGCAAGGAGCTCTTTTTCTGTAGTGGCATAGTTAAGTTGCCAGCTGACAGTGTCATGCTAGCGTAGTAGATGACATGGATGCATTTTTCTCTCTTTTGTCCCAACACTGCCCCTAGCGCTGTGTCGCTTGCATCACACATCACCTCAAATGGCGACCCCCAGTCAGGTGCTATCATCACAGGTGTTGTGATCAATTTCTCTTTCAAAATCTGAAATGCCTGCACACACTCATCAGAAAAATCAAAAGGCACATCTTTTATCGTAAATTAGTCATAGGCTTGGCAATGCTAGAAAAATCTTTTATAAAGCGTCTGTAGAATCCCGCATGCCCAAGAAAACTACGCACTCCTCTAATGTTGGTTGGAGCTGGGAGTTTCTCAATTACTTCAATCTTTGCCTTATCAACCTCAATCCCATTCTCAGAAATTTTATGCCCCAACACTATTCCCTCTCTCACCATAAAATGACATTTTTCGCAGTTTAAAACCAAATTCGACTCCTCACATCCCTCCAAAACCTTAGACATGTTAATTAAACAAGTATCAAACGAGGAGCCAAATATAGAAAAGTCATCCATGAATATCTCGATAAAATCCTCAATCATGTCATGAAAAATTGCCATCATGCATCGCTGGAAAGTTGCTGGTGCATTACATAGGCTGAATGGCATCCGCTTATATGCAAATGTCCCATAAGGACAAGTAAACGTGGTTTTCTCTTGATTTTCGGGATCAATGGGAATTTGCATATAACCTGAATAACCATCTAGAAAACAATAAAAAGAATGGCCAGCTAACCTTTCTAACATTTGATCAATAAACGGGAGGGGGAAATGATCTTTACGGGTGGCGTCGTTAAGTTTTCTATAATCGATGCAAACTCGCCACCCTGTAACAGTTTTCGTGGGAATTAATTCATTATTATAATTTTTCACAACAGTGATCCCACCTTTTTTGGAACAACTTGTACTGGACTGACCCACCTACTGTCAGAAATCGGTTAAATAATACTTGCGTCCAGTAGCTTTATCACCTCTTCTTCACCACCTCCTGCATAGCTGGGTTTAGACGTCTTTGGGGCTGAGTAGATGTCTTGTGATCGGCCTCCATCAGAATCTTGTGCATACACATAGAAGAGCTCATTCCCTTGATGTCTGCAATGCTCCAACCTATAGCTTTGATGTTATCCCTCAAGACTCGCAATGCTCCAATTACTGGCAATTTATCATTATCAAGCAAAAACAGATATTTTAAGTGCGAAGGAAGAGGTTTCATCTCTAGGATTGGGGCTTCTTCGATGGATGACTTTAAAGGTCTTGGGATATGACCAAGCTCCCCAATCCTAGAATTTACCGTCTTTGAAATTGGTTTGCCTGCTTCCAGATACTGCATGTATTCCTTAATATCCTCATTTTCCAACTCTCCTGGGCATGAATCAGTCAAACAAATCTCCAAAGGATCTTCACCTACAAACCACACTCAACAAGCTCGTCAGTAGCATCAGTTATAAAACAATCAGATGTATCATCAAGATATTTGATGGACTGGAAAACATTAAACACCACACTCTCATCATTCAGTCTCAACACCAACTCACCCTTTTGTACATCTATCAGAGCTTTCCCAGTGGCTAAAAACGGTCTTCCTAAAATAAGAGGAATCTCACGATCCTCTTCCATATCTGACACCACAAAGTCCACTGGGAAAATAAACTTGTCCACTTTCACTAAGACATCCTCTACTATTCCCCTAGGGTATTTAATAGATCTATCGGCCAATTGTAGGGAAATTGTAGTCGGCTTCACTTCACCTATTCCTAGCTTCTCAAAACATGAATAAGGCATTAAATTAATGCTTGCACCTAAATCACATAACGCCTTACTAAAGATGAACTTCCAATAGTGCAGGGAATAGAAAAACTACCTGGATCCTTAAGCTTCGGGGGTAATTTATTTTGTAGAATCGTAGAGCATTCCTCCGAAAGCTTAACTGTCTCAAAATCAACTAATTTTCTCTTGTTTGATAAGATCTCTTTAAGAAATTTTGCATATGAGGGCATTTGAGCTAAAGCTTCTGCAAATGGGATATTTATATGCAGCTTTTTGAAAATCTCCAGAAATTTCGAAAATTGAGTATCCAATTGCAGTTGCTAAGCTCTTTGGGGAAAAAGGGAGTGAATTAATATCAACATTGGAGTTCGAGTTCAGAGACTTACCTTTCTCCCTTGTCTCCTCTGACCTTTGCTTGGATAGTTCTCTTTCCTTCACATCACCTTCAACATCGACCACTTCCTGCTTCATGGGAGACGTCACCGTGACTGCATTGACACCTTTTGGATTCTTTTCCGTGTCACTAGGTAGTGTACCCGGAGCTCGTGTAGCCATTTGTGTCGCCAACTGTCCCAGCTGAGTTTCAACTCTTTGCATCATGGCATCATGATTTTACCATCTCATCTCATTCCCAGCTATGTACTTAGCGAGCATATCTTCAAGATTTGACTTGCCATCTTGTTGTCTGAAACCGGGTGGCATAGAAGGTCCAACACCTTGTGGAGGTTTTGGTGGTTGCTGAGAAGGCTTTTGCTGTGTAGGATGTTGTGGAGGATTAAACTTTAGTGGCTCAACAGAATTTTCTGACCGTCTCCACCCAAAATTCGGATGATTCCTCCAGCCCAGATTATATGAGAAGCTGTATGAATTGTAATGTTGTCGGCCTTGATTTCTCACATAGTTCACTGAGTCTCCTCCAAAACACGGTATCCCCTCATAAGACATATCCGGAATAAACGGCACATCATTAGATGATCCCCCAACCATCTCAACACTCTCTTGAATTTGATGTACTGGCTTGACTGGCATTGACTTATTTGTTTGTAACTGAGCCATCTGGTGTGTCAATCCATCAAGCTTTGCAGTGATTGCTGTCAAAGCATCCATTTCCAGAAATCCTACCTTCTTCTCCCTTCTGTTATCTTGCCAACCTAAATTGCTTTCGGCCATATTCGATATGATTTCCAGTGCAGCAGTCGGCGTTTTTCGATATAAGCTTCCATTTGCTACCGTATCAAGCATAGATCTCACAGCTGAATCTGCCCTGTAATAAAATGTCTCAACCTACTGACCTGTCGAGAAACCATGTCTAGGGCACGTTCTCAACATCTTTTTGAATCTTGTCCATGCTGAATTCAGTGATTCTCCATCTCTCTGCCTGAAAGATGTGATCTCATTCCGCAATAGTGTAATTTTAGTTGGGGGGAAGTACCTGTGTAAGAATACCTCTACTAATCCATCCCATGTAGTGATTGAATCAGGTGGTAGATCACGAAGCCATTCCATAGCGTCTCCTTACAGGGAGAATGGAAATAGTCTGAGACGAATGGCATCCCATTGCACTTGATTGTATCACAGATTGACAGAAAATTTTCTAGATGTGCATTGGGATCTTGAGAAGGTGATCCTCCAAATTTGACTTGAAGTTGGATCATCTGCATGATGCCCGGTTTAAGCTCAAATGTATTTGCCTGTATTGTAGGACGCACAATACTACACCCATAACCTCCGAACGTGGGTCGATGAAGTTCCATCAACGTACGATTATCCTCTTCTCCAGCCATTTCCTCAACCTCTGGTTTACGGTCTATTTCAGATTCTGCTTCAGATTCAAATTCCAGAGTCAAGTTGTTGTTCCTTCGAGCTCTGCGGATACTGCGGAGAGTGCTTTCAATCTCAAGATCAAGTGACACTAGATTCCTGACGTCTTGAGCATGGCTAACCCCTGAAATTAAAAATTTAAGTGCACGATTTAAGCTCCAAAAGAGTATAAAAAGCTGAAAAAAAAAGTTAATTAAAATGCCAAAGAAAGAATGAAAAATTTAAAGCTAAGAATAAAAGCCTAGTCTCAAACAAATAATTTATCCTAATATTAAATAAATAGTCCCCGGCAACGGCACCAAAAACTTGACCGACGATTTCGGTTGGGAAAAATTCTAGCAAGCGGACTAGGTCAAGTTATAGTAAATGAACAAAACGTCCAAGTATCGATCTCACAGAGACTATTATTTAATTACTAAGATTGAATTATTCTATTTAATCTAGGCAAATAATAACGATCTATTTGATTATTATTCAAACTAGGTAAATTTTAAACTAAATTATGCTAAATTAACGACTAAAATCAAATTTCAGAGAAGCTTGGACTTGGGGATTTTCAGATTTAAATAAAATGACCGGGAACACAGGACGGTAACAAACTCTGATTAAAATCATGCACTGGAATTATTTAACCACAGATTATTTCGAAGTCACTATGCAATCCTCTAATTTAATTA
This sequence comes from Primulina eburnea, assembly GCF_022965805.1. NCBI lineage: Eukaryota > Viridiplantae > Streptophyta > Magnoliopsida > Lamiales > Gesneriaceae > Primulina > Primulina eburnea. The sequence goes on along the minus strand of NC_133107.1, from coordinate 31,948,247 downwards.
TAAACCTATTTCTAGAATTTATAATCCTATTTTCATTTAACAGTCCAATTATTTCTAATTGAATTTAATTAAACAAAAACGCATGTATCAACGATAGAATTACAGCTGTCGCCTAAAATCGCACACTGAAACCGAATACTATTTCTAGTCGATTTAACCGTGTGTTGATTAATATTTTTGAAGCTAATTTCAATCTATTCCCTTTCGAGTCAAGATCGAACGACAAACATGCAAATAATTTGCCAGATTAAAAGCACGAAATTTATGCAAACATTATTCAATAACATAAAACAATTTTATAAATCAAACAATCCAATAAATAAACAAAATCAGTCGTCCCTATCGTGGTCCCGATCACAAGAGAAACTACTCCATAAATTCAAAACTAAAATCAAATTTAATGTTTGAATTCATGTCTGAAAATAAGAAAATAAAAGAAAAGAGAAAATCTCAGTGATGGTGTGCGGTTCTTGCGTAAGAAGTGCGCGGATTCTCCTCCTTTTCTCCTCAGTCGTCGCCGTCGTCAACGATCCAAACTTTCCTCCAAGTCGGCTCTTTTCTCCATATTTTCGACAACCCCTTTTTTTCCTAGGTTTTCCCTTTTATTTTCTTTCCAAATCACGACCAAATCTTCGCCAAAATATCGATCTGATATCATGTACACGGACCCCGTGCATGCATCAGGCTACAGGTCCGTGTATGTGCGGTTCAAATTCTTTCCGGGAAATGGTAGACACGGACCCCGTCCAGGGGTCCATCTATAGGTCCGTCCACACACCGTAAATTTGATTCTCGGATGATGAGGGACGGACCATGTGCATGGGTCCGGAGTGGGGTCCGTGTAGTCTCTGGATTTCGCTTCTTTGGAGGTTGATGTACACGGACCCTTACACGGGGTCCGTGTAAGGGTCTGTGTTTGGCCTTCGTGTTTTTTTCCTATTTTCCGGGTGTTTCTGACGTGGCATTGCGAAATTTAACTTCTTTCCATTTCTTTGGCTTTTATCATCTTTTGGTCAAACCTGCAAACAGCCATAATAAGACGAAATAAGCGCGAAACTCGGAATAAAAACGCCAGATAAGCACGAATACGACAAAATAAAGTCCCTAAAATGCTATATAATTCGTGCTTATCATTAAGCCTTCATATAATTGAGAAAAAACAGTCCAAATTTCAAATCTATGATGTGGAAAAAGAGTAAGCAATTCTTTGTATCTATCCCAACAGTGATAAAAAGTTTCTCTTGTTTTTGAGTGAAAGTGATTTTTTGCCTTTTTAAAAAAATTGTTCTATGAGATGGAAAACAAATTTCAAAAATTGTTGTTGCAATTCATCCCAAGTTCGAATAAATCCTTATCTAAGATTTTTTAGCTAAGTTTTAGCTTTATCTTTTAAAGAAAAAGGAAAAAAGTTTAAGTCGAATGTTGTTCATGCTACAATTTAGATCATTATATGTGTTGCGCACTTCTTCAAACTCTCGTAAATGCATGTATGGATTTTCAGAATCTAAGCCATGAAATTTGGGTAAAAGTTGGATAATACCAGGCTTAAAATTGAAATGAGATGCATCAGGGGGAAAAACTAGACATGAAGGTGCACTAGTACGTATAGGATTCATGTGATTTCTAAGTGTTCTTCGCCTATCATGATCATGTTGAGATTTAATTTCATCTTCATTTCCTGGATGGGTTCTTCCGCCATGTTTTGTAAAAATAAAGGGTTATTTCGAATGATTCGACCACTAAGTTTACGTGACCAATGCTCATGCAAGTGCAAAATAAAAACACACAAAAGCAATAAAAATTCAAAGAAAGAAAAAAAAAACTATAAAAAAAATTAAATAAACTTGAAATTAAATTATCGATCCCCGGAAACGGCGCCAAAAAAACTTGTTGCGACTTTGATTGTTGTAATCCCAAGAGCAGGTTGTCCACAAGTAGTATAATTCGGTGAGTCCGAATATCGTATCCACAGGGAAGCTAAGGTAATTACAAGTTCACTAAAATGTCTTTTTGTTTTTTTTTTCTTTTTTCATTTAATTGTTTGAGTCTTTAGTTGGAAATTTTTAATTGTTCAAATTTTAATTTAAATAGTTGAGATTAAATGATTCACTCTTGGTATTTTAATAAAATTAACATTAATGAATATTATTGAAATCCACTTAATAAAATGGTTCCAATATATTAAATAATCATATTTATATTATGTTATATATTATAATCTTATAAGTATATAATATGTAACGTACCGTATTTTTTACTACAAAAAATTTGCGGAAAAATTAAAAAAAATTTAAATAACTCGCGAACCTTCAAAATTTGATAAAATAAACTGTAGTCTAAAAAATGGTTGCAACAAAAGATCTAAAAATAAAGTTCACCAAAAGTATCTGATTAAAATCTCGTAACCAGTAACATATTATTTAAATTAAATAACATAAAATCTCTACGCAATCTGATTAAAATCTCGTAAATATGATTAAAATCTCGTAACCAGTAACATACTAACAAGTAACATACTATTTAAATTAAGTAACCAGTAACATACATAAACTTTATGTTACTTGCGTACTTGTACATAATGAACATACATAAACTTCATCATTTTGTGTAGAGACATGTTTCAAAGCAAGTGACCCATACATAAATACGAATGATCAGACTAAACCACAGTATTGTGCTGACAGAGAAGATCCACTGCCACATACATGAGATCTCCGTTCATGCTTTAACGGGTGGATTGGTCCCAGTTCATGCTTTAATGCTTTCCAATCCCGATCTAAACTCGTTCATGCTTTAACGGGGTGGATTGGTCCCTGGTCATGCTTTACCGGTTTTAAATTCCATACATAATTGGTCACAAGATATTTAGCATACCTCAAAAACTTAAAAGTATTTTCTTTGTACGTCAAACATACTTACTTGGCGTTGAGTGATTCATTGGATCTCGCTTGGGGCCACTGCTGCTACATACTAACAAGAGTTCAAGCACTTAATTTCCATACTTAGACATAATAATCGTGCTCACCACCCAAAATGACAATTTTCTTATGATGTTCTAAATCGCTCCCAACTTGACCTCCTTTAATCATCGTACTAAACCATGACATCTACTCCCCAAACAAATCCTAAAATGATGTGTGAACATTTCCCAAAACATAGAAGACATGAGCCTAAAATAGTGTTTTTAAAAAGTCATGGACGAGCGCGTAGGCGCTCGACAGTGCTGCGCTGCGGCACTGTCCAGCGCCTAGGCACTAGCACTGCCGCAGGCCAAGCACTGCGGCGCCACAAGGGCAGCGCCGCGGCGCCTGGCTTGCGCAGAACGGGCTCTGCTAATCGTGGGCACAACCAACCCAAAATAACACATTTCGATGAAATTTTAAAATTCATGCACAAACGACTCGAACCGATGCAACAAGACTCCTCTTAGGACGCTATGACAGGATTCAACTCAAACAAATGTCCCCAAAACAACGACGCACAACAACTACGCAACAATATCCATAAACATGAATTTTGACACCAAAATACTTTCTACGACTTCTAATGTAACCAAGTGCCTATCGACCCTAGACGAAGCACCAAACATCAACTCCGCATCATTCTCACCATGCTTAAACGCAGCAGCAGCCACACAATGTCCCCATCGAAGCCTGCAACAAGTAAACCTCAAGAATGCATCAATAACATAATTTTCAGAAAACGTAGTTTGAGCAGTCCAACGAAAACTGTCATAACTCACTCAATTCTTATCCAAATATTTTGAAACTTATATCAAATCGAAGGTATCAAAAAGTTTTACGTTTTATATGTTGAAAGTTTTGCCTAGTTCTCGACCGAAAAATCGCAATTTTCAAAATACAATGAAAAACGAAATTCTAGATCTAATATTTATTTCAAAACTGATCCAACCAATTTTCTGCTCAAACTATAAACCTCATACATGAATTTTACGCATAATAAACATCAACATAAAAATTATTACAAGATCGACGTAGGAAAAACAGAATATACGTGCCTTTTGATGTGAAAATCTCACGATATGGCGATACCGAAGCGGAAACAGAGCGAGGCTTGATCCGGGACGATTGTGGCTCGATTTCCTTGAAGAAAATAGATGAAAATTTGCTGAAGATTGGAGAGGGAGGGGGCGGCTCCTCTAAACTCAAGGAACCCTAGGTTTCTATTCAAAAAGAAGAATGAATGGATGTGTATGTGTGTGTTGTGTGAAAAACATATAGATGTGTGTGTTTAAGTGTGCGTGCGTGTGCGTGTGTTTGCTTAGTTAGGGGAATAAAAATTGGCTTAGTTGGCCAATTACTTTTCTAATTAAAATACTAACTCTATTAACAAAGAATTAAAATGCTAACCCCTAAAAATCTTGAATAAAATCTCTTGGTTTTAAAAAATAAAAATGCATAAGTACGACATCCTTAAAGTTTTTAAAAATCCTAAAATCACCTAATAATTAAATTAGTCTTTTAAAATGCTACAACTTAATAAATTATTTAAAATACCCCATCCTTAACTTAAAATAATATACTGCATTTAAATTTGCCAAAATCGTCGCCGATCTTTTCCTCGATCCCGCGTCGAATAATCGCCTAAAACATGAAACTCGAAAAACATTTTAACGTGCATCACACAAACTTAAATAATTTAAAATAATTCATTTAAATAAGTCATGCATGGTTAATGCTCATTTTAAATTTAAATAAATTATTTATGAATTAAATAATTGCATGGGTTTTACGTGTACTGAGTTTTGTGCTCTTCAGTTCCTCCCCCACTTATATAAATTTCGTCTTCGAAATTAAACCTTACCAAACAACTCTAGGTAACGAGTCCTCATGTTTGCTTCGGTCTCCCAAGTGGCCTCCTCCACTGATTTTTTTAGCCACCGGACTTTGACCAACTTGGTTACTTTGTTCCGAAGTCTCCGCTCCTGTCTGTCTAAGATTTGGATAGGTCTTTCCTCATATGACAGATCTAGAGCAAGCAGCAAAGGCTCATAAGTCAAAATGTGCGAAGGATTAGCCAGGTACTTCCTCAGCATCGAGACGTGGAACACATTGTGTACCCCTGCCAAATTCGGCGGAAGGGCAACAAGATAAGCTAGTGTCCCAACTCTGTCAAGAATCTCAAACGGCCCAATAAACCTCGGACTGAGCTTACCTATCTTCCCAAATCTCATAACACCCTTCATGGGTGCTATCTTTACAAAAACGTGATCACGTACGGCAAACTCTAGATCCCTTCTCCTCTTGTCAGCGTAACTCTTTTGGCGACTCTGGGCGGTCTTCATCCTGTCTCGAATCTTGACCACCACATCTGCAGTTTGAACAATCTCTGGACCAAGTTCTGCTCTTTCACCGACTTCATCCCAATGAATCGACGATCTGCACTTCCTTCCATACAATGCCTCCTAGGGAGCCATTACTATAGATGATTGGAAACTGTTGTTGTATGTAAACTCCACTAGAGGTAGCTTCGATTCCCAATTCCCCTGGAATTCGATCATACAGGCTCGCAATAAATACTCCAAAATCTGAATCACTCGCTCAGACTGGCCATCTGTCTGTGGGTGAAAAGCTGTACTGAATAGAAACTTCGTCCCATCGCTGCATGCAAACTCTTCCAAAAGGACGGTGTAAATCTCGAGTCCCTGTCGGACACAATCGAAACTGGGATAAAGTGAAATATGATTATCTCTCGGATATAGAGATCTGCATACTGAGTCATGGAGAAAGTCGTCTTCACTGGCAAGAAATGTGCCGACTTAGTGAGTCGATCCACTATGACTCAAATGGCATTGGATCCTCTGACTGATCTCGGCAAGCCAAAGACGAAGTCCATAGTGATATTCTCCCATTTCCACTCGGAGATAGGGATCGGCTTGAGCATTCCTACTGGCCTCTGATGTTCTGCCTTCACCTGCTGAGAAGTGAGGCATTCAGACACAAACCGACGGATGTCTCTTTTCATATCTGGCCACCAATACAAACTCTTCAAGTCTTTGTACATCTTGGTGCCTCCTGGGTGAATGGAATACGGTGATGCATGTTCTTCCGTCAGAATATCCTCTCTGATCAAATCAACACTAGGCACCCACATTCTACCTCTGTATCTTACAATACCATCAGACACTGTGTAGAGTACACTGCCCTTGGCCTCATCTTTCATCTTCCATTTCTACAATTGCTCATCTGAAGGCTATCCTCTACGGATTCGATCTAGCAAATCAGATTAGATGGTCTGGGAGCTCTGCCCTTGGAATAAACCTCTAACCCAAACCTCTTAATCTCAGACTGAAGAGGTCTCTACACTGACAATTGTGCTACAACTGCCACTTTTCTATTCAAGGCGTCTGCGACAACATTAGCTTTTCCTGGATGGTAGCTAATTTCGCAATCGTAGTCTTTTACTAACTCCAACCACCGTCTCTGTCTCATATTCAGCTTTTTCTGCGTGAAGAAATACTTTAGACTCTTGTGATCAGTGAATATCTGGCATTTCTCGCCATACAAATAGTGACTCCAAATCTTCAAAGCAAAGACAACGGCGGCTAACTCAAGATCATGAGTCGGGTAGTTCTTCTCATGCACCTTCAACTGTCTGAAGGCATAAGCTATAAATCGGCCATGCTGCATCAACACTGCACCTAACCCGAGCTTAGATGCATCGGTGTATAGAACAAAATCTCCTTGTTTTGTTGGCATGGCTAACACTGGCGCTGAAATAAGAGCTTGCTTCAAAGTATCAAAGCTCTTCTGACATTCATCACTCAACACGAACTTGGCATTCTTCTTGGTCAATGAAGTGAGTGGCACTGCTATTGAAGAAAATCTCTGAATAAACTTCATGTAGCAGCCTGCTAAGCGAAACTGCGGATTTTTGATGCATTCTTCGGCTCAACCCATTCCTCAACAGCTGCTACCTTCGCTGGATCCACCTCAATGCCACTGCTAGAAATTAGATGACCAAAAAATTCTACCTTCTCCAACCAAAATTCACACTTACTGAACTTCTCAAATAACTTGCGATTCTGCAAGGTCTGTAAAACTGTTCTCAAGTGCTCACTGTGCTCCTCGTGGCCCTTAGAGTATATAAGAATGTCGTCAATGAACACTATGACGAACTAATCTAAGTAGGGCTGGAATACTCGATTCATGAGGTCCATGAAAATTGCTGGAGCATTCGTCAGTCCAAACGGCATCACCAAGAACTCATAATGCCCATACCTGGTTCTAAAGGCTGTCTTGTGAACATCTATGTCTTTCAACTTCAGTTGATGATATCACGACCGAAGATCTATCTTAGAGAACACTGAAGCTTCCTGCAACTGATCGAACAAGTCCTCGATCCTTGGTAATGGGTATTTATTCTTGATCGTTACCTTGTTCAATTCTCGGTAATCGATACACAGTCTCATGCTCCCATCTTTCTTCTTTACGAAGAGCACTGGTGCGCCCCATGGTAAGAAACTAGGGCAGATGAATTCCTTGTCAAGAAGCTCTTGAATCTGTTGTTTGAGCTCTAACATCTCGGCTGGAGCTAGACGGTACGATGCCTTAGAGATTGGCACTGTGCCTGGCATAAGGTCCATATCAAACTCCATCTCTCTCTCTGGTGGAAGGCCTATGACGTCATCAGGAAAGGCGTCTGGGAAGTCTCTGACTACGGGAACATCAGATATAGACGGAGTGGGCACGTCAGGTGTGGAAATAATGCAGGCCAAGAAGGCCTGACACCCCTTATAAAAAAGCTTCCGTGCCTGCATACAAGAGATCATGTGAGAGAAACTTCTCCATCTGGCTGGTTCAAAAAGAAACTGCTCCATACCCAACGGTCTAACCAATACCGACCTTTTCTGAAAATCAATCAGGACTCGTCCTTCGTCAGCCAGTCCATACCCAAAATAATATCGAATTCTGGCATTGGCAACACAATCAAATCTGCTTACACTAGGTGGCCTTGCAGTTCGAGATCAATGTCCCTGACCACGCTAGTAGCAGACAATTCTTCCCCTGATGGGACTGTCACGGAATAATCCACGTCAAGGCCGATGGTCTTGATATCCAAGTGATTAGCAAACGTCTCCGAGATGAATGAATGAGTGGCCCCGGAATCTATCAAGGACTTAGTAGCTAATCTCTTAACGAAAATATTTCCTGAGAGACATTAGCACAATACAAAACTTATATCTCAAAATTCTAACCTTAACCGCATGCATAGTAAAAATTATACCCCATGTCACTCAAAAATATTACTAGCACACTAATACTTCCAAATAAATTCAACACATGCATGAAAAAATAATACTAAGCCTACGTAGAAAAGTTTACCGGTCAGTAATGTCGTGTCTGGGTTCGCCTCTTGAGCATGCATGGTGAACACCCTGCCCTGGGTCGGCTGCCTCCACTGAGGGCACTCCTTTAGCATGTGGTCACTTGCTCCGCACTTAAAACACTTGCCTGACCCATACAAACACTGTCTCGGGTGCTAGCGGTTGCACTTTGGGCACACCGGGTACTCTCCTGGCCTCAGGGGAGCCTTCTGCTGCGGAACAGGGCCCTTGCCTTTCGGTGGCCCCTGATAAGGCTTCTTCCCTGGCGGCCCCTGGTAAAGCCTCTTAGGCTGTGGTCGCTGCTGGTGCTTGATAGGGCCTCTTGCTCTGCCTGTCATTTTTGATATCCCTCTGATCCTGTTCTGCCGCCAAAGCTCTAAACACGATGACTGTGTAAGTAGTTGGACCAGAAACTCAGATATCACGGCGCAAGATCAACCACAATCCATCAATGAAATGCCTCAAATTACTTTGGGCATCATTAGCTATCAGGGACCCAAAGTGACACCCCTCTCAAACTTCCTGACAAACTCTGCAACACTACCGTCTCCCTATCACAGTGTCATGAATTCCCTGGTCAGTCTGGATCGTACTTCTTCAGTCAAGTACTTGGAGTAAAATATCTCCTTAAAGCCATCCCAAGAAAGGGTCTGTAAATTCACTGATACAGACGCACTCTCCCGCCATAGTCTGGCGTCTCCGGTCAGTAGAAATGTGGCACACCTGAACCTATCTGCATCTTGCAGCTCCATAAAAATAAAAATCACCTCGATGGACTTAATTCATCCCTCGGCTATCATCGGGTCAGTGAATCCCGAAAAATCCTTTGGGCTCATCCGCTTGAACCTCTCGTACACTGCCTCTGGTCTGGACCTATCCCCCGTATCAACTGCAGCCTGGGTCCCCGCAAATTGTGCGAAGAACTGAGTCATACCTGAAGCATCTGTGCCTGCATATCTGGCGGTGGAGGAGGTGGTGCGTCTCTCCCATCCTCTCGAGCCTCTCTGTCCTCATCCTTAGCTTCGCAGTTAACCATACGTCTAGGAGGCATACTGTTCCAAAATTTACCCAACACGTAACCCCAACATGCATGAATAATTGATATGCACGTAATTTGAACTTGAAACATGGACATGCTGAAATCATAACTTAATGCTTAATACATGGAAAAATTCAAAAACTTAAAACTTACAGACTTGAGGTGTGACTTCGTGAGCTTCTCGCAACTGGCAGTAGGCGTAACCCTTTACAAGAACCCCTCTCATATACCAACTGTAACGTACCGTACTTTAACTACTTAAACTCTGCGGAACAATTAAAAATTTTCTTAAATAACTCGTGAACCTTCAAAATTTTATAAAATAAACTGTACGTCTCAAAAATGGTTGCAATAAAAGATCTAAAAATAAAGTTCACCAAAAGTATCTGATTAAAATCTCGTAACCAGTAACATAAATCAGAGTATTTTGATTATTTCATAAAACTTAAAACATGGCGATCCTCGGGTTTAGCCTCCCGCTCAGTCCAAGCCAGCTCCTTGGTCCCCACCCGTAGTCTCCTCCAAGTCATCCTCACTTGCATCGATCAAGTCTAGTGAGTTTAAAGAGTCAACCCATATAAACTGGAAGTAACGAGTAATACGTGATAAAACCACATGCAACACTAAAATATTGCGTACATACATGAACTTGAATCTGCACTTAAACTTGAATTTACATACCTACATACATAAACGTGCCATAAAGATACAATTTTTCTTAAACGTGCTTGCGTACTTGTACATACATGAACATACATAAACTTCATCATTTTTCGTAGAGGCATGTTTCAAAGAAAATGACCCATACATAAATACGCCTGATCAGACTAAACCACAGTAATGGGTTGACGGGGAATATCCACTGCCACATACATGAGATCCCCGTTCATGCATTAACGGGTGGATTGGTTCACGTTCATGCTTTAACGCTTTTCAATCCTGATCTAAACCCGTTCATGCTTTAACGGGGTGGATTGGTCCCTGGTCATGCTTTTCCGCTTTCAAATCCCATACATAATTGGTCACAAGACATTTAGCATACCTCAAAACTTGAAGTATTTTCTTTGCACGTCAAACATAATTACTTGGCGTTGAGTGATTCATTGGATCTCGATTGGGGCCGCTGCTACTACATACTAACAAGAGTTCAAGCACTTAATTTTCATACTTAGACATAATAATCGTGCTTACTACCCAAAATGAAAATATTCTTATGACGTTTTAAATTGCTCGAGACTTGACCTCCTTTAATCATTGTACTAAACCATGACGTCAACTCCCGAAACAAATCCTAAAATGATGTGTGAACAACTCCCAAAATATAGAAGACATGAGCCTAAAATAGTGTTTTTAAAAAGTCATGGACGAGCGCCTAGACGCTGGACAGTGCTGCGCTACGGCACTGCCGAGCACCTAGGAGCTAGCACTGTCGCAGGCCAAGCACTACGGTGCCACAAGGGCAGCGCCGCGGCGCCTGGCTTGCGCAGAACGAACGCTGCGGCTGAAACGTCTGCCCTTTTTATTGCTTTAAAAGTACTAGAAATTTTTTTTAAAAAAATCCTCTAAATTTCGGCTTTCCCTGAAATATTTTTATAAAATATTTTGCCATTTTTAAAATAAAACATCAGCCAACTAACATTTAAAAAATCAAGTGAAATAGTCACAAAATAAAATCGTCTACTGTTTTACCAAAACTAAAGAAAGAAATAATTTGAAAAGAATAGCACATACTAAACCTCTCAAAAATCTCTAAAAAGCAAAAATAAATAGTCTTAAATATCTTTAACTTAAATCAGTAATCATAAAACATAATGCGAAAAATAGTAGCTTTGGTCCTCGGGTTGTATGCACAGACAGTCAAGTAGAATCACCCGTCAAGACCTCCCTCATACCCACCTGCATACATCACACCTAGTGAATCTAAAGACTCAACACACCATAATCTTGATAACAAATAATACATATAAAATCGCATGCAACAATGAAAATACTTTTAGGTAAAAATAACATTTCATGATATGCATAAATAAACCTTAACCTTTTTCCTTAATATGACATAAAACATTTTAACATGATCGTAAACTTTTTCCTTTTTCTTTTGTTGAATTCATATTGTTAATTGTGACTTTCCTAAAACCTCAAAAGTCGATGGATCCATCAATATGTAACCACAGTACTGGGCGGCAGGGGACACCAGCAATACTCTCATTGGTCAAATGGGCCCTGGCCTATCATAATCGAATAGAAATACGATCGTCGGTGCTCCCTCTGGGGCTTTCTCCCATAAATGGGCTCTCTCTGGGGCCTTCTCCCCTCACGATATTCCCATTCTTACCTCAAACCTCATATCCTCATAACCTCGTATTCGCAATAATGGAACCACGATCGTCGGGCTCCCACTGGGACCATCACCCTCACGACATCGCCATCATTAACGAATTAGTCACAATCACTTCACTTCCTTCAACATTTACATTCTCATCACTTTATAAAAATCATGCATAACATAACATTTTGTTTTTGAAACCAAGCATGCAACATGTCTTTTAAATGTCTTCCTTAAATCATAAAAACCCCTTAGACATTTAAAAATCACAAGTTAATCATGAACATTTCATAAACATTTAAAAATAATCATAATATCATAAAAATAGCATTTAGTGTACTGCCATGACGTTTACTAATTTTTTTAGGTGTAAAAAGACCGTTTTACCCCTGGACACGACTTTTTACGTTTTCGACCTTTTTCTTGATTTCTTGACTCTAACATGTCCCAAATAATTATTTAAGCTTACATGAATTTTTCCATAATTTTATTTAGCTTAAATATTAGACCTTTTCATTTATCTTTAATTAACTGTTTTGACGGTGTTTTATAGGACTCCTACCCGTAAGCTGCTATGAAGTTGCGCATGGTTCAGCAACATGGCAGGAAGAGTTGGCTCGGCCTGGGGGCTCTGGACTGGGGTACGTCAAGTGGTTAGAGTCCTATGAGGGTTCTTGAGGGGATGGTTCAAGGGTTGGCTCGGTGGTTGGGGCCCTAGCAGCAAAAACGTGAGTTTTGGCAGCAAGCTAGGGAGCGCGATGGTTGCTGCCACTTGTTCAGGAGCTTTGATGCTGGTTTTTTGGGTTGGCTTGGTCTGGGCTTGGTCTGGGTGTGGTCTAGGGGTGGTCAGGGTCGGCTGGGCTCGAGGGTGGCTCGGCTGGAGGTGACCTAGGATGACTAGGAGTCTTCTAGTTTGAGTTCTAGGAGAGTGCAGAATTGGGTCAAGTTTAGTAGGCTTTTGAGCGAGTTAGGGTCACGATCTTCGGGCTGGGCTTGGTCAGGAGGGTCCCTAGATGGGTTGGCTAGGTTTTGGTTCAAGGTGGCTTGGGCGTGGCTCGAGTAAATTAGGAGATGGCTCGGTGTTTACGGTTAAGGGTCAAAAACGAGATTTAAGAACTAAAAAATAAATCCATGGGTCCACGGGTGTTGCTCATGACTTGAAAGGGTAGAATAAATCATAAAAATGTTATGTTTAAAATTTGGGATCAAAATAACGAGTTTTGGATTTATTCGGGATTTAATCGCCGCACGAAACGATAATTAATGAGTTAATTGAAAAGCCTAGTTTTAAAAGTCTGAAAATCCTCTCCCAACCCTCACCACCCACGGCAACACACATACACATCACTTTAAAGGTTTTGGAAAGGGTTTTCGAAAGTTGCAAGCAAGATCAAGCCAAGGTTCACGTCCCGTTCTTCGTCGTCAACGAACTTTCGTGCGTATATAACGCAAAGACACGCCATAATTCTTCCTTTTCTCGTCTTTCACACCATAGTAAATGTCTTAAATCGTTTTGCATGAATAATTAAAGAGCACTTGTTTATATTTCTTTTTTCATGCATATGTGTTGGTTGAAGCATGGTTTTCAATTCCATATTCATGTTATTTTGTGTTTAAGGGCTGCCATGAGTTAGAACATGAAAGGGCGAGTATTTTCTCAAGTTTGAAACGTCTAGAAACACTCTCAGAAGCAACCAAACACACGGTATAAACAGACTAAAAAAACTGCCAGACTTTGCTGTCAAGGGTTGAGGGGTTCGGCTTTCTGGTTGGGTGGCTGGGCTAGGGTTCGGTTGGGACCATGGCCTGGATAAGGGTATGCTTGGGCTAGCCATTGTAGGACGCGAGTACAGGGCTCGGGAAGGAGTCCTAGCTTGCTAGGACTCCCACCCGAGAAGGGATAGCACAGCGCGCCTTGTGCAGCAGCGTGCAGGGGCTCGCGGTTCAGACAGGGCTCGGCTGGGCTATAGGGATGCACCAGGGTCCTAGGATGGGGCATGGGGGGTTGGTACAGGGTCTGGGTCAGTTGGTCAGGGTTTAGACGAGAAACAAGAGTCCTAGTGCCATTGCAACTCTCGGCCAGCATATGAATCTTTAAGGGGGCTCACGTTTTTTTTGTTGGGGATGGGTTCTTGGTGAACTTAGAGTCCACTAGGGTACTTTAGGATGCTGGTTAAGTTTTGGATCAACATGGCTCGGGGGTAACTCGTGAAAATCGGAAGTTGGCTCGGGGTCGAAGTTTAGGTGTCAAAATAGGGTTTTAAACTAATGAAAATTGGAAAACGGCTCACGGGGGTCGACTCGTGGTCCATAAGGGCTAAAATAATATAAAAAGACTAAATTTAGAATTTAGGAATTTTATATTAAAGTTTGAGATTTTTCTGGATTAAAACACCGTCAAAACAGTTAATTAAAGATAAATGAAAAAGTCTAATATTTAAGCTAAATAAAATTATGAAAAATTCATGTAAGATTAAATAATTATTTGGGACATGTTAGAGTCAAGAAATCAAGAAAAATGTCGAAATCGTAAAAAGTCGTGTCCAGTGGTAAAACGGTCTTTTTACACCTAAAAAATTAGTAAACGTCATGGCAGTGCCCTAAATGTTATTTTTATGATATTATGATTATTTTTAAATGTTTATGAAATGTTCATGATTAACTTATGATTTTTAAATGTCTAAGGGGTTTTTATGATTTAAGGAAGACATTTAAAAGACATGTTGCATGCTTGGATTCAAAAATAAAATGTTATGTTATGCATGATTTTTATAAAGTGATGAGAATGTAAATGTTGAAGGAAGTGAAGTGATTGTGACTAATTCATTAATGATGGCGGTGTTGTGAGGGTGATGGTCCCAGTTGGAGCCCGACGATCGTGTTTCCATTATTACGAATATGAGGTTATGAGGATATGAGGTTTGAGATAAGAATGGGAATATCGTGAGGGGAGAAGGCCCGTGAGGGGAGAAGGCCCCAGAGGGAGCCCTGACGATCGTATTTCTATTTGATTATGATAGGCCAGGGCCCAGTTGACCGGTGAGAGTGTTGCTGGTGTCCCCCGCCGCCCAGTACTGTTGTTACATGTAGATGGATCCATCGACTTTTGAGGTTTGAGAAAAGTCACAATTAACTATCTGAATTCAACAAAGGAAAAAGGAAAAAAGTTTATGATCATGTTAAAATGTTTTATGTCATGATAAGGAAAAAGGTTAAGGTTTATTTATGCATATCATGAAATGTTATTTTTACCTAAAAGTATTTTCACTGTTGCATGCGATTTTATATGTATTATTCGTTATCAAGATTATGGTGTGTTGAGTCTTTAGACTCACTATGTGTGATAGATGCAGGTGGGTATGAGGGAGGTCTTGACGGGTGATTCTACTGGACTGTCGGTGCACACAACCCGAGGACCAAAGCTACTATTTTCCGCATTACGTTTTATGATTACTGATTTAAGTTAAAGATATTTAAGACTATTTATTTATGGTTTGAGAGATTTTTGAGAGGTTTAGTATGGGCTATTCTTTTCAAATTATTGCTTTCTTTAGGTTTGGTAAAACAGTAGACGATTTTATTTTATGACTATTTCACTTGAATTTTTAAATGCTAGTTGGCTGATGTTTTATTTTAAAAAGGGCAAAATATTTTATAAAAATATTTCAGGGAAAGCCGAAATTTAGAGGAATTTAAAAAAAAAATTCTAGTACTTTAAAGCAATAAAAAGGGCAGACGTTTCAGCGGCGCTCCCTGGCGAGCGCTGCGGCGCTAATCCTGCGCACAACCAAACCAAAATAACACATTTCGATGCAATTTTAAAAGTCATGCTCAAACGACTCAAACCGATGCAATGAGGCTCCTCTTAGGTTGCTATGACAAGGATTCAACTCAAACAAATGTCCCCAAAACAACGACGCACAACAACTATGCAACAATATCCATAAACAAGAATTTTGACACCAAAATACTTTCTACGACTTCTAATGTAACCAAGTGCCTATCGACCCGAGACGAAGTACCAAACATCAACCCTATATCATACTCACCATGCTTAAATGCAGCAGCAGTCACCCAACGTCCCAAAAAGGCCTGCAACAAATAAACCTAAACAATGCATCAATAATATAATTTTCAGAAAACGCAGTTTGAGCAGTCCTATGAAATGGTCATAACTCACTCAATTCTTATCCCAATATTTCGAATCTTATATCAAATCGAAGGTATCGAAAAGTTATACATTTCATATGTTGAAAGTTTTCCCAAATTAACGTCCGAAAAAAATCGCAGTTTTCAAAATACAGTGAAAAACGAAATTCTAGATCTAAGATTTATTTCAAAACTGATCCAACCAATTTTCTGCTCAAACTATGAACCTCATACATGAATTTTACGCATAATAAACATCAACATAAAAATCATTACAAGATCGACGTAGGAAAAACATAATATACGTGCTTTTTGATGTGAAAAACTCACGATACAGCGATATTGAAGCGGAAAGGGAGCGAGGCTTGATCCGGGACGATTGTGACTCGATTTCCTTGAAGAAAACACATGAGAATTTGCTGGAGATTGGAGAGGGAGGAGGCAGCTGCTCCGAACTTAAGGAACCCTAGGTTTCTTTTCAAAAATAAGAATGAATGGATGTGTATGTGTGTGTTGTGTGAAAAACATATAGATGTGTGTGTTTAAGTGTGTGTGTTTGTGTTTGCTTAATTAGGGGAATAAAAATCGGCTTAGTTGGCCAATTACTTTGCTAATTAAAATACTAACTCTATTAACAAATAATTAAAATGCTAACCACTAAACAACTTGAATAAAATCTCTTGGTTAAAAAAAAATAAAATGCATAAGTACTACATCCTTAAAGGTTTTAAAAATCTTAAAATCATCTAATAATTAAATTAAGTTTTTAAAATGATACAAATTAATAATTTATTTAAAATACCCCATCCTTAACTTAAAATAAAATACCGCATTAAAATTTGCCAAAAATCGTCACCGGTCTTTTCCTCGATCCCGGCTCGAATAATCGCCTGAAATATGAAACTCGAAAAACCTTTTAACGTACATCACACAAACATAAATAATTTAAAATAATACATTTAAATAAGTCATGCATGGTTAATACTCATTTTATATTTAATAAATTATTTATCAATTAAATAATTGCATGTGTTTTACATGTACTAACTTTTGGGCTCTACATAATATATACCAAAACTTATAAATGTTGTCAAGTATTTATTGTGCTATATATATAAATTTTTATACACTAAATTAATGTTCCCACTTTAAATAGTTGGTAAAACCAAACAAACATTTAAATGGTACCAAGAAATTAATATTATGATATATTCATATATAATAAATCAAGTCCACTTTAAATGGTTGGTAAAACCAAACTAACATTTAAATGGTACCAAGAAATTAATATTATAATATATTCATATATAATAAATCAAGGCATCCACTTTAAATGGTTGGTAATACCAAACTAACATTTAAATGATTCCAAGAATTTAGTGTGACATATAGCAACAATAAATCAAAACTCCCACTTATAAGTAGGGTATACTAATACTTAAAGAAATAAATATAAAATAAACAATAAATAATGATTAAATAATATAAAACATAAATTCTTACCTTTTAATAACCTTATTATCATGCCAAGAGGTTCACCTTTTCATCTCAACTTTGGGAAGTTAGCTATTCATTATTCAAAGTGTGAAACTTTGAATATGAAATTAACATGCTAATTATATTTAATTGAAGAAATAAAAGGAAAAATAAAGAGAGAAATATTATGAACTCAAAGGTTTGTTCATAGAATGAGGGATATCTCAATTCATTACAATCCACCCTTATTTATAGCCAAATTTGGGGAGACAACCACAAATAAAATATTATTTTTTACACATAAGTCTTCATTGGTGTTCCAAGAAATTATATTTTAATCCACATCACTTTTGAAATCTTCCCATCCGAATTTTCCTTTCCACATAAAACAACACATGTAGATATATGAGTTTTTTGAATTGTGGTATTTTTTTACCATTTGACTAAGTAATTTGGTAGATATGGTCAAAATGCTAGAGCATGGTAAAACTGCCACTCCTTTGGTAACTTTATTTGTTGCTTAATTTGATCCCAATTGTGAGAGGATTTTTATCTCATGCTTGTCACCAATATTGTAGATATTATCATCAACTTTCTACAGGTCCAAGAATAATCTTAATCTCATTTTCAACGCCAATGTTATTCTTGTTTTATCGAACCTGTAAAAATAGTAAAAACTTATAATTACACAACAACTTATTTTTTATGCAATTTATTATGAAACATATAATATTTAAACATTTAATAGAACCAAAACTATAAATTTATATTATAAAACATTTAATTAATGTACAACTTTTATATTTATCAAGGTCCGAAGGAATTTTCTGGCACCACTGACCCATTTGCTGCTGAGGGTTGGATTCGATCACTTGAGGTGCACTTTCACTGAAACGTCTGCTTATTCGTTTTCTGAAAAAGTACTAGAATTTTTTATTTTTTTTTAAACTTCCCTAGCATCGGCCGAATCATAAAATATTTCGGAACCATTTTGAAAGTAAAACAACCAACTATTTTATCAACACAAAAACATTATTTGAAAAGTATAGCCCATAATATCACCTCTCAAAAATCACTCATAAATAATTTTCGTAAAAATATCTTTAACATCACGTAAAATCATAAATCATAACTAATGCGGAAAACTAGCGTAGGTCCTTGCGTTATGTGCACCTTCAGTCCAGCAAATTTAACCATCAAGACCTCCATAAACATTATTATCATAATCACCTGCATCAATCACACCTAGTGACTCTAAAGACTCAACACGTCATATCCTTGATAACAAGTAATACTTTATACAGTTAACATATAACAGTGAAAAATACTTGTACTTAAAATATCGTTTTCATGAAGATGCGTGAACTTTAAACAAAAACATTTTTCATAAACTTTTCATGATGCATAAACTTTAAACAATAACATTTTCGTAAACTTAATCATATCATCTTCAACATATTCATATTCATATTATCATCAACATATACGTATTCTTTTTTTCCTTTCGTTGAATTCAGATCGTTAATTGTGACTTTCGTGTTCATCTACGTCTACGTCTACGTGTTGGGCGATGGATCCATCTACATGTAACCACAGTACTGGGCGGCGGGGACACCAGCAACACTCTCACCGGTCAACTGGGCCTTGACCTTACGTATTAACATATCATCGTATATATCTACATGTCCGTATCCAAGAAAACACGATCGTCGGGCTCCTACTGGGACCATAACCCTCACAAAATTTCCAACATATCATCGTATTAGTCACAATTATTTCACAAAATTGTTTCATGTTGTACTTGTTTTTCATGCAAAAATTCAATTAAATAAATTACTATGGTGTGAAAGATGAGAAAAGGAAGAATTATGGCGTGCCTTTGCGTTATATACGCTCGAATAAACGTTGACGACGAAGAACGGAGAGACACCTTGCCTTGAACTTGCTAGCACCTTTGAAAATCCTTCCCAAATTGTATATGTGTCGTGTGTGTGTATGAGAGAGGGGTGGGGAGAGTTTTCCTATTTCTGAAAGAGAGTGGCCGATTGTTTTTGGTTTTTAGAATAGGGTTTTTGATTAATTGATACTTTAAATACTAATTAATCAACCTCAAGGCTTTTAGGCCTATCAAGCCTCCAAATTAAGCCCATAAGTCTAATTACGATTTAAATAAAATATTAACAAAGTTTTTTCTTTAATTAAATATGTGAATTTATTAACCGGGTTGCCAAAAAGCTTGTATTTTAGTTGAAAAACCAACATCGATAAAATTTACGTCCCGGTGTATAAAATCACCTCAAAACCCTTTATTTTCAAAAATACTTAAAAAGCATCACCCTTAATTTAAATAATTTAAAACAATTAACCAATAAAAACATTTTCTATTTTTCAGCCCTCGGTCTCCGTTCCTCGATCGCAACTCGAATAACCTTTAAAAATACATTTTAATATAACCATGTAGAAAAATATATTTTAAACATGTAAACATGCACATCATAATTAATTTATGCAATTAAAACAAGTAATTAAAATACAAGAGCATTTAATAATTGCATGCATGTGGTTTTCGTGGACTTTTAAATTTTCGGGACGTCACAATCTTCCCCCCTTAAATTGAATTTCGTCCTCGAAATTCGTTTACCCTTAATAACCCAAAAACAATATAGTCTAATTCCATCACAAAGCCAACATGCGTTGAAATCAAATAATTTCTTACTTCATAACGTATCACGTATAAAAATTCAAAATCATATAAATCATATACCCAACAAGCTAGTAAACATGTAACTAAACATATTATTCAGGTCATCATGCAAGTAACATCATATTAAACCATATAAAGCATGTAAACTTACAAGTTTGAGGCTTGACGACTGATCTTCTCGGCGCTGATGGTGGCACAACCCTTTACAGAACCATTGCTCTGATACCAACTGAAACGTCTGCGTATTCGTTTTCTTAAAAAGTACTAGAATTTTTTTTCTTTTTTTTAAACTTCCCTAGCATCGGCCGAGTCATAAAATATTTCAGAACCATTTTGAAAGTAAACACTACAACAAAAACGCCAAACGACAACGGATTTTATCCGTTGTCGTAGGCCATTTAAAACTGTCGTAACTGAGGGTGTTGTTGAAAGTGTCTTCAACGACAACGGTTTTAAACTGTTGTGTTTTCTATCAACGACAACGGTTTTGCAAAAGTGTTAAACCGTTGTAATTTCTAGCAACGACAACGGTTTTGCAAGGGTTTTAAACCGTTGTTTTTAACCGTTGTCGTAGCTATTTTAAAACTGTTGTTAAAGTCAGTGTTGTTAAATGGTCCGCTCAAAGACAACGGTTTTTGACTGTTGTCGTAGCTACAATTTGCGACTGTTTTTAAAATCGTCGCAAAATAAAAACTATTGTCGAAAATACAATTTGTGACGGTTTTGACAACTGTCGCAAAAGATATGTGCGACGGTCTGTATATAATAACCGTCGCTGATTAGCGACGGTTCAAAATCCCGTCCCTAAATTTAGCAACGGTTTACTTTTTACCGTCGCTACATTTAGCGACGGTATTCATGTGCAAAAGCGTCTCTATTGAGCGACGGTTTATATATTCCGTCGCTAATATTTTAGGTAAAATAAAAAAAAATTTAAGAATTTAATAAATCTGTGTTTTCAATTGATACAATCGTGTAAGAGATAAAAAATTTAAAAGTCGTGAAGTGAAAAAATCGTGTAAGAGATAAAAATTTTAATCGTTTTGAAGTGGTAAAAAAATCGTGTAAGAGATAAAAATTTTAAGTATTGTGAAGTTGTAAAATCGTGAAGAGACAAAAAATTTAAGTGTTGTGAAGTTGTAAAATCGTGTAAGTGAGAAAAATTTTAATTGTTGTGAAGTGAAGTGGAAAAAATTGAAGCAAATTTGCATGTATTTATAGAGAGTGGTGAAAGAAAATTGGAGGAAGTTTAGGGGGAAGGAATTTTTTTGAAAATGACAACGGTTTTAGTTAAACCGTCGCGAAATTATAAATCGAAGACGGTTAAATCTAAACTGTCGCTAAATGTTGCGACGGTTTTTATTTAACGGTCGCCAACTTTAGCGACGGATTTCCGTCGCTATTTTTAAACATGCGACAGGTTTTTTTAACTGTCGCTAAATTTAGCGAAGAAGTAGATTAAACCGTCGCAAAATTGTAAATCGGCGACGGTTAAAGAAAAAACTGTCGCTAAATAGTTGTCGAATGTCTCAAAAACACGCTTATACAAATGTCGTTTACTATTTTTCATGTAGTGAGAATCCAAAACTGTTGTTTTTAATAATTTTTTCATTAGGTAAAATTTTTGTATTAAATTTCTTTTAATTTATAATATATATAATAATAATTAAACCAAAAATAACAATCGAAAACAAAATATTTACCACGTTAAATCCGTGACTATGTTATGTTCAAAATTCATCTTCCAAAATATGCCAACGATAAACAAAATTTTTACAAATTTGAATTTAGTATTGCAATTGACCTTGATACATGTTCGTCATCAACGTGGCAATGTGGCAGTAGAGTCCCACAATATCAACATTTTCCAAACAAAAATACGTATATACTGCAATCTGTGTCATTATCGGCCTCGATCTCCTCAAACTCATCAACATTTATGCATCAAAACCTTCCACTGCCATTTCATCCCTGCCATATAATCCACACATAGAAAGCCCATTAAAAACCCATTTTCGTACTTACAGAGTTGGATTCCAAAATGGCGATTCCTTATCCAGCAACATTCATGGTTACTCGTTCCTTGTGTTTACTATTTTCCGGTTCATCTTTTTACCTTATGTTTTAAACAAGAACCCTTATATTACATTAAATTCCCAAATTCAAATAAATTTATTATTATCTCAATTGTTCTCCAAGCTACAAATAAATATAGATCATGTCATAGTAAGGTTATGATTTAACACGAGTAGTTTAGCCCGTCATTCAGGCTATTCTCTTGAAATATAAAAATAAAACAGTAAATAAAAACAAAATAAATAAAAAAAAATTACAAAGTTGTATTCAAAACTTGAAGCTTTTATTTAATTCGTAAGAAGGGTTGTTTACAGAGAGGAAATAGAGGGGAGTAAACTTGACCATATTCTTCTAAAAACACAATACAACCTATAAATAGATGGAAGAGCCGGACATCAAAACCAGGATTCCAATTAAAAATATAAAAAATACAATGCTTTATAAAAGAAAATAGTAACATTGTTACAAAAGTCAAAAAGTCTATAGTGATATTCCACCAACTTTATTAATGATGAATATCCTAATCATCTTTAATATTTTCTTTTAATGAATTTATATAATTTTCAAAAATATCACTAATATGAGAAGGAATATCTTCTTTTGGGTCTTGAGCATTTTGCATCTGCATTAGATGGATAAATTGGTTTTCACTTGATTCGGATACCATAGATTTATCTGATTTGGAGTCAGAACATGCAATGTTCTTATAAAGATCTTTCTTCAGTTTTTCAATGTAGACTTCAATCATCTTTTCTTTAGAATAAATATCAGAATATTTCGGAGTAAGAAGCTTGAAAGGACTCATTGAATCCTGCTCTTTTTCTTGTTATTTATTAAAATATTTCTGATATAAAGAAATTTTTTTTTCCATATGTTGAAGAATTTCGGAGCCATAGAGCTTTCCTGTATCAGGGTCTTCTCTTAATAATTTGTCCCAAAATTTTGTGAACTAACCCTCCATAAGCAAGGAAATTCTTATTGTAACCTCCATATCCATGGAATTCTGAATTCCATAAAGAACAGACATAAAGTCTTACCATCGATTCAATGTTCTGAAAATGATTTTTTAATACTTGAGGAAATTTTTAACCAAGTATTCATTGGTTTTATGAAAAATCCACTACAAGAAAAATGCTAAATGACAACGGATAAAATCCGTTGTCGTAGACACTAAACAATTGTTAAAAAAGTTAAAAACAGAACAATGACCAAATTTTAATTTAGCGACGAATTATACAACCGTCGCTACGTTTAAATCGGCAACAGTTTACAAAACCGTCGCTAGTTTTGAATCGGCGACGGTTTTCAAAAAGCTGTAGCTATTTTAAATCGGCGACGGAATTTTCTAAAACCGTCGCCGATATAAAATGAGAGACTGTTTATAATTCGTCACTACATTAAACTTTGTGACGGTTTTAGTAAACCCGTCGCTAATAGCGACGGTTTTTTGTTTAAACTGTCGATATTTTTAACAACGGCTCTCTAAAACCGTTGTAATTTCTCCGAAAAAAAAATGCTAATCCACAACAGTTCACGAAAACCGTTGTCTTTTCCCTAAAACAAACGCTAATCCATAACGGTTCACGAAAACCGTTGTCGTTTCTGAAAAAAAACATGCTAATAGATAACGGTTCACGAAACCGTTGTCGTTTCCCAAAAAAACGCTAAGCCACAACGGTTCACGAAAACCGTGGTCGTTTCCAAAAAAAAAACGCTAATCCACAACGGTTCACGAAAACCGTTGTCGTTTCCCAAAAAAAAAAACGCTAATCCACTAAGGTTCACGAAAACCGTTGTCGTTTCCCAAAAAAAAACGCTAATCCACAACGGTTCACGAAAACCGTTGTCGTTTCTCCGAAAAAACACGCTAATCCACAACAGTTCACGAAAATCGTTGTCTTTTGTCCTCAAAAACACGCTTATAGACAACAGTTTTATAAACCGTTGTAAAAAAATCGTTGTCTTTTAGCGTGTTTTTGAGGGTCCACGACAACGGTTTTACAAAACCGTTGTCGTTCGCTGCTTTTTAACAACGGTTTCCACTAAAACCCTTGTTAAAAAGCAAAAGACAACGGTTTTTTAAAAAAACCGTTGTCTTTTGAATGTGGTTGAATGCATATTTTGTTGTAGTGAAAACAACCAACTATTTTATCAACACAAAAACATTATTTGAAAAGTATAGCCCGTAATATCACCTCTCAAAAATCACTCATTAATAATTTTCATAAAAATATCTTTAACATCACGTAAAATCATAAATCATAACTAATGCGGAAAACTAGCGTAGGTCCTCGGGTTATGTGCACCTTCAGTCCAGCAAAGTCAACAATCAAGACCTTCATAAACATTATTATCATAATCACCTGCATCAATCACGCCTAGTAAGTCTAAAAACTCAACACGTCATATCCTTGATAACAAGTAATACGTAATACATTTAACATATAACAGTGAAAAATACTTGTACTTAAAATATCGTTTTCATGAAGATGCGTGAACTTTAAACAAAAACATTTTTCATAAACTTTTCATGATGCATAAAATTTAAACAATAACATTTTCGTAAACTTAATCATATCATCTTCAACATATTCATATTCATATTATCATCAACATATACGTATTCCTTTTTTCCTTTCGTTGAATTCAAATCGTTAATTGTGACTTTCGTGTTCATCTACGTCTACGTCTACGTGTTGGGAGATGGATCCATCTACATGTAAACACAGTATTGGGCGGCGGGGACACCAGCAACACTCTCACAGGTCAACTGGGCCTTGGCCTTACGTATTAACATATCATCGTATACATCTACATGTCCGTATCCAAGGAAACACGATCGTCGAGCTCCCACTAGGACCATAACCTTCACGAAATTTCCAACATATCATCGTATTAGTCACCATTACTTCAATTCCTTCAACGTTTCATATTCTCATCACTTTATAAAATTTAAGCATGCATATAACGTTTTTCTTTTAAACCAAGCATTCAACATGTCTTTTAAATGTCCATAATTAAACCATAAAATCCATAAACGTTTTAAAAATAACATTTTAACATATAAAAATTCAATCAACATCCATAACCATTGAAAATAATCATATTATCACATAGAACAGTATTCAGGGCACTGCCATAACGTTTACTAATTTATAGGTGTAAAAAGACCGTTTTACCCCTGGACGTGATATTTTGCGTTTTTGACATTTTATTAATTTCATTGACTCTAACATGTCCCAAATAATTATTTAAGCCGACATGAATTTTCTCATATTTTTATTTAGCATAATTCGATGACTTTTAAATAAATCTTTAAATGTAACATATTAATGCGTTTTAATCACGAATTAAACCAAACCTTACTATAAAATTCCCAAATTAAAAACTTAGACTTAAAATAATTATTTAAGCTTAAACCTAATTTTTCATAATTTTTTAAAGCTTAAACTAGACGTTTCGATTGACTCGTTAATTAGTGTTTCGTGCAGCGATTAAATCCCGAATAAATCTAAAACTCGTTATTTTGATCTCAAATTTTAAACTTAACATTTTAAGATTTATTCTACCCTTCCAAGTCATGAGCCACCTCCGTGGACCGTTGGATCAATTTTTAGCTTTATTAATTTCGTTTTTGACACTTTATCGAACACACCGAGCCATCTCCTAATTGACCCGAGCCACGCCCGAGCCACCTTGAGCCAAAACTTAGCCAACCCATCTAGGGACCCTACTGTGCAAGCCTAGCCCGTAAAAAAACCCCTGGCCCGCTCAAAACCTTCTTGAAACTTAACCCAAAATCTGTACATGTGTGTGTGAGTTTCATAGTTGCTCTAGGACTCCTAGTTATCCTAGGACTCTACCAGCTGAGCCACTACCGAACCCAACACACCCTAACCCTCCATGTGCCACGGCCAGACCATGCCCAGACCAGCCCAAGCCCTGCACCCCGCGCACGAGCCGCCTGAAGTTGGACAGCAACCTGCGCGCTACCTTTTGCTGCCCTGCATGATAGGATCGGTTATTGACTAAGGAGTGTTTAGAAGGAGGGGTTGAATAAACAGTTCTATGAATTTAAAAGTTCTTTGAAAAAGATAGTTCAGTTTTTTTACAAACTGAACTAAATATCATGTCGGTCAATAACAATCAGTTAAACTGAATAAGCAGTTGCGGAAAATAAACTGATTGAAAGATAGAATATCTAACTGAAAATGAAAGGCTGCAGTAAAGACAACACAATATGTTTCTGGATGTTCGGAGATTTGAATAACTCCTACGTCACCCCTTCTATCTCAAGGATAGGATATTCACTAAAAGACTTTGATCGAGTACAACATTTGTACAGACCCACTTCAGTTAGGACTTATCTATTGCCTAAACTGAAACTCTTAGTATAATACAATGATCTCTGTATGTAACTGAACTTTAGCACTTGTTGAATTATCAATATTATAGAGTGCTAGTTTGCTCAACTTGTAGCCTTGATTGCTACGAATAATTCTAGTAAGAGTGAACTGAGATTTTGACAGAGTAATAGCAAGTTTGAAATTGATAGATCGTTGTTGTTCTTCAACTGCTCTTTTGTCATATTTATAGACTTGTCTTTCAACGGTAACTTTGAATTTATGTATCCGTTGATTGCTTCTTCAATATTCCTTTGGGCAATGTTCTCTTCATTGATTGTGATACGGCGTCTTAAATGCAATAGCCGAAACACATTGTTCTATGTTGTAGTGATCGAGGTGCGACTTTCCATATTCAGTTGCTGATATGATCTTCCCGAGGTATCTTCAGTTGAGAGATTTTAATATTTTCGGCTGAATGTTTTAACTGATCAGTTCTCAACTGATCAGTTTGTGTTAACTGATTTCAGTTGATAAGTCCAGCTGCCGATAGCTGCCGAATTTGCTTTCGCGTATTAGATGATTTCATCCATTGATTTATGTTTTTGTCAAACTCCAGAATTTAGTTTCCAACAATTTCCCCCTTCATGGTGTTTGACAAAACCAAGAGATTTAACTCAGCTCTTTGTTGATAATAGATTACGCAACTGAATCATAGAATAGCTGGGTTCCTTGTAGATAATATAAAGTCTGAGAAAATGATATCAGTTGATAATAATAATCTGATTAATTCTTCAACTAATTCTTCAGCACAACTGAATCATAAAATAACTGGACAAATGATATCAGTTTCTTCAGCTGCTTTCCCCCTTATTGTCAAATACCTCCATTCTGTCTGAGAGCTTTCTAACATCGATGGATAGAAGTTTTACATCTAAGGAGATACTTGTGGCCATAGTGGTGAAAGAAGTCTGCAGTAATTCTATCTTCTTTGAAACAGAGGTTTCCAGTCGCCCAATTCTTTGACTGTTTACATCCTGATTTGTAGAGAAAAGTTGATGAGTCCCTTTTTCATATCTATTACAGTTTGGATAAGAGAGTCCATATTGGCTTGAAGTTTATTCATTTTCTCTAAGTTGGATGCATGTGAATGGTCCAGCTTTAGAGTGTGAGATAGTTGTGTGTTCTGAATTTTGGAGATGGTAGAGATCATTTGCTCCATATTATTCTGTAGGTGCTGAACTTCTTCCAAGATAAGTGCAACATCTGAAGAAGATGAAGGAGGAGACTGATAAGATGTTCCTGGTTCTTTAGAGATGTGCTCAAAAATGACCAAAGTTTGATCAGTTGAGACTGATTCAATAACATTTTGAACTGAAATATCAGTTTCAGTTATTTCTCTTTGAACTGGAATATCATCAGCCGTGATTTCATCTAAATCATGAGGTGATGAAGAAGGGTTCTGTTCAGCAGATGATAAAAGCACTGAAGTTGGTGCCTCTTCAGGATGATTGATTAAAGTGTCTGGCTCATTAGTGGGGTGAACCGGATCAGTAGATAGATCGGGTTGTACAGATTCAATAGTGACCTCCGGATTGATTTGATCAGCAGAGTGATCAACTGTGGAAAATTCCTGAACAACTGACTGAATAACTTCATCAATGTTTCCAAATTTCAGCTCAGCCTCAGAATACATCTTAGGAATATTAGTTGTAGGTGCTGTGTCGGATGAAGATGGAGCAATTGATGAAATACCTTTTGGTTGAGATGAAGAATCAGCAAGATCCGTGACTGGGTTTCCAACTGAATGATCAGCTGGAGCTTCTTCAGCAATTTTTTGAGACATCTCTGGGATGATCAGCTCTTGACCCATTTCCCAGTCTTTAATTTCTGCTTGTAGTGTTATCAGATCTGTTTCCAATTGAGCATAGACTGCTTTGTCGTTGAATGCAGTTGGACTAAGGGGATTAAAGTTTTGCCTGAGTTCAGCAACTATTTGCTGCAACTTTTGTTCCCGATGTAAGTTAAAGAAATATTTCTTCCTTTGCAAAGCTTGCTGAATAGAGGAGGCCTTAACTGTTTTGAGCACTAATCGTTCTAGATCAATAAATCTTTTCAACTTTGATTTATTGCGCAGTTCCTTAGCAAAAACATTAACTCTGAAATTGACCCATTTCTCAAAAACTTGGTGCTTCTCTGCTGCAAATGTATTGACTTCTTGCCAGATAAGGTCAATATGAGTCTGAATTGCATTTGAGGGCCTGGGTTCTTCTTGAAGTTTACTCTTGCCCTTAGAGTCACTTAAAATGTGTGGAATAGTTAATCCTGATGTAGTTGCGTCAATATTTTCTCTGAGTATTATTCCGGTGGGTCTGGCAAATGGTAAAGAAGAGTAAGGTGAGATACTAATCAGTGGTGCTTTGACCCCTGGAAGTTTTGATGATTTGCTGGATGCAGTGATGTTTGGCAGTAATGAGGATAACGGTAACTGATCCTCAGTTAAGGATGCAACTGAAACTTCCTTTGAGAAAACATCCTGGATTGGCTGTTGAGTTCCTGTATCCATTACCTGATCAGTGGATGTGGGTTTAACATGATCAATTGATTTGGTCTTCAGTGTCCTTGGTTTCTTGACAATTTGAAGAGGTAGAGTCTTCTGACTATCAGAATCACTGAGAGTCAGTTTGCGTTTTGACTCTTTCTTCTTTGTCAAGTTCTTGGCAACTTTGACTGATTTGGGAGCAGCCTGCTCCATCCCAATTTCCTTTTTGATGAATTTCTCAGGGGAAAGATCTAATTTGGTTTTGGATGGTAGAATGTTTTTAGCATTGAATACCTTGAATCTTGTTAATCTGTCAGAATCATCAGCAATTAACACTTGGTTTTTCAGCAGATAACTGAGCTGGACAGCAAAACCTTTGGATTGCTTAGCAGAAGAGAACATGTTCTTCAAAATAGTGAATAGAAGATGCTTCCAGTTGATTCGTCGTCCAGTCATGATTACGGTGATGAGTTGAAACTTTTCCAGAGTCAGAGCAGCAAACGACCCAGCCTTCGCCAAAAGCCCTTTGGCTACAATGTCTGCCAGCAGTTGCACTTCGTGCTTTAACTCCTTCTTTGGATCGGAAACTTTGATTTTCCTTCCATCTACAGAGAGTAAAGTTTGCATCTCTTCGATTTCCGATGCCTGGATCTCAGAAATTTGTGCTAGCCCATCAGAAGGCAGTGAAAACAAATTTCCAAAATAATCTTCAGAGATGATCATTAGTTTGTTATTGATGGTAGCAGCAATGTTTTCATCAGAATTGATGAATCCTGTTGAATAGAAGTCGTGAAGCTCTTTGGGATAAACTTCCTGAGCGTATAGACCCAGAAAGGGTTTTAAGCCTGCTGATTCCAGTTGCTGAAATACTTTCTTTACATCAGCGTCTGTAATGGTCATAATTGAGTTGAAGTTGATAGCCATGGCGTTCAAAAGATGTGCTGGAATCTGGTTTGCCATTTGAAAGTGTTAGAAATTCTGATATTTCTCAAGATAAAAATTAGGAGAAGTGAGAGTTCTTTAGAAAGATAAAATTCTCGTAAAGGAAAACTGAGATGAAGCGGGAAATAGTACTAATGTTTATGACTGTTTGAATTCTCGGATATGTGTCAGTCTAGTAAAATGTTGAGTAAAAATATGTGTACGTGTACTGTAATTTTGTGTGTAAAATAATGAGCGGTTAAAAATGTGTACACGTTATAAACAGAAATTCATCATGAATTAGCAGACAGTCATGTCATTTGATGTGGAATATAATAGGTTTAATTATTTAACTTTGATGAGAAGATTAGTTGAATAATCAACTGAACGACCAGTTAGGGAAAACTGATTCCTTTCAGTTGAGAATTCACTAACAACTGTCTTCTCAGTTAACTTCTTAAACCTTCATTCCCCCTAAATAGATGCATTAAATAAAATAATCTTGATTAAGGAAATCCCAAGGCTTTTAATCGTCTTTTAAAGGAGTGTCCTTTCATCTTCTTTGACCTGGCCTATAAATAAGAGTAGAGAAGTTAGTCACAAGCATCAGCAGAAAATACTCAAAGATGGCAGGAGAAAGTAGTTCAAACGTTGATCCTTTTTCGCTGGAAGCACAGAAAGCTGCTGTGGAAGACAAAGTTTTCTATGCTAGTCTTCCCTACTGGGAAGAATTACTAGAGCTCGAGCTCCTGTATAACTCAGGAAGGGTTACTTCGTTCAGGCGGATGGCCCAACTGAAAGAAGTGCGAGAGCACTTAAAGATTTCTGCAGAGGTGGATGCCTTCAAGGAAGGCCATCTCTATGAGCTGATGCTGCGCAAGGAGTTGGAGACTCTTAACAGCATTGCTTTTTCACATAGTTTCTGCAAAACTTCGTCCTCAGCACTAGCTGTTTGGATGAATATGTGGATAGCTAGTGTGAAGGAAACTTATGATAATGTAATCGTTTCAAATATTTATGGATGAATAAAATATTTATTGCATCGTTTTGTTTTATTTCTTCAAACAATTATTTGTTATATGATCTAATGAAATGCTAACAGTCATCAGTTTTGATAAGTAAACAAATGAACTGAAAAAAAAAAAAACTTATTTTCATAAATTGATTATGAAACAACTAATAAAATTCAAACTGTTATCAGTTGACAATGATCAACTGATATCTTAAATGTCCTCGGTAAATGTGAGAGACGCTTTAATTGACTTGTGATTCTTCAACTTCTTCAACACCTTTTTCTTATAAATGAGATGATAGTGATAAAAATGTGATTCCACATCAGTTCAAAAGTATTTCAACATGTTTGATTCTGATGCATGCAGTAGCACTCACGTTCATGTGACTGATCAGTCAGCCCCTCGCTTAACTGAAATCAAAAGAAAAATGGAAAGATATGTTTTTCAAAAGGTATTGACAACCTGGGAAAAGATTTATGAACTGGAGATGGTGAGTGATAGTGGTGTCATTCCTACTCGTGCTCAGGAGGCAAGAGCACTGAAATACCTTGCTCGTTTTGAGGTTAGGCATGTTAATGATTTGGTTGAAGACAAATGTCTTTTAGAAGCAATGCTATGGAAGGAGTGGCATGTTGTTGATAAGATCTCAAAGTCAAGGGCATTTGCTGGAGTTCGAATTTATGAGTTAAATGATTGGGTTAGGACATGGCTAGATACAGTTGGATCTATGATTTCTTCTGTACATTGGGAACGTTGGTATTCTTAGTGAAATATTATTTTCAATTTGTTGTGTTCTTATTTTTTTTGCACTTAATTTTGTTAGTGAAATTATATTACTAATAATATCTTAAGATAGATCAATTAAACCAAGAATATTTCGGAAATAAGAAAACTTAGCCTCTGGTAATGGTTTTGTGAAGATGTCTGCTGCTTGTTGTTCCGTTGAGACGTATTCTAATCTGATGTTCTTCTTCAGTGCATGATCTCTGATGAAATGATGTCTGACATCTATATGCTTAGTCCTGGAGTGAAGAACTGGATTGTATGTAATAGCAATTGTACTCGTGTTGTCACAGAATATTGGTGATTCCTTTGCATCAACACCATAATCTTTCAATTGTTGCTGAATCCAAAGTAATTGGGTACAGCAGCTTCCAGCAGCAAGATATTCTGCTTCAGTTGTGGAAGTTGCTATGGATGTTTGCTTTTTACTAAACCAAGAGATCAGTCTGTCTCCAAGAAACTGACATGATCCACTTGTACTTTTCCGATCAAGCTTGCATCCTGCATAATCTGCATCTGAATAGCCAACTAAATTGAAAGATGAGTCTTTAGAGTACCATAATCCAACCATTTCCGTGCCTTTAAGATATTTCAAGATACGTTTGGCAGGAGAAAAGTGTGATTGCTTAGGATTAGCTGGAAATCTTGCACATATGCATACATCAAACATAATATTAGGGCGACTAGCAGTTAGGTACAATAATGAACCTATTAAACCTCTGTATAGTGTCGTCTCAACTGATATTCCCCCTTGATCAGTGACTAATTTAACTGATGAGCTCATTGGAGTGCTTGCTGCTGAACAAGATTCCATGCCAAATTTCTTCAGCAATTCCTTGGTATATTTGGTTTGACTGATAAATGTTCCTGAATCCAGTTGCTTCACTTGTAAACCAAGAAAGAATGTCAGCTCACCCATCATGCTCATCTCGAACTTATCCTGCATCAACTTGGAAAATTTCTTGCACAATTTGGGGTTAGTTGACCCAAAAATAATGTCATCAACGTAAATTTGAACAAGTAAGATATGATCATTTTTCGAAAATTTAAACAAAGTCTTATCAACTGATCCAACAGAAAAATCATGATCAGTTAGGAATTTTGAAAGGGTTTCTTACCAAGCTCTTGGAGCTTGTTTGAGACCATATAACGCTTTGTTCAAATAATAGACATGATCAGGATAGTTATGATCGACAAAACCTGGAGGTTGTTCAACGTAGACTTCTTCCTGCAATTGGCCATTTAGGAATGCACTTTTCACATCCATTTGATATACTTTAAAGTTCTTGAAGGATGCATAGGCAAGAAATATTCTGATTGCCTCCAGTCTTGCAACTGGTGCATATGTTTCATCATAATCAATTCCTTCTTCTTGTCTATATCCTTGTGCCACTAGCCTTGCTTTGTTGCGCACAACTGAACCATCTTCATTCAGTTTGTTTCTGTACACCCATTTTTTTCCTATAACAGTTTTAAAAGCTGGTCTTGGAACTAAGTTCCAGACATTGTTATGAACGAACTGATTTAGCTCTTCTTGCATTGCATTAATCCAATTTGGATCAGCAAGAGCTTCGTCAGTTTTTGTTGGTTCTAATTGAGATACAAAAGCTGAATGAGTAAATAGATTGAGCATCTGATTTCTTGTTCTTACTGGATCAGATGGGTTACCTATTACCAGTTCTGGAGGGTGTGATTTCTTCCATCTAATTTCAGCATTTGTTGCTACACTGTCAGTAAATTCTTCGTTAGGTAACTGAATGTCTCAGTTTCAGTTGGAGCTAATTCAGTTGTTAACTGATTCACATTAGTTTGCTCCACTAAATGATTGTCAAGATTTGCTTCTAATTCAGCTGGTTGATCCAATATCTCAGGTTCAGATGTATGAAGGATATTTTGATTATTACGACTTTCGTCTGAGTCATCATCTTCCAGACTGATATCTGTAAATTGATCAGCTAGCTCAACTTGATCAGTTGGCTTATCAATTAGTGCCGTTTCATCAAAATCAACATGTGCAGATTCTTCAACATTTAAGGTTTTCTTATTAAATACTCTGTAAGCTATGCTAACTGATGAATATCCAAGGAAAATTCCTTCTGCAGATCTTGCATCAAAAGCCTTTAAATAATTTTTACCATTATCATGAATGAAGCATTTGCAGCCAAATATTTTGAAGTAAGTGATTATGCTTTTTCTTCCATGCTAGATCTCATATGGTGTTTTCATGTGGTTCTTATTAATCATCGATCTGTTCTGAGTATAGCATGCCGTGTTTACTGCTTCTGCCCAAAATCTTTGAGAAATACCAAAATCAGCAAGCATTGTTCTAGCAGCTTCTTTAAGAGTCCGATTTCTTCTCTCAGCTACACCGTTTTGCTGAGGTGTTCTTGCTGCTGAGAGCTCATGCTTGATTCCAGTATTTTCTAAAAAGCTTGAAAGTGTTTGATTGATGAATTCAGTTCCTCGATCAGATCTGATTCGATCAATCCAACTGATTTTTCATTTAAAAGTCTTTTGAAGAGTTTAATCAGTTGTGCAGTCGTATGGTCTTTGGATTTGAGAAATATAACCCAAGTAAATCTTGAAAAGTCATCTACGACCACCAAGGTGTATTTCATTCCCCCTAAGCTCATGACTGGTATTGGACCAAAGAGATCCATGTGCAATAATTCTAAGCATCGGGATGAAGATTTACAGCCTTTGTTTTTGAAAGAGGATCGTACTTGTTTTCCATACTGACATGCTGAGCAAAGTTTTTCTTTTGAAAAATTTATTTTGGGCAAACCAGTTACAAGTTCATGCTTACTCAGATAGGCAAGGGATTTAAAATTTAAATGATTTAACCTTTTATGCCACAACCAGTTTTGAGATGATTTAGATGCAATAAAGCATACTGGTGTATAAGGTTGATCATTCCAGCTGACTTTGTAAGTGTTTCCACACCTTTTGCCAGTTAGAATAATCTCTTCAGTTGAGTTTTTGACTGAACAGGAGTGTTTGTTAAACTGAACTGAGAATCCATTATCGCATAACTGACTAATACTTATCAGATTATACTTGAGATTCTCGACTATTAAAACATCATTAATGGTGAAGTTACCATGGATAAGCTTACCCTTACCCACAGTTTTACCTTTGGAGTTATCCCCGAAACTGATGTTTGGACCAGTGTATTTGACCAGTTGAGATAATAAATTTGAATCTCCTGTCATATGTCGTGAACATCCACTGTCCAAATACCATATTGATCCAATGCTTGTACCTATTTTCTGCAGTTAAACACAAAATAAGATTTTGGTACCCCCTTTTTTTTTTATTTGGGTCCAAAGTTGATTAGTCCTTTAGGAATCCAGACTTGAATCAGTCTAACTGACCGTCCTGTTGCTGTATTCCATATGATCCTTCCTTGTCTGTTTGTGCTTGTGTATGGTGTGTGGATGATACAACATGTATTTTGCCCTTTTTCAACTGATTGTTCAACCGATATCTTTTCTGAACTGGCTTACTGTTGTAGTAGTTTGAGTAGCCATTTGAATATTTTTTGCTAAGAGTTTTTAGTTGCTGACTCCATGATTCAGTCTTACTTTTTGGATTATACCCAATCCCACATCTCTTTCCTTTATTCATATTCTGAGATGGCTGTACAATCAGTTTACTCGACTCTGCTTGTTCTTGTACCATAACTGATTTTACAAAGTGAATATATTTCCCTTTGTTCATATTCAGTTTTGGTTGAGTATCTTGGGAAGACGAATCATCTTTACTACAGAATCCTAAACCAGTTTTATCTTCAACTGATTTCTGAGAATTCTGTATATTAGTTAAAGCTTTAGATGATTTGTTCCAAGCCTGAATAAGCTCATTGTGCTTTGAATTTTCAAGCAACAATTTTTGAATCATTAATTGATCCCTGCTTCTTTCATTTCTGAGTTCAGCAATCTCCCTTTTCAGACTCAACATATCAACTGATTCATCAGTTTTTGTCTTATTGTCTTTGGGATCATCTTTCTTTGCTCTGATTTTTTCAAATGATAAGGCAAGCTTTTGATACTCACTGACCATGTTATGAAGAGTTGATATGAGTTCTTCTCTTGTAAAATCAGTTGAACTAAAATCAAATACCTGCTGATAGTTTGATTGATCTTCTATGTTATCAGCCATCAAACATTTTACTTCTTCTTCATCCTCACTAGAACTGTAAGAACTTTCTGGTTCTGACTCTTCGCTGTCAGTTTCTGTCCATTTGGCTTTGCTATCTTCAGCTAGGAGTACTTCATGTTTCTTTCTGTAAGGCTTCTTATCGTCCTTAGATCTCTTCTTATGCTCATACACTTTCTTCTTTCTTTCAGTTGAGACTTGATTGTCCTTTTTCGGCTTGAGACAGTTAGCAATAAAGTGACCAGATTTGCCACAATTGTAACATACATTAGACTCTTCTCTAGAGTTGTTTCTTTGATAATTCTTCTGAAAATTTCCTTGATTTTTCCTCATGAATCTTCCAAATTTCTTAATGAATAGTGACATAGCATCATTGCTCAGTTGATCAGCAGCTTTCTCAACTGAACCAGTTGGTTCACTTCTAACAGCAGTCAAGGCAGTAGTTGCTGCTGGGGTAGATGGTTCCCCTTCTCGAGTTTGAAGTTCAAACTCATATGCTTTCAGGTCAGCAAATAAATCATGAAGTTCAACTTTGTTCAGATCTTTTGATTCCCTCATTGCCATAGTTTTGACATCCCATTCTTTGGGAAGTCCTCTGATTACTTTCAACGCTACTTCTTTATTTGTATACACTTTTCCAAGTGCATTCAGTTCGTTGATGATATAGCTGGTTCTTTCATCATATTCGTGCATTGTTTCTCCAATCTTCATTCTGATGTTGTCGAACTTCTGCACAGCAACTGAAAGTTTGTTTTCCTTGGTTTGTTCATTGCCTTCGCAAAGTTGAATTAACTTCTCCCAAATTTCTTTGGCGGTTTTGCACATTTTGATTTTACTGAACGTTACTTTGTCCAGTGTCTTATACAATATGTCTTTTGCAACATTGTCTAGATTTGCCTTTCTCTTGTCCTCAGTAGTCCACTCATCTCTGGGCTTTTCAATTCGGTGAGGTGCCCCTTCAGTAATAGCAACAGCTTTGTTTGCTTTCAAAATCTTCATGGGTCCGTCGGTTATAACGTACCACATGTCATCGTCTTGTGCAGCTAGATGAGCCTGCATTCTTATTTTCCAATCATCTAAATCCTCTCTGGAGAACATAGGAATCTTATTGAATGAGGACATAGTGATCAGATTGAGTATAGATAGTCTTTGATAGGATATGCCTTGCTCTGATACCACTTGACAGGATCGGTTATTGACTAAGGAGTGTTTAGAAGGGGGGGGTTGAATAAACACTTCTATGAATTTAAAAGTTCTTTGAAAAAGATAGTTCAGTTTTATTACAAACTGAACTAAATATCCTGTCGGTCAATAACAATCAGTTAAACTGAATAAGCAGTTGCGGAAAATAAACTGATTGAAAGATAGAATATCTAACTGAAAATGAAAGGCTGCAGTAAAGACAACACAATATGTTTCTGGATGATCGGAGATTTGAATAACTCCTACGTCACCCCTTCTATCTCAAGGATAGGATATTCACTAAAAGACTTTGATCGAGTACAACACTTGTACAGACCCACTTCAGTTAGGACTTATCTATTGCCTAAACTGAAACTCTTAGTATAATACAATGATCTCTGTAGGTAACTGAACTTTAGCACTTGTTGAATTATCAATATTACAGAGTCCTAGTTTGCTCAACTTGTAGCCTTGATTGCTACGAATAAGTCTAGTAAGAGTGAACTGAGATTTTGACAGAGTAATAGCAAGTTTGAAATTGATAGATCGTTGTTGTTCTTCAACTGCTCTTTTGTCATATTTATAGACTTGTCTTTCAACGGTAACTTTGAGTTTATGTATCCGTTGATTGCTTCTTCAATATTCCTTTGGGCAATGTTCTCTTCATTGATAGTGATACGGCGTCTTAAATGCAATAGCCGAAACACATTGTTCTATGTTGTAGTGATCGAGGTGCGACTTTCCATATTCAGTTGCTGATATGATCTTTCCCGAGGTATCTTCAGTTGAGAGATTTTAATATTTTCGGCTGAATGTTTTAACTGATCAGTTCTCAACTGATCAGTTTGTGTTAACTGATTTCAGTTGATAAGTCCAGCTGCCGAATTAGCTGCCGAATTTGCTTTCGCGTATTAGATGATTTAATCGATTGATTTATGTTTTTGTCAAACTCCAGAATTTAGTTTCCAACACTGCGCTTCCTCACTTTTGTTCAACCAGCAACGACCAAACCACTCCAGCCCCTAGCCCGACCACCGATCCTCATCCTAAGACCCTGATGGACCCCTAGCCCATCCCCAAACCGAGCCACAACCCCCTTGTACATCAGCTGGTCCTGATCAGCTCATGGGGGAGAGTCCCACTTCACGTGGACTCTTCCCTAGCCCCAACCTCGAACCCTAGCCACCCTAGGACCCAACCCAGCCCTAGAAAAAGACCACCCTGAACCTGACCCAGCCCTGATCGAGCCCCTTGACCCCATGCACAAGGACCGAACCACTTGTCCCTCACATGCACATAAACCTCTCTTGGCCCCCTTTTGTATCTCTCGACTGTTCCAGTTTCTTTTCTTAACAAGTTGTATCATATTGTAATCAATAATTATTCATATAACAACCCATAAACCTTACCTAATCATGGCAGCCCCTTAACACATGTTTAACATAATTTTTGCAACAATTTCATGCCTCAAAAATTCATATATATTATAAAAACGAAATTGTTTCATGTTGTCCTTGTTTTTCATGCAAAAATTCAATTAAATAAAATACTATGGTGTGAAAGATGAGAAAAGGAAGAATTATGGCGTGCCTTTGCGTTATATACGCTCGTATAAACGTTGACGACGAAGAACGGAGGGACACCTTGGCTTGAACTTGCTAGCACCTTTGAAAATCCTTCCCAAATTGTATATGTTCCGTGTGTGTGTATGAGAGAGGGGTGGGGAGAGTTTCCTATTTTTGAAAGAAAGTGGCCGATTGTTTTTGGTTTCTAGAATAGGGTTTTTGATTAATTGATACTTTAAATACTAATTAATCAACCTCAAGTCTTTTAGGCCTATCAAGCCTCCAAATTAAGCCCATTAGTCTAATTAGGATTTAAATAAAATATTAACAAAGTTTTTACTTTAATTAAATATGTGAATTTATTAGCCGGGTTGCCAAAAAGCTCGTATTTTAGTTGAAAAACCAACACCGATAAAATTTACGTCCCGGCGTATAAAATCACCTCAAAACCCTTTATTTTCAAAAATACTTAAAAAGCATCACCCTTAATTTAAATAATTTAAAACAATTAACCAATAAAAACATTTTCTATTTTTCAGCCCTCGGTCTCCGTTCCTCGATCGCAACTCGAATAACCTTTAAAAATACATTTTAATGCAACCATGTAGAAAAATATATTTTAAACATGTAAACATGCACATCATAATTAATTTATGCAATTAAAAC
Source organism: Primulina eburnea (assembly GCF_022965805.1). Taxonomy (NCBI): domain Eukaryota; kingdom Viridiplantae; phylum Streptophyta; class Magnoliopsida; order Lamiales; family Gesneriaceae; genus Primulina; species Primulina eburnea. The sequence goes on along the minus strand of NC_133107.1, from coordinate 31,908,957 downwards.
AAGTAATTAAAATACAAGAGCATTTAATAATTCCATGCATGTGGTTTTCGTGGGCTTTTAAATTTTCGGGGCGTCACAATCTTCCCCCCTTAAATTGAATTTCGTCCTAGAAATTCGTTTACCCTTAATAACCCAAAAACAATATAGTCTAATTCCTCCACAAAGCCAACATGCGTTGAAATCAAATAATTTTTTATTTCATAACGTATCATGTATAAAAATTCAAAATCATATAAATCATATACCCAACAAGCTAGTAAACATGTAACTAAACATATTATTTATGTCATCATACAAGTAACATCATATTAAATCATATAAAGCATGTAAACTTACAAGTTTGAGGCTTGACAACTGATCTTCCCGGCGCTGATGGTGGCACAACCCTTTACAGAACCATTGCTCTGATACCAACTGAAACGTCAGCTTATTCGTTTTCTTAAACAGTACTAGAATTTTTTTCTTTTTTTACAAAAAAATTCCCTAGCATCGGCCGAATCATAAAATATTTCGGAACCATTTTGAAAGTAAAACAACCAACTATTTTATCAACACAAAAACATTATTTGAAAAGTATAGCCCATAATATCACCTCTCAAAAATCACTCATAAATAATTTTCGTAAAAATATCTTTAACATCACGTAAAATCATAAATCATAACTAATGCGGAAAACTAGCGTAGGTCCTCGGGTTATGTGCACTTTCAGTCCAGCAAAGTCAACAATCAAGACCTTCATAAACATTATTATCATAATCACCTGCATCAATCACACCTAGTAAGTCTAAAGACTCAACACGTCATATCCTTGATAACAAGTAATATGTAATACATTTAACATATAACAGTGAAAAATACTTGTACTTAAAATATCGTTTTCATGAAGATGCGTGAACTTTAAACAAAAACATTTTTCATAAACTTTTCATGATGCATAAAATTTAAATAATAACATTTTCGTAAACTTAATCATATAATCTTCAACATATTCATATTCATATTATCATCAACATATACGTATTCCTTTTTTCCTTTCGTTGAATTCAGATCGTTAATTGTGACTGTCGTGTTCATCTACGTCTACGTCTACGTGTTGGGCGATGGATCCATCTACATGTAACCACAGTACTGGGCGGCGGGGACACCAGCAACACTCTCACCGGTCAACTGGGCCTTGGCCTTACGTATTAACATATCATCGTATACATCTACATGTCCGTAACCAAGAAACACGATCGTCGGGCTCCCACTAGGACCATAACTCTCACGAAATTTCCAACATATCATCGTATTAGTCACAATTACTTCACTTCCTTCAACGTTTCATATTCTCATCACTTTATAAAATTTAAACATGCATATAACGTTTTTCTTTTAAACCAAGCATGCAACATGTCTTTTAAATGTACATAATTAAACCATAAAATCCATAAACGTTTTAAAAATAACATTTTAACATATAAAAATTCAATCAACATCCATAACCATTGAAAATAATCATATTAGCACATAAAACAGTATTCAGGGCACTGCCATAACGTTTACTAATTTATAGGTGTAAAAAGACCGTTTTACCACTGGACGTGATATTTTGCGTTTTTGACATTTTATTAATTTCATTGACTCTAACATGTCCCAAATAATTATTTAAGCCTACATGAATTTTCTCATATTTTTATTTAGCATAATTCGATGACTTTTAAATAAATCTTTAAATGTAACATATTAATGAGTTTTAATCACGAATTAAACCAAACCTTACTATAAAATTCCCAAATTAAAAACTTAGACTTAAAATAATTATTTAAGCTTAAACCTAATTTTTCATAATTTTATAAAGCTTAAAACTAGACGTTTCGATTGACTCGTTAATAAGTGTTTCGTGCGGCGATTAAATCCCGAATAAATCTAAAACTCGTTATTTGATCTCAAATTTTAAACATGACATTTTAAGATATATTCTACCCTTCCAAGTCATGAGCCACCCCCGTGGACCCTTAGATCAATTTTTAGCTTTATTAATTTTGTTTTTGACACCTTATCGAACACACCGAGTGTGACGTCCCGAAAATTTGAGGTCTACATGAACCACGTGCGTGCAAGTTATTAAATTCTTTATGTATTTTATTAAATGATTTTAATGCATGTTTATTTCATTAAATTGAGTTTTAATTCATGATTTGTGAATTTGCATTATTTCAAATTATAATATGTTTAGTTGATTCATGTTTAAACGTTTTTCTTGAGTTTTATGTTCAGGCGATTATTCGAGGCGGGATCGAGGAAAAGACCGGTGACGATTTTTAACAATTAAAAATGTGGTATTTTATTTTTAAGTTGAGTTTGGGACATTTTAAATTAGTTTGTAAAGAGTTAGTATTTTAAAGCCTAAATTAGTTACTTAATAATTTTAGGAGTTTAAATCTTTTAAAGTGGGTGGTACATGTATTTTGGTTAAAAGGAGAGTTTAGTGGAGTGTATCAATTTAATTGATAAATTTGTGTGGGTCAAACTTTTATTAGGATTTTTATTAGTTGATTTAGCAAAATTATCTCCTAATTAATGACCCACACACACGTTAAACACACTAACACACACTTACACGTTTTTACACACACTAAAACACACAACACACACACAAGCTTTAAAAATCAGATTTTTATTATTTTAAAAAGAGAGAAACCTAGGGTTGGGTTCCATAGCATTCAGCAGCCGTCCCCTTCTCTTCGAATCTCCCAGCAATTTTCGTGAGTTTTATTGCAAGAATTTAGTGCCACGTTCGTCCCGGATCAAGCCTCGCTCCGTTCCCGCATCGGTATCGCCGTTTCGGTAAAGTTTATCATCAAAAGGCACGTATACTCTGTTCTTGCTGTGTCGATCAAGTCATATTATGCGTTGTGTCGATTTTTATGCGTAAAAGTTATGTATGATGATAGTAGTTTGAGCGGATCATGAATCAGATCAATTTCGAAGGAAAATTTTTAGATCAAAAACTCGTTTTTTACTGTTCATGTCAAAACTGCGATTTTTCTGTTCATATTTTGGGAAAACTTTCAATGGCAAAAACGTGTAACTTTTCGATACCTTCGATTTGATATATGATTCGAAATTTTTGGACAAATATTGAGTGAGTTATGGCATTTTTCGTGGGACTGCTCAAACTGCGTTTCAGAAAAGTTATGATTTTGATAATTCTTGAAGTTTCAGTGTTGCAGGCTTCGTTGGAAACTGACGGGCGATCGTTGCTGCGTATAAGCATGCTAGTTTTGAGGTTTGGTGTATTTTTAAGATTTTGATGCAAGTTGTTAGGCGTTTGAATGAGTTTAAAGTTGTAGGAAAGGGATTGAGGTTAATTGCATAATTGGTGTTGCGTTGTGTAGTATAGTGGACGTCGTATTGTGAGGTGTTTGTATAAGTTTTGATGCAATGTTATGGTGTTCTAAGAAGAGTCCTAAAATGGTAAATTTCGTTCCATTGATGTGCAATTGGGAGATTAGGCAGGTGCATAAGTTTTCTCGCAGGTTTCGAAGCAACGAGCGAACACGGACCCAAACACGGACCCGGGCACGGGGTCCGTGCCTTTGTTATTCCTTCAGTGTCAATTTTGCGAGACAGCACGGACCCTTGCACGGATGAGGGCACGGGGTCCGTGCCTTTGGGTTTCACTTAGTGTCTTTTTCCAGTATCTACACGGACCCTTACCCGGACCCTGACACGGGGTCCGTGCCTTTGCTTCCTTTCAATGTCTTCTTCCAGAGTCTACACGGACCCCCATCCGGACCCGAGCACGGGGTCCGTGCCCCTTCCGTTTCCCGACACACTCTAGGCAGTATGTACACGGACCCTCTCCCGGACCCAAACACGGGGTCCGTGTACCCTTGTTTTGGGAAATATTTGTAAGTTCATTTTAAGTTAGATGTTATGGGTTAGTGCAAAGATTATTAAGGGCGTGTCGTGGGAAATTGTAGAAGGTCCTAAGGTCTGATTGAGCTTGAGAGTAAGCATGAGTTTTCTACGTCTAAGTAATGCAAGTTAAGTATGAAATTCACGTTAGTAAGTAGCAGCAACGGCCCCAGTCGAAGTCCAACGAATCCCTCAACGCCAAGTAAGTATGTTGACGTGCAAGAAAACATTTTTTTTAGTTTTTGAGGTATGCTAAATGTCTTGTGACCAAATTATGTTAGGATTGGAAAGCGTTAAATTATGAACGGGGACCAATCCGCCCGTTAAATTATGAACGGGTTAGATCGTGGTTGTGAAGCGTTAAATTATGAACGTGGATCAACTGGCCTGTTAAATTATGAACAGTGATCTTATGTATGCGGCAGCGGATACGTCCCTGTCAGCCCAGTACTGTGGTATAGTCTGATCAGGCTCATTTATGTTACGGGTCACTTGCTTTGAAACATCCTCTACGCAAAATGATGAAGTTATGTATGTTCAAGTATGTTCAAGTATGCAGCATGTTTATGAAAAGTTTAAGTTATGGCACGTCGAAGTATGTATGTACGTATGTTCAAGTTTTAATACGCAAGTTCAAGTTCAAGTTATGTATGTCCTATTTTAAAGTTGAATGTGATTTTATTATGTAGTACTCGTTATTCCAGTTTATACGTGTTGAGTCTTTAGACTCACTAGACTTGATCGATGCAGGTGAGTATGTTGTTGAGGAGACAGGAGGTGGCGACCAAGGGGCAGGCTTGGACTGAGCGGGAGGCTAACCCGAGGACCGCAAAGTTTATGTTTTTACGCCCATGTTATTTTACGATTTTTATGCAAGTTCAAAATACTCTGATGTTATGTTTCATTTCAAGACTTTTGGAGCAAGTGTTTCTTTTTAGCAAATTTTATTGGTGATGTCGATTTCAAACGTTTTATTGATGAAGGATGTAGTGACGACCGTATTTGATTTCATTTCCGCATTCCTTTTAGTTTAAAAGAAAATTTTTAATTTTTCCGCAAATTTTGAGTAGTAAATGTACGGTACGTTACACCGAGCCATCTCCTAATTTACCCGAGCCACGCCCGAGCCTTCTTGAGCCAAAACTTAGCCAACCTAGGGACCCTACTGTGCAAGCCCAGCCCGTAAAACAACCCCTGGCCCGCACAAAACCTTCCTGAAACTTAACCCGAAGTCTGTACATGTGTGTGTGAGTTTCATAGTTGCTCTAGGACTCCTAGTTATCCTAGGACTCTACCAGCTGAGCCACTACCGAACCCAGCACACTCTAACCCTCCCTGTGCCACGTCTAGACCAACCCAAGCACTGTACCCCGCGCACGAGCCGCCTGAAGTTGGACAGCAACTTGCGCGCTACCTTTTGCTGCCCTGCGCTTCCTCACTTTTGTTCAACCAGCAGCGACCAAGCCACTCCAGCCCCTAGCCCGACCATTGACCCTCATCCTAAGACCCAGATGGACCCCTAGCCCAGCCCCAAACAGAGCCACAACCCCCTTGTACATCAGTTGGCCGCGATCAGCTCATGGGGGAGAGTCCCACTTCACGTGGACTCTTCCCCAGCCCCAACCTTGAACCCTAGCCATCCTAGGACCCAACCCAGCCCTAGAAAAAGACCACCCTGACCCTGACCCAGCCCTGATCGAGCCCCTTGACCCCATGCACAAGGACTGAACCACTTGTCCCTCACATGCACATAAACCTCTCTCGGCCCCCTTTTGTATCTCTCGGCTGTTCCAGTTTCTTTTCTTATTAAGTTGTATCATATTTTAATCAATAATTATTCATATAACAACCCATAAACCTTACCTAATCATGGCAGCCCCTTAACACATGTTTGACATAATTTTTGCAACAATTTCATGCCTCAAAAATTCATATATATTATAAAAACGAAATTGTTTCATGTTGTACTTGTTTTTCATGCAAAAATTCAATTAAATAAAATACTATGGTGTGAAAGATGAGAAAAGGAAGAATTATAGCGTGCCTTTGCGTTATATACGCTCGAATAAACGTTGACGACGAAAAACGGAGGGACACCTTGGCTTGAACTTCCTAGCACCTCTGAAAATCCTTCCCAAATTGTATATGTGTCGTGTGTGTGTATTAGAGAGGGGTGGGGAGAGTTTCCTATTTTTGAAAGAGAGTGGCCGATTGTTTTTGGTTTCTAGAATAGGGTTTTTGATTAATTGATACTTTAAATACTAATTAATCAACCTCAAGGCTTTTAGGCCTATCAAGCCTCCAAATTAAGCCCATTAGTTTAATTAGGATTTAAATAAAATATTAACAAAGTTTTTTCTTTAATTAAATATGTGAATTTATTAGCCGGGTTGCCAAAAAAACTCGTATTTTAGTTGAAAACCCAACACCGATAAAATTTACGTCCCGGCGTATAAAATCACATCAAAACCCTTTATTTTCAAAAATACTTAAAAAGCATCACCCTTAATTTAAATAATTTAAAACAATTAACCAATAAAAACATTTTCTATTTTCAGCCAACGGTCTCCGTTCCTCGATCGCAACTCGAATAACCTTTAAAAATACATTTTAATGCAACCATGTAGAAAAATATATTTTAAACATGTAAACATGCACATCATAATTAATTTATGCAATTAAAACAAGTAATTAAAATACAAGAGCATTTAATAATTCCATGCATGTGGTTTTCGTGGGTTTTTAAATTTTCTGGGCGTTACATTCACTATCTGAATATCGGAGATATGGACTGCATGAGGTGTGCTACTTATATGTTTAGAGATGATGCTTCTGGTGGGAAGGAGCGGAGCATGAGATTGACTTGGCTACACTTACTTGGGTTCGGTTCAAAGAAATATTATATGAGAAATACTTCACTGCTGACATCTGATGATGCTTGAAGAGAGAGTTCACGAGTCTCCGCTAGGGGGACACGACTGTGGCCGAGTTTGTGAGGAAGTTTGATAGGGTTGTCATTTTGTGCCCCTCATTGCTAGGGATGCAGCTGAGAAACTTAGGCACTTTCTGGATGGCCTACGACCTACCATACGCCGTGATGTGATAATGATGTGACCAGTGGATTATGCAGCTGCCACTGCCTATTCATTCCAAGTCGAGCAAGCCTTGAAAGATATTGATTTTGAGATGAAGCGCAAAATGCAGCAACACCAGCAGAATTCCCAACCGAATAAGAAGCCATATATGAGACCTCCTAGAGCTCAATGGCAGCAAAAGCCCCAAGGGCAAGTGAAGAAGTTAGGACCACCAAAGCCACCACAACCTGGAGCACCATATTCTGAGGATAGGTCACTATGCAATGAATGTATATTCTACACTATGGCAAGTGCATGTGGGGGACCTACAAGTGCTTCATATGCAAGGAAGAAGGACATAAAGCTGCTGATTTCCCGAAGAAGAAAGCACCAACAGTGGAAAGAGCTTATGTTATGCATGCCGAGGAAGCAGAAGAAGAGCTAGACGCGACCCTAATCACCGAAAACCGAGTTATGACGTTTTTATATTGCCTTTATTGCATGAAATATTACATTAGTTATTAGAATTGATTTGGAACTAAGAATAACCTAGTGGAAATTAAGTTGCATGTTCTATATTAGTTGGAATTAAAACATGACAATGGAAGCCATAGAAAGTGGACTTGAATTTTGAGCCTTAATTACGTAAGGGAGGTAATTATTTCCAAATAAAAGTTTTAAGGCCAAAAACTGAGAAAAAACCAAAACTTTGGGCATTATTAATATTTTCAAGAACTATGAGGGACTAAATTGCAATTTTCCCAAAATTTAAGGACCAAAAATGAAATTTACAAAAATTTAAGGACCGAAAATATAATTTCCAAAAATATAAGGAACAAAACGCAATTTCCAAAAAATTAAGGGGCCAAAGTCATAAATTTCGAAAATCTTGGGTACTAAAATGTAAATTTCGAGAATTGAAGGGTTAAAATGCAATTATTCGAAAATATAAGGGGGTAAATTGTGAATTTTCGTAGGAATATTAGGGTCCAAGCACGTAATCTTCATAAAATTTTCGGAAAATAATTATAGAAATTCCTTAAGCTTCAACATGAATAGATTGAAAAGTGTTTTCATCGCGCAAAGGATATTCATTCTAGGTGTAGCTACATATGCATTGCTGGATTCGGGAGCTATATACTCTTTCATATTTGCGACTTTCGTCAAGCGACTGAATATTATACCTGAGGATATGGGATTGTATGTCAAAGTTTCTATTCCTTCCAGTGATCAAATGGTCACTACGAGCATTGAGAAAAATCTAGAGCTTCGTTTACAAAAAGATGTGGTTCGGGCAGAGCTCATCGTACTCCCTATGGCTGAATTCGAAATTTTACTTGGCATGGATTGGTTATCAGTGAATGGAGCTTCGATATATTTTCGGCAGAAGACAGTGTCTATTCGACCGCCTAGCGGGAAATCTTTTGTTTTTGAGGCGACGAGGAACAAGCAAATGTCACACATAATCTCTTGAATGTATGCGGGGAAACTTATAAGACGAAGATGCCAAGCTTTTCTAGCATGTGTCACTACAACACATGCCCCTATTAGTCAGAAGCTAGAGGAGATTGAGATAGTCAGAGACTTTCCCAGTCTCTTTCCTGAGGATATTTCTGGCATTCCACCTGACCGTTAGGTTGAATTTTCTATTGATTTGATGCCGGACACTGTACCAATTTCTAAAGCACCTTATCGTCTAGCACCTGCCGAAATGAAAGAACTAAAAGATCAAATTCAAGAATTTCTGGACAAGGGTTTTATTCGCCCTAATTGTTCTCCATGGGGTGCACCAGTATTATTTGTGAAGAAGAAAAATTGTAGTATGCGACTCTGTATTGATTATCGAGAGCTTAATAGAGTCACCATCAAGAATAAGTATCCCTTACAGATAATTGAAGACTTATTTGATCAATTGCAAGGAGCATCGATATTTTCGAAGATAGATCTTCGTTTTGGATAACATCAGTTGAAAGTGAATGAGTCTGATGTCCATAAGACTGCTTTTAGGACTCGTTATGGACATTATGAGTTTATGGTCATGCCACTTGGGTTGACCAACGCGCCAGCATTCTTTATGGATCTCATGAATCGTGTAGTTCAGTCGTATTTGGATAAAATTTTTATAGTCTTCATCAATGATATTTTGATCTATTCGAAGAGTAAAGAGGAGCATAGTCGGCATTTGAAGACAGCACTACAAGATAGGAAATAAAATGCAAAGTTCAGTAAGTGTGAGTTTTGGCTTGAGACGGTGGCGTTCTTAGGCAACATCATTTCTAGAGATAGAGTGGAGGTTGATCCAAGAAAAGTGGAAGTAGTGAAAGAATGGCCAGTACCGAAGAGCGTAACCGAGATCCGAAGTTTGTTGGGACTAGCGGAGATAGATGTTATAAAATTAATAGAACCTAAAATTGATGAAACACCAGATAGGATTCTCAAGCGAGTTGGGAACCGAAGTTGCCACTAGTAGAGTTTACCTACAATAATAGATCAATCATCGATATAGATGTCTCCTTATAAGGCACTATATGGGAGGAAGTGTAGATCACCCATACATTGGGATGAGGTGGGTGAAAGAGGAGAATTTGGTCCAGACTTGATCAAGCAAACAACAGAACTAGTAGTCAAAATCCGAGATAGGATGAAGCTTGTACAAAGCCGACAAAAAAGTTATGCCGACAAGCGTCGAAGAGAGCTAGAGTTTGCGGTAGGCGACCACGTGTTTGTGAAAATAGCAGATATGAAGGGTGTTATGCGATTTGGCAAGAAAGGAGAACTTAGTCCAAGATTCATATGGCCATTTGAGATTTTAGAGAGGATTTGGAACACTAGCTTATAGAGTGGCATTGCCACCGATGCTATCCGCAGTACACAATGTGTTCAACATCTCGATGCTACGAAAGTACATGTCAAACCATTCGCCACTACTAAATCATGAAAATCTGTAATTGACTCCAAACATGACTCATGAGGAAAGACCCATACAAATCTTGGCTAGGCAAAAAAGAAGACTCTGAAACAAAGTTATACCAATTATCAAAGTCAAGTGGCTAAATCACTCGGAGGAAGAAGCTATTTGGGAAACCGAGAGAGACATAAGGAGTCGCTACACGGAGTTATTCGGTAAGTTCTAATTTCGAGTATGAAATTTTACTTAAGGGAGGAAGGAATTGTAAGGTCCAAAAATAAGACGACGTAATTCAACTGCATGCAAATCTAGGAGAAATGGAAAATAACTAATTAAATGATTTTAATTGCATAGATTAATTATGTCAGATATGTTTATATGGCCAGGATGTAGTTTTCTACTGGGATGCATGAAACTATGTTTTTAAAGGTTATTCGAGATCCGATCGAGGAACGAAGACCGATAATTAAAATAAGGAAAATATTTTTATTAAATAATTGTTTTTAATTATTTAAAATAAGGTTGATTCTATATGATATTTTTAAAAAAAAATAGGTGTTTTGAGGTGATTTTATACGTCGAGTCGTAATTTTTAAGATATTCGATTTTAAAATATGAATTTTTCGAGAACTCGGTTATTATTTTCACGAACTTTCTTAATCGAAATATTTTAAGTAATTGCTAATGAGTTTATTGGGCCTATTATACTAGACTAATGGGACCAAGTTTGCACACATGATAATTACAAATAAATAAGCTATAAACCATTCCCCAAACCCTCTTTACACACGACCACCTCCCCTAAACAAAGAGGACGATCCCCTCCCCCTCAAAACACATGCACATACAAGAAATTCATCAAGAGAAGCATCGGTTTTCAATGGGCTTTTATCCCACGAGTTCTACATCATCGTTCTTCCCACCCTCGATTCGTTTCGTGCGTAAAATACGCAAAGGCGCATCATAAATGTCCTTTTTCTCATCTATCACACCATATTACGTGTTCGAATTATGTTTGCATGCAAAACATGTTTTCCTTATGATTATTTTTGTTTTTATGTTTGACATGTGAATAACTTATGATTTCATGATCCAAACTTAAAGTATTATTGCATGAAGGGGCATCCATCATAGGGACAACAAAAAGGAGGATTTTAAGAGTGCTTAAGGATCCCTGGATCAAGGTTTAAAGGCTGCACATGAATTGGAATAGGCTTGAACGAAAATTCATGACATGGTGCATTAGGGTCTCAGCTAGAAGGAATCATAGCGTGCGGCTCAACCAGTGCTTGATCAGGGCTCGGGCTGGACGTGGTTGGGGAAGAGGAAGAGTCCTAGCCATGCTAGGACTAGTGCACAACGGCTGGGGATGAGTCCTTGCGCGATAGGGCTCTTCCCATGCAAGCCGAGTGCAGCAGCTGTTCAGGGGAACCACGGCCAGGCCAGGGGGTCCAGGCTAGGTCTAGGGGTGGTCTAGTGAGGGTCTCGAGGGTGGTGGATCGGGCGAGGAGTCCTAGTGCGATAGGATTCATAGGTGCAAAGATGAAGGAACTCGTGCATGCTCATGTTTCCTGCAGGAGGTTGTAGCGGGCTAGGGGCTAGTTCCAGGGGTCAGGGCTGGTCAGTAGGGTCCATAGGTGTGCTGGGCAGGGGCTGGATCGGGTGTGGCTCGAAGAAAACGAGAGAGGGCACAAGGGGAAAATATGGGGTTCGAATATGAGGTTTAAAGGTTTAGGACCGAACCGTGGGTCCACGGGGGTAGCTCATGGCTTACAAAGGTAATTTAGGCAATAGAAAGTCTATGTTTAAAATTTGAATTAATTCGGGATTAAAATGCTCTACAAATTAATAATTATGAAATTAAATCAAAAGCCATGAAATTAAGCTAAATAAAATAAAAAAAATTAATTTAAGCTTAAATAATTAATTGGGATGGTCGAGAGTTAACGAAATTAAGAAAAATTCAAAATCGAGAAATTTTACGTCTAGGGGTAAAACGGTTATTTTACACCTGAAAAATAGTAATCGTCCTGACAATGCCCTGAATGCTGTAAAATATGTTAATATGCTTGTATTAAATGTTTATAGAATTTTATGATGAAACGGAAATTCCAGTTTCTTGTTTGAATTCAATTGGGTTCTTTCTACCAATCACCAAAACTAAATGCTCCAACAAAATATATTACATTTTTCATTAAAAAATATTAAATTTTTTCTAAATATTTATGAAGTGATTCGAATTTAATAAATTTAAAATAATATTAAATTTGAATCGATTTTTTCATACAATATTTGACTCGATCAAGTTATGTTTCTATGCATATAATACTTTATCTTAATTTATTTTAAGGCAACACAAATATAAATAACTATTGTAAACATAACAAATATTATCAATAGTATTAACATTTATACACAAATTCTGAAAATTATTATTTATTAAAATTTTAGATATATAATTAAAATCTGTAAAAAAAAAAAAGATTATTGTTATATATTTATGTTTATTATATTTAGAAAAAATCATTTCCATAAAGAACGTATTCTTGGCACGAGTCAATTGGTGTTTTGGCTAAACAAGTAGCTTAAAAAGGCTAAGTTGAATTCTGGAGTAGAATGTTCCGGGGCGTTCAGAATTATCTTGTGGAACGTAAAATATTTTATACTAGGGTTATAGGATGATATGGAAGGTTATATAGATTTGACTACTCTAGAACATTCTTTATAAATATTTTAGAACATATCCAAGGAATATTAATTTTGAACGCTTAGATACTTAATTTCTACCTTACGAAATATTAGGTCTTAGTTATCCATTTCAATGGCATAATATCACAAATAGGCAAATGAGTTCATTTGTAACAACCACCTTAAGCTGTCAATTCGGGTTGAGCTCGTCAGGTTGGCCCAACCTACCAACAAATTTAAGTTGATTGGGTTATATTACAAGAAATTTGAGTTTCAATGGTGCGACATCAACATACCACAATAAAAGCAAGTTGCATATGTTATTATTTATGGTGTGTCCTTCCATATGCGCTGTTAATATTATTTTTTAAGTATTTATAATGAGCAAAGAACGCTGTTAATATGTGTAAAAATATATATAATTTCAACAACGCAGTTTGTCACCTGGTTTTAGTATTGAGCTATAATTTCAACAATGCACAGTTGATAATAACACATTTGCTCAACTGCCAAATAAATTTGGAGAAGTTAATCCAGCTCTGTGAGAGCAATGACGAAAAAGGAACAAATTGTCAGTTGCCATCGAGAATTTCGATATCATAAAGATGAAGTCTGGTGAATCTATGTCAGATTTTCATGCAAGAGTCAACAACATAATAATAGAATTGGCTTCTCTGGGTAAAGAGTATGGGAATAGAGAGATAGCATTAAGGTGATGATGACACTCCTTAAAGAATGAGATTTCAAAACAGTGTCCGTGCGAGAATCCAAGGACTAAAAAGGCTTGAACTACACGATTTGTTAGCATATTTGAAGTCATATGAGTTTGAACTGTAATCTAGGACTGGTGGTGAGTCCACGTCAAAAGTGATCAAAACACTAGTTGTGGCAACAATCGAGTCATCAGTTTCCAAAGAAAACTTTATCAAAAAAATTGAGTAATGATGAATTTCCATTATTTTTGAAT